>NW_008352267.1:12035994-12044247 GCF_000622305.1 Nannospalax galili
AGACAGATACATAAATAAACAAAATTAATAAGTATTAAGTAGACTAGTGGGCCCCAACTCTTGAAAATGAGCAGCATCTTTCAAAAACCCTTTTTTCTTTTTTTCCTGCTTTTTTGTTTAGTTTTGTTTCTTCTATAGAATAAACAACTCTAGCTGGCCTTCTAATGTACTGTTTCTAGTCTGAATTCAAATTGAAATTAGACTTAGCTCTTTACTCTCACCTCGTATATGAAGGTTGTTACCAAGCTGATGAGCTTGCTCAAGTCATACTGGAAAGAATGTTTTGGACAGTGAATATGCAGCTGCAGTGAGGAGATATTTGGCACTTTCAGCATCACAAAGTTAGAGTGATTAATAAGCAGTGTGGAGTCTGTCTACAGAGAATACTACAGTTCCTTCATGGTTATTAAGAGATGTGTGAAGCACATAAAAATAGATGGACATTATCTGTTAACTAAAGGATTGCCATTTGTTTTTATCACTTTCAGAAATTTGAGCTGTTCTGTTGAATTTTGCAAAGCATTCAGTAGTTGTGACTTCCATCCTTACATTGCCATTTTAAAATAATGCCATATCTTATGAGACTGTAGGAAAATTTAGGTATTCCAAATATTCTACATGAACATGCAGTCAGTTGCACAGTTGTTTCCTCATGACATCTTAATAAAATAGCTATGCAGATTCTTAAGGTATTAAATCACAAATATGTGTCATCATATAAGGAAAGCTAATAGTAACACAACTTGCAAGCTAGACAACAAAAAAGTGAGCAGTAACTTAGGCTTAAGAAAGGTAAATTATAGTAAAAGATCAAAAGAGATGAAAACAACAATACCATTCAGAAGCAGGCACAAAATACAACATTTGGAAATCATCCATGATTGACAACTCCAGGTACCCATAAATCTGAAGGTAAGCAGAGTTGGTTTTTGTTTTGTTTTGTTTGTTTGTTTCTTTTGGGTCCTGGCTCCAAGATGACCAGAAGAAGAAGAAGAAGAAGAAGCAATGGTTGCACCAAAAAAGGGCCATGGCCATGTGAAACCCCACTCACTGCACAAACTGCACCTGGTGAGTGCCTAAGGTCAAAGCCATTAAGAAGTTCTTTATTGGGAACATAGAGGCTGCTGCCATCAGGGACGTTTCTGAAATAAGTGTCTTCGATGCTTATGTGCTTCCCAAGCTGTATAATTGCATGTGCTGTGCCATTCATGGCAAGGTGGTCAGGAATCCATGTCAGGATGCTTGGAGGGATGGAACAATCCACCACAATTTAGACTGGCTGGTGCTGCCCCATGACCTACCTCCACCAGCAAAGGCACACAGACTTGCATGAGATGGAAGCCAGCCTGGGCTACAAAGAGGAGGGGGCGGAGAGAGGAGAGAGGAGAGAGGAGAGAGAGAGAATATGACTCAGAGAGAAAATGAATCAGAGAGATATTGGTGTAGAAATGCAGAACATAGAGGAAAGCTTTCTTACGGTCTATGTGCTGAACATGAAAACACTTATATATCCCCTTATCTGACTCTAATGCCAGCAGCCAATATTAGACCCTCCTAGAAGGAAGTTGAATAATTCTTCTCTAGAGAATCTAACCAAACTAATCAAAAATATCTGTAGCTCACTGGCCAAACAGTGGAGGAAGATCACCCAAAAAGGCAGCACATGAGTTTAACCCTAGGAGCTTGTTAGATAATTATGGGCAGCCAAAATTCCACAGGTAATTGAAGAAAGCTTTCAGCAAAAAAAGTAGAAACTCACCAAATAAAACAAAACAAAATAAAACAAAGAAACAGAAACAGCAAATTGTAGAAAATGTTGAAATCAGGAAGAAGTGTCTGTGTACATGTGGTTATTTTTAACTATTAGTCAATAGATATTAATTCTTTACTAAAGAAAACCATGGTATTAAAAAGGACACTGGGTCTAGGGATACAGCTAGAGCATGTATTGATCTTGCAGAGGACACAAGTGCAGTTTCCAGCACCTACATCAGGCAGTTCACAATCACCTGTAATTCTACAGGCACCTGCACCCATGTGTACATACCCACACACAGACACACACGCATGCACAAAACTTTTTTTAAAACAAAATAACACAGGAAGGAAAGAAAACTTTTAAAAATTATAAATTTGATAGAAGAAATGAAATGAAAAAAATCTACTAGAAAAATTACATCTACACAATTAGAATATATAGAAAATTAAACAACAAAGAAAAAAATATATACATATATAGGTCACCAGTCCAAGAGGTTCATTGTCTAACCAAGAAAGTTAGACAAAAGAAATTTATGGCAAAATAATTATAGCAGAAACAATTCAACAAAATGTTCCCAAACTGAAACTCAGAATGAAAAATCCATGGCAGGCTCAGCACAGGGGGCAGGGGAGGCCCACTTCATGACTTTAAAATATAGGGTGTAAGGGCAAAACTTCCAAAGAGAAAAATCAGAACAGAATCAAACTTTTCAAGAGCAACACTAGATGCCAAGCAATAATATAGCAAACAAAAAGCTTCAAAATTATGAATGAATATTATTGCTGCCCTGTACGCTACAGCAGCCAGACTGGGAATCAAGCTTGTGAGAGGAATAAAAACATTTCCGTGCTTACAAATTAACATAAACTTGATTTTTCATGAAATTACTGTCCAAAATGAATAAGAGATATGTCCCCAAAACAAGTAAGTAAAATAACAAAAAGATATAACATTCATGCACTGGCAATTCAGTGGAAGGAAACAATATTGGAATTTCTGGGATGATGGTTCGGTGACATCACAGAACAACAAACAACTCTTGAAAAAAACCAACTGAGCAGCAAGTTAGTAAGAGGAGACAAGGAGGAAAATCTCTAAGAAGGCTATCTCCAAAAATATGGAATTAATAGATATTTCTGCCAGTTTAAAGTATTGAAGGCATATGCACTGTACTAGACAATCTAAGGATGGTTTAACAATAGGCGTATAGAAAAAAGGCAACCACATCACATGTACACACAGGCACAAACAAAGTTTAACTCAATTTAAACCAAGGCCAAAGACAATGCCCACTGGAAAACATGAACGCAGGCCAGATGTGGTGGAACATGCTTTTAATCCCAGCACTCAGGGGGCAGAGGCAGAGGCAGAGGCAGGTGGATCTCTGTGAGATGGAGGCCAGCCTGGTCTACATAGTGAGTTCCAAGCCAACTGGGGCTACCGGGAGACCCGGTCTGAAAAAAATGTAAGAAAGAAAATATGAATATAATAACCTGTGAATTAACACTGAGAAAATATTTATGCACTCATTATATAATTATGTTTAACCTGATTGGTGCGCAAATAAAAAATATATTGGGGAAGAAGAAAGTGAAAGTGATTGAAAGTATAACACAGATAAGTGCTCATTTTTCATTATAGCAAGTAAATACATCATGCCCAAAACTAAAAACTTTAGCTGTATTAAGTGTTTCAGACAAATTTTTAACAATGTATTGGTATATACCAAAGAAATACACAAAAGCTTTAAATTTTAGAGTGATACAGGAAAGAATAGATGCAAGTTTTGTAAAAACGCTTGTATAAATATTAAAGTTGATATTGTCAGAATTATCATTTTCTTATTCTACTTATAAACATTAATTTATGTTAACAGCAATTCTAAGAAATAATCTTATAGGCAAAACGAGCATGGAGGCACACATCTATGATCCCAGCAATCGATAAGCTGACAGGAGAATGGAACATTCCAGACCAGCCTAGCTATAAGCTGAGAGCCTGGATGTGGGCGGGACAAAGTGAGAGGGACAGGAATCTTGTAAGCACTGAGTTTGTTTTTTTCTTATAAATAATGTGTCACATTGGAACAAGCTCCATTTTAAAGTTAACCAGGTCTGAGACTGTTGAGTGTTGAGGTTGATGAAGGTGAATGCTAGAAACTGAAACCTGAATCAATGTAATGTTTTTTTTTCAGAGGGAACGTTTCTGATACTAAGAAAATAATTACGGAAGGACAAGAGACAAAATTCAAGTTCTGAAAAGCCAACACTAAGAATTAAAATAAACAGATAAATTAGCTTTAATTATGAGTTGATCACTTTTGTATATAATCTCATGTAATACTCTCAAAAATATTAATTTAAACAGGATCAAATTTCAAATTTCATTTTTTTTTCAATTTTCGTGTGTGTGTGTGTGTGTGTGTGTGTGTGTGTGTGTGTGTAGCATGTCAGGCACATATTTGCATATGTTTGGGCACAAATATCTGAAGACCCAAGGTTGATGTTGGCAATAATCTTCAATTCTTTTCCATCTTACTCATTAGACAGGGTCTCTCAATCAAACCCAGAGCTCACCCATATGGCTGGTCTCAATAGCTAGCACACTGTGGGGATCTCCTGTGTCCACCTCCTGTGTCCACCTTTCAAGATTGGAATTATAGACCAGCTGTCAACTCCACCTGGCATTTTCATGGATTGTGGGAATTTGAACTCTGGTCTTCAAGTTTGCAGGGCAGGCATTTTAACCACTGAATCACCTCTCCAGCTCAGGGTCGGATTTTAAACAACAGAGTTTGCACCTGCTCTTGTTGTTTATTAGAGAAGTTTGCCTTTCCTCTCCTCAAAACTGATTTTTAATCTTGATATGTTTGGTTCACAGTTAAATATGCTTTCTGTGTAATTTTGCTCCCCTGATTTTTGCTGGAAATTAATAGACTATAAATATGCATAGACTGACACGCAATTTTATGGGTTAATAAATATTAATCAAGAAAACAGGCCCTAAGGGCTGGAGAGACAGCTCAAGTCAAGAGCACTGGCTGCTCTTGCAGAAGACCTGGGTTTGATTCCCAGCACCCACATGGTGGCTAATAAATGCAAGTAACTCCAGTTCCAAGGGAATCTGACACCTCTTCTAACCTCCGCAGGCATTGCAAAACATGATGAACCTGCCTACATGCAGGCAATACATTCATACACATTAAATAAAAATAATAAATTTTAAAAAGAACAGGCTCTACCTCATCTTCACCAATTCTTTCTGCACACATTATTCCAGAGATCTGCTTCACAACCAAGCCTTAAAAAGAATGGTCTGGACTACCATCTCTACTTTCTCACACTGACCTCTTTAAGGGGCTTCAGGTAAGTTTCCATCCTCTGCCTAACCCCATAACAGATCCAGTGCATTTTCCAGTGCATAACAGATCCAGTGTATTTTCTAATGACCTGTTCTTAGTCCTCATCTCACTCTCCTGTTAATCTCTTCACTACTTTGTCTTCATCACTATGTAGCTCTCTAAATATCTCCACCAGTATTCTCTGTTTGCTCACCTCTTACAGCTTAGAGCTGCCTTTGGTCTTCTCCTTAGACATTCTGACAACCTACCTACACCTTTAGCTGAATGAGATATCCAACCATCAACTGTTCGTTTTTGGCTGAAGCTCTTGAAATGATTATACTGGTGCTCAGCTTTCCATGAAACAGTTTATTCTTTTCAATTTCCTTTTTCTTGAGAAGCACCATAACTTATATAGAAGCAGAAGATAAATCTCTAGAAAAATCCTCATCTTCTCCTTTATCTTTATCATGTCTGTACATTACACCTACATATTATCAATCCTTATCTTTTTACTTGTCTGATCCACTGTCTTCAGGAATTTCTGCCTTTTTTTTTTCAAAATTACCTCAATAGATGTTTACAGGAAATGACAGTATCTCCATGCCCAGGATCCTCCCTCCAGTATCCTACATCCCCAATACATCTTCTGTTCTTCTGTCAGGGTGACCTAACCTTAACTACAAATCATATTTCATTCAATTGCTTTAAACCTTCAATAGCTTTTCATTACCTTCAGAACAAAGTTCAAGCCCTTCAGCAACAGCCTTCCAGGACCACGCTCTTAGCTACTTCATTTCTCTTTTTTCAAATTTTTGTTGAATTTTTGAGATTTTCATACAATATAATTTGATGCTGCTTTTATCCCCTCCCTTATCCTCACCTCCCCTTATTGTCTCTCACCTAGTGAAAGATTGTTTGTCCCCCTTCTAAAAGTCATTTGTTGTCAAAAGGTCCTTAATTGAGTTGGGGTTTCTTACCCACATCCCCATGTCAATGCTAGAATTTTGTCTGGTTGAGTTTACATGGGACTTGTATATGCTGTCATCATTGCTGTGAGTCCATATGTGTAAATGATCACTTTCTGGAAAGTTCTGTTTCCTTGTAATCATCTACCACCTCTGGCTCTTAAAATCTTTTCACTCCTCTTCCATAATGATCCATGAGCCTTGGAAGGCAGAAGTTTGAAATGGGTGTCCTGTTCAGGGATAAGCACTCTGTAGTTTCCTGTTCTCTGCGCATTGGCCAGTTGTAAGTTTCTTAGCTAATCACCATCTGTGGCATAAAAAAAGCTACTCCAGGGCTGGAGAGATGGCTCACTGGTAAAGAACACTGACTTTTCTTGCAGAAGACCACATGGCAGCTAACAACTGTCTGTAACTCCAGTTCCAGGGGATCTGACAGCCTCTTCTGTCCTCCGTGGGCATTGTGTGACACAGGTGCACTTACCTACATGCAGGCAACACACACATATACATAAAAATAATAACTAAAATATTTTTTTAAATAAAATGAAATAAAAAAGCTACTCTGTCTGTTACTGGAGAGTCTATATTTACATCATATGCTATAAACTTAATATATTTCATCATCTCCCAGATTGAACAGACATCTTTACATTCATTCTGGCTCATCATCATTCAAGAATTGTATTCTCTTCCCTACCCAACTGAGAACATCTGTATGTTAGTAACTTGCTGCTACTGTAATAAAACACCTGAGATTGATCTTATAAACAGAGAAGGTTTATTTTAGCTCACAGTTTTCAAGTTCCCAAACATGATCAGTGATCCCCATTGCTTTGGACCTGAGATAAGGCACTTTGTGGCACTGGATAATATGGCCAAACCGTTCATCTTATGGTGAGGAAGTAAAAGAAAACAGGGTAGGGAAGCAGCTGGGGTTTTATAATCCCCTTTGAATTTTGCCCTAAGTGACATGACATAAAAGCTTCTCACTAAACTCCACTTCTTAAAGGTTTTACTACCTTCCAATTGTGCCTCTGAAGCTCATACCCCCATAGCATGGGCCTTTGAAAAACATTTAAAATTCAAACTTTAGCAATCTTCAATTCTGATTACTCTTCAAGATCAGCTTTTTTTTTAAGTGTTCCTGAACTGTCCAACTAAAGCTGATAATTTCTTCACTGGACTTTCATTGATCTCACTGAGTAGTTATAGTTCAACAAGTACAAATACATTCCTGTGTTGAACTCTGAGCTCCTTTGGGACAGTTCTATTTTGTGTTTTGTAAGAGAATGCAATCTTTAAAAATGCCAGCATTTTTTTTCCTCTTAATGGCTATTTTTTTTCCTTTTTAAAAAAAGATTTCTTTTCTTTTTTTTTAATCTTTACAAAAACTTTATTGAGGATTTCATACATGCATATAAGGTGTTTTGATCAAATCCATGTCCACTCCCTCCCCTCCAACCTCCCATATCTCCCCACCACTTTTTTCTTTTCCTTTTCTTTCTTTTTTTTTTTTCTTCTTTCACTTATTTATTTTCATGGGGCTTTTGGCTACTCTAACTTTCCCCCCTCTGAAGAGGTAACCGTAAAATATTTTAAGGATTAGATACAAGCTCCAAAATACTTTTGACATTTTAGGCCTTTGGAACAGAGTATGTTACTAACAGGCACAAGAACATTTTGACTTTTAGCCAAGAAACTGGCTACTTTTCTTTGGGGTCTTTGTACCCTAATTGCCTAGCCAGTTCCTACCTCCTATTCTTATCACACCATCCTCTGAAGAGGTTACCCAAATTTCCAACAGGGAATAGGGACGCAGACCACTCTGGCTTCTTCCATGATGAACAGGGACGCAGGGTGAGGCAATTGGAGTACTCCTTCAGTGGGTCTATCTACAAAACTCCCAAATTGCATAACTCTTATCTCTCAGGGGAAAAGAAAGTCCTTGAATCTTGAATAGGAGATGTGAAGGAGAAGTAAAGGCAAGAGTAATTAGCATTACAATTCTAGACAGGGAACTAGAAAGAAGTCAGAACTGGGCAATTTTCAAATGTTCACATGAGAGTCCATTGGAATTTCTTGACAAGGGCTTTCAAAAGCATCCCTTTATTGCGTTCTTCCTCATTTTTCTTTTGTCTTCCAAGGCTGGACTCTAGAGTGATGGATTCAGGATTTGCTTTCAG
>NW_008352267.1:12044275-12047430 GCF_000622305.1 Nannospalax galili
AGTGGGAGAAAACAAATTTATCCATCATTTTAGGATAATAGTAGGTTGTCTCTCTTAGCTACAGGTGGGCACTACAGTATTGGAGACTAAGATTTGAAGTCTTACATCTGAGCAGCATTTTCTGGTTAAGAACAAAATCATCAATGAGAATAATTGTTTGAATAAATTTATATAGACTTAAGCCTAATGTCTGGGACATGTAATCCCTTGAACTCTTAAAAAAGTATACTGATGACTTTACTCATTGGTTATACTTTCCTTTTGGGTGTTTAAGACCATACAGTTGACCCAAATAAATCAATTTATTTTTACCCTTAAGTTTGTTTGAGGATCTGTTCCTCAGGGGTCACCTGGGCATGGGAGGAGCTCCTGGCTCCTTTCTTGTACCAGTTCCATCTGTGTGAAGATAAGTCAAAGGTCCTGTTTGAGCATGTCTGGCTTCACTTGGAAGCATGGATGAAACGTTTCCTCTAAAAATGCCAGCATTTTAAAGGGTTCCTATAGGTTAGTCAGTGTTCTCCCTAGGAAACCAATAAAGCTCTAAACATCCTCTATATATCCAATAGTTTAATAAGTAAAGCATCCCTGGATAGTTCTTTGTATGAGAATTGTTTTGCTCCATGTCGTGGGAGCATGACATGCCCATCATAACTGAATGGATCAATGATAAGCCATCTCTATTTTAAGCAAAAAAAAAAATCTGTCTTCTCAAATGGCAGTCTGGAGAACAACTATCTAGGAAAGTTGCTCTGCTTGTATAAGGGTTATATAACATAGCTATCTGTGGGTATTAAATTTAAAGACAAGTAGTGGATGCAGACGTTATTTTGGTAACAATGGCAATAATAGAGAAGATTGAATCAGGAGTGTTATTAAATGACTAGAATTGGAAGGAATTTCCAATGAATGGAAGGATAATTGGATGCTATTGAATGACAAATAATGTTATTGAATGTGAATGAATTATTCACCTTGTTGTGTATCCTACATACACAAGGTGAATAATGTTCCAACTGGCTGCACAACAGTGGAAAGAGCACCTTATGCTATATTTTGAAAAGATTCCAAGATAACAGAGGATCATATTTTACAAACTGGACTTATGTAATAGATGATGAAACTGTGAATGGAAGTTCCCAGAAAAACCATGTATGTGTCTTCAAACTGAACATTCTTCTCCAAGACTGATTAACTGATCAGAGCTCCAGAGATTGTGGAGAGTCTAGAATGCTGCAGATACAGAGCTTAATTACTTACCACTTATCTCAGGCTACTTTTACCCTCTAAATAGCCATTTTCTTGTCCATCTCTGTTTCTGAACTAACATCCTGTAATTAACAAGAAAGAAAAACTTCTTGTTAGGTATTTACTAGCAGACCAGCAGATCCCACCAACCAAAAAGTTAAGCCATCATCAGATAGCATTTGAGAACTATAGTAGAAACCCCCTGCTTTGCTATGACCCACATACTGAACGTATCCACCAATGTATTTGAAAAGTATCTTGAATTATGACTTTTCTTTGTTCTGTTATTATAAAAACTCCATAGAAGGAATTTGAAGTAACCTGGGCCATGGTCCCTCATATTTGGCTCTAGAATAAACTCTCTTCCCCTTTTGAGGTGAGAGTTATATTTTTGTGTCGACAAAACACAAGCATGTTAGCATTTAGACTATCTCATTATCAGATAATTTCACAATTTGTACATTGGAAATACAAATTCTATTATTGAAAAAGATAAAAGAAATCCTAACTCACATTTTTGCTTTAGCTCTAGCTTTTTCAAAGTCTTCTCAGTTAGCTACTGCTAACTTTTAGACTGGTTTAAATTTTTAGTATTAAACTTGAGTTTTGCTTCCCTAATGTGCAGTTCATACTCTGTTATACAAATTTAGACTCTCCTGCTTTTCCACCTCTATAAGCTTGTATCAAAGTTAAAGGTGGTATCAAATCCAGCAAACATAAATACCAGAGACAGAGATAAGATAAGGCATGGAATAACACTTCTAAAGAGATGGGGTCTAGATATAGGTGTTAAATAATAAATTAGTAAACTATATAGGAGAAAAGAATGTCTACTCAAGAGTGTCAAAAAGATACACAGAGAAAAAACTGCCTCTTCAACAAATGGTCATGAGAAAACTGGATATTCACGTCACAGAATTAAAATATATCTATATCTCTCATCCGGTACACAAATCAATCCAAAATGGATTAAAGACCTTAATGTAACACTTGAAACCCTGAAACTGCTAGAGGAAAGGAGAGGCCAAACATTTCAAGATATAGGCACAGGCAAGAACTTTCTGAAAAGGACTCCAGTAGCACAGGAAATAACCCCAAGAAATGAATTAATAATTAATTAATGTCTTCCTTCTCAAAGGAAGAAATACAAATAACCAATGAATATTTGAAAAAGTAGACTGGGAATATGGGTTAGTTAGTAAAGTAGTTGTCATGCAAGCATGAAGACCAGAGTTTGAGCCCCCAGAGCCCATGTTCAAAAAAGGGAGGAAGAATGCTGTAGTGTATGCCTGTAATCCCGGTGATGGGGAGGCAGAGACAGAAGGGTGTTTGGGCCTTGCTAGTCAGTCTAGAAAAATTGATGAGCTCAAGATTAAGCAAGAGACCATGTCTCAAAAAATCAGCTGCCAGGCATGGTGGTGCATGTCTTTAATCTCAGCACTCATGAGATAGCAGTCAGATCTCTGTGACATTGAGGCCAGCCTGGTCTATACAGTGAGTTCCAGGCTAGCTGTCACAAAGAACAAGAACAAAAGGAGGAAAGGGATGACTGAGGAAGACACTCAGTGTTGACCTCTGACCTACACACCACACACACACACACACACACACACACACACACACAAAAAAAAAACAAGTGTTTAACATCATCAGCCATCAGGAAAACAAAAATTAAAACTAAGTTGAGATACCATTTCACCTAAATCAGAATGGTTACCATCAAAAAAGAAACAACATCTGAGGGCACATTCCTGTAATCCTAGGAGAATCAGGTCCATTGTCAGCCATAGATACGTAGCAACTTTGAGGTCAGAGTAGAATATGTAAGGCTCTTTTCAAATAAAGAAAAAGAAAGAAGGAAGAAAGGAGAGAGGAGGGAAGGAGAGCGGAGGGGAGGGGAGGAGGGGAGG
>NW_008352267.1:12053322-12064761 GCF_000622305.1 Nannospalax galili
AGGTGAGGTGAGGAGGTGAGGAGGTGAGGAGGTGAGGAGGTGAGGAGGTGAGGAGGTGAGGAGGTGAGGAGGTGAGGAGGTGAGGAGGTGAGGAGGTGAGGAGGTGAGGAGGTGAGGAGGTGAGGAGGTGAGGAGGTGAGGAGGTGAGGAGGTGAGGAGGTGAGGAGGTGAGGAGGTGAGGAGGTGAGGAGGTGAGGAGGTGAGGAGGTGAGGAGGTGAGGAGGTGAGGAGGTGAGGAGGTGAGGAGGTGAGGAGGTGAGGAGGTGAGGAGGTGAGGAGGTGAGGAGGTGAGGAGGTGAGGAGGTGAGGAGGTGAGGAGGTGAGGAGGTGAGGAGGTGAGGAGGTGAGGAGGTGAGGAGGTGAGGAGGTGAGGAGGTGAGGAGGTGAGGAGGTGAGGAGGTGAGGTGAGGAGGTGAGGAGGGGAGGAGGGGAGGAGGGGAGGGGAGGAGGGGAGGGGAGGGGAGGAGGCAGTGTGGTCTTCTATGGTGACCACCACATGTGACTATTGAACTATTTAAAAACTGACCAGCTCAAGCTGAAGTATGTTGCATGTAAAGTCATGCATAACATCTGAAGGTTCAGCACAACAGCAATCTATATAAAATATCTTGTTCATAACTTATATTTAATACACATTTGAATCATATTATTTGGCTATATTGGGTTGAATAAAATATGCCATGAAAATTGTCACTGTCCATTTCTTTTCCCATTTATTTGAATGTGGCTACTGAAACAGTTGAAATTACACAGGTAGCACTTTGGTAGTTCATATTATATTTCTACTGGGTAGTACCCACATAAAAATATACAAGAAAGGTATATATCAAATGTTAGATATTTGGGACTTTTTCATTAATCTTAGAATCACAGTAATTAAAAAATAATTTCAACAGCTACTATTCTTATATCCTATATGTCAAAGAACATCCATAATTCTTTTACTTAAAAATTTAAAGACAAGAGTAAAATTATTTAAATGCAATTTTTATCTAAAAGATTAACTTCTGCTCTAAGCATTTAATATCAATCTGAGACAGGGAGACAAAATATAAGGGCATCTAAGTGATACATTATTATATTGAAGTATAGAAAGGATTTCCAAGAAAACTCTCTCACAAAAGCTGAATGAATAGAGGACTTTAAAATACTCATCATAAAGAAAAGATGAAAGTTTAAGGATATGGATGGACTTACCACTTTGAGTTGATCATTGCCCAATAAGTACATAAATCAAAGCATCACATTATATTTCAAACATATAAACAAATACTATATTTTAAACAAAACATAAGTGAAATAAGATGAAGAGTTGTGCAAAGTAGTACAGGAGAAAAAGGTGGTATTGTTACCCTGCCCTGCTAATTTGCATTGAGATAACCTGAAGAGACTACATCCCATGCTTCCTGGATATGCTTCATTGGTAAGCCCTTGTCTTTCACTAATGTATCTTATTTCTACCATTATCTATAAAAGAAGCAAATGTTCTTTCACCTTGAAAACTGAAATGCCCTTTCCTGATATAATCAGATGCTTTCCAACCCCTTTTAAAGGAAAGGAAATTGCTTCTCTGGCTTCGAGCCACCGTGCAGCTGAGTGCATGCCTCTCAGAGAAAGAAAGGCACCCAAATGAATGACTTTCTTCTGGAAACAAGACAGCCCCACACTCATTCCATATATGCTGCTGTCATTGAGACACTAATGTAATAAATAAAAATAAATAATGATAGCTCACCATGTGTACCTGTCAGAGATGTGGTAAGGATAGAAAGCCATTTCCAGCCAATAAAAGGTTAAATTGAATTGTTTAAAGGAAAGTGACCCAAAACTCTGTGTGGAAATTCCACCTGTACCACTAGCCCATCCAATGGGAAGGAAAGAAGGAAGAGGAGGGAGAAGGAAGTGAGAGAGGAAGAGGGGAGAGGAGAGGAGGGCAGGGGAGGGGAAGAAGGGAAGGGAAGGGAAAGGAAGGGGGGAAGAAGGGAAGGGAAAAAGGGAAGGGAAGAGGGAAGGGAAGAAGGGAAGGGAAGGGAGGGAAAAAGGGATGGCACCTATTATGCACACATCTTGTTTGAAATATATTTTACTCCAAAGTTAGCTTCCTTTATTTCGCTCATCATAAAAACCATGGATATTATGTGGTATATCAGTGTCACATTTTACTATCACTCTCATATTTGTGTCCTCTTTTTTTTTAATTTTTCCTTAATTACAGGAAGTATGGAGTTGTTTAGTGCTCATGCTGTCACTCCCACACTACTTCACCTTATTTATTTTGCTATTTTACTCCAAAGTTAGCTTCCTTTATTTCGCTCATCATAAAAACCATGGATATTATGTGGTATATCAGTGTCACATTTTACTATCACTCTCATATTTGTGTCCTCTTTTTTTTTAATTTTTCCTTAATTACAGGAAGTATGGAGTTGTTTAGTGCTCATGCTGTCACTCCCACACTACTTCACCTTATTTATTTTGCTCAAAATAGAAGACTAAGAATGCAGTTCAGAACAAGCACAGTGAATTGCCTAGGATTTGGCATGGTTAAATTTACATCCTCTTTGCCCTGAATCATGTTTATTCCTACACATTTCTATTCTCTTGTGATAGTGGTTCTATCTGAGGCTAGTGAGAGAACTGTGATTTCACCAATTTCTAAACAGGGATGAAGGGGACTTGGAGACCTGCATTAACAGCACTATGGCCTTGCATAAGGCCATGTATTCAAATACCAAGTCATAACAAAGCTGCCTTTCAAAATCACACTAACAGTTTCAGAACTTTATCAGTGTAATCTTAAGCTATTTTCTACAGACATACAAGATGGAATTAATTCAGTTACAGCTGTTGTGTAACCAGAAGATTGCTCTGTGGAGAAACACCAAAACAATGCATTGGACATGACTCTTCCCCTGAAAGACGTGAGATCAAGGGGAAGAAAAGAGTTCCAGTAATCTATTGCTGCATAAGGTTCCATTCCAAAACTCAGTGGCTTAAAGCAACAACCACTGTATTATATACAACTTTGAAGATTGGGAATTTGAGCAACATTCATAATATACAGCTCATTTCTTGCTTCATGGAGTCTTGGCTGGGGGTCTCTTAACAAGGGCTGGAGGGTCTGAAAAGACATGCTTACATTGTGGGGCTCAGATTCTGCTAGTTATTCTCCACATGACCTATCTCTCTACTTGAGAATCAGTCTACTCTTATCATTTGGCAGTCTGGACTAAGAATCTTTCCAAGGATGAAAGTGGAAGCTTCAACTTCTTAAGATTTGGGGCCAGAAGCCACACATTGTAACCCTGTTGCACTCCACTGTACCTTGCAGACCAGAAACAGCACAGGTACAGAGGAGAAGAAAGCAACTTCATCACTTAATACAAAGAGTGGTAAGGTCACCTCATTACGGATAGGAGTAATTGCCATAGCTACCTTTTTCTTCTAAATTGGCATGCAAAGTAACGGATCTCCTTATGACATTTACATGTGTACTTGCTTTTGCTTTACCCCCTCCCTATTCTTCCCCCATCTGACTGCCACCCTCCAGCTCCATCCCCGCTGAACTGTTCCACTCCACAAGTCCACCTTCATCTTTCATGTCACATGAGTTCTAGCACCCTCTCCATATGCATCCCTTAAATACACATGTATAACAATTAGAAGCTCAGATTTGTATGCTGAAGAGAGCATATGGTATTTGTCTTTCAGAGTCTGTTACCTCATTTAATGCAATATTTTCAGGATCCATTAATTTTCCTGTGAATTTCATTTTTTTCTTTAGAGCTGAACAAAATTTCATTGTGTATTATGTACCACATTTTCATTATGCACTTATCTGTTACCACTATCTTTGAAATAATCTGCCAAGTACTTTTGAAACAAGTAGGAACAAAGAGCAAAAGACTGGATACAAAAATACATGTTTATAAAAATACAACTTTTTAAAAAAAGAATTGAAGAAATGTATAGGACATGGAGTAAATATATGTAATAAAAGCTTTGTCATGACTTGTCAACAATAAAACTGAAATAGCCACAGTATGTATAAAGTGTCATCTACACACATTCATGGGAAAATTAAATGTTGGACTGAACATACAGCTCACCACAAAGAACTTGCCTAACATGCACAAGATTCACAGCCCTGGAAAAAATGAACAGGAAAAAGAATAGGGACTGTATCAACAATTACAATGCTGTTTACATCGTATAGGCATGAACAATACATGAAATCACATGATTTCTCTGCAAGAAGACCCTGACTTTGTTAATTATAAACCCCAGTTTTCCCAAGGAGTATGTAATAAGATTCTAGAGAAGCAGAATTCTCTAAGACATACTTTGAGAGACACGTTTGTTCTTCAAGTGGAGGTGTTACAATGGTTTTCAGAAGCAAGAAGAAGCAATATAGGTAATATTTCTCAGTATTTCCTGTCAAATAATTGTGGGATCCCCTTGTTCCTTCCTCTTTTTGACTATCAGGAGATGGGAAAAAAGAGGGCCCACTGCAATGCTTTGGGTATGGTTTGTCCTTAAGAAGTTTATGGGTATGAGGTTTGGCCTTCAGTTTTCCAGTGTTTAGGCAATAGTACCATGAAAAAGTAGAGCCTTGGGGCTGAAGAGATGGCTCAGCAGTTAAGAGGAAAGAGGACCCGCGTTCAGTTCCCAGCACCCACATGGTGGCAACCAATCATCCATAACTCCAGTTCCAGAGGGTCTGACACCATCTTCTGGCCTCCATGTGCATTGCATGACATAAGTGCACTTCTATACATGCAGGCAAAACATAAACATAAAAATAAATTTAAAAAAAAAATTTTAAGTAAGGCCTTTATGAAAAGTAACTGGATCGCCATTACTGTTGTGAATACTTTATTGCTTTTCCTGAAGTGGGTGGAGTCTGGAAAGAAACATATCAGCTTCCTCAAGAGAAAGCTATTATAAAAAGGGGGGACCTGGCTCTTCCCCAGTTTTCTTCTCTCACCATGTGAGCTTTCTCTCTTTACATGTACGCCACCACCATGTCATCTGCTGTGCTGACATGGGAAGAAATATTCACATATGGCTTGTAGGTACCATCTATTCATTTGGCATGCCTTCATTCTTTGTTACATGATGAAATCATGAGCTGTCAATTGCAAATATTGAGAACTGATAAGGGTTTTCTTGTTTTTCAAGACTATGTTCACTGTGCACTGTGTGTAGAACACATACAATGAAGATATTTAAGTCAACAAAGAATTTACAAGGCATAAAGAGGGTAAAGAGGCAAAGCATAAGTTGACTGGATACAAAGCAATCTGCAGATTCAGTGTGATCCCTGTCAAAAATCCAGTAACATATTTCACAGGACAAAAAAAAAAAAAACTAAAATTCAAATGAAACCACAAAACTCCAGATGCACAAAGACTTTTGAGAAAGAAGAGAGCTGAAGACATCGTGCCTCCTGATTTTAAATCCAGACAGTTGCCATAAAAGCAGATGCACAGAATAATGAGGCAGGATACAGAACACAGAAATAAGCCCATAGCACACAGTCACCCAGTCTTTGATAAGTGCACTAAGAATGCACAGTGGGAGAAATTTCTTCAGAGGTGTTGGGAAAACGGACATCTGCTTGCAAAGATCGAACTGGACACTTGTCTTAAACCATATAAAAATAAGAAAAACTAGATTAAAAATTTAATGTAATGTGATCAAAACCTACAGAACTCTTAGAATACAACACAGAGAAAACTCTATGATGTCGATCTTAATAATGACTCTTTGGATATAACACCAAAATCGTAGGCAAAATTTTTGGCAGAGCAAAAGAAATAACAAAATTTAAAAGCTACTATATTATAGAAAAAATACGTGCAAATGACCAATCTCATAAGATTTTATTACCCAAAGCACACAAAGAGCACAATTAATAAAAGAGCAAAAAAAAACTGTTTTAAATTGAACAACAAACATGAATATGCAGTTCTCAAAAGATGTGCAAAGGACCATCAAGGATGCGAAAAAAAAAATCTCAAATAAAAAATGCAAATCAAAACCACAAGGAATTATCATTTCACACTGAAGTATTAGCAAAAAGGACAAGTGAGCTATGACTAGTGGTATTCATACCTACAATCTCAGCACTCAGAGGGGGAAACAGGATGGATTTTGGAAAGGTAAATAAGTTTAGACATTATAATAGAGAGTATGAAGTTTCCACAAAAAAAGTTAAAATGAAATTATATGATCCGCAATTCCATATGGATATGGATATACAGGAATATATATGTAATAATATAATGGGAAATAAAATCTGTATGTCAAAGGAATATTTGTACCTTCACATTCACAGTAGCATTTTTCACACTAGAAAAGTGAAGACCAGCCTAAGTAGTATCTATCAATGAATGAATGGCTGAAGAAGTGTGGTACATATAAAAATTAGAATATTATTTGACCTTTAAACCAAAGAAGAAGATTCAAGAAGAATCTGTGACAATACAGATAATATAGCTGGTATATAAAGAAAATTATTATATATTCTCACTTATATGCAGATTCTACAAAAGGTGAACTCAGAGAAACAGATTGGAATGGAGTAGATTACATAGTGGGGGGACATTGGTCACATAGTACAAACACCCAATTATAACATGAATAAATTCTGCAGATAGCACTAAAGCACAGCAATGGATATGTTCACTCAATTGATTGTGGCTATCCTTACACAATGCATATGTACATCAAATAATCCACTGAACAGCTTGAATGACAATATATTTTTAAGCTAGTAAGTTGTGCTTTAACAGCTGTGAGGATCTACTCCAACTCCGTGCACTTGTTACAATCCTTGATGAAAGATTTTACAGTGTGTGTGGGGAAAGAGCTTTGGTAGAGAAGGCTTAGAGATCACACAGAGGAGGCCAATGGGTAGTTCTTTGGCACATGTTCTAGAGTGACTTCATAAGAGATATGAAGGTGAATATAGTTTGATAGATGCTTAAGAGTTGGACAGTCAGATGAAGAGGCAATCAAAGAGAGGCAGGCATATGCAAAGCCAAAAATCAAATAAACAACAATAAAAGATAAACTTATATTGCAGTTACAGTTATACACAAGAACTATGAAGTGTTTCCGCAGAAATTATTCTGACCATCTGCGGACTGAGTTTATTCAAGTTATGTAGAAAGTGTCCATCCTGTTTTAATCAACAAATATTTAGCTTCACAAATAGCATGGGTAAAGCCATGGTAGCATTCACTATCTTAGGATTATATAGAGACCCCAGAAATTTGAGAGCAGTGGTGCTACATGGTCAGACTTCACAGGAACTAACTGGGAGATGGACCAGAAGTCAGCCTCCCTAACTGCTCTGTAGACAGCATGTTTTCATATGTTTCTGCCTGTTTTCTACCAGCTACTTCACTTGTCTCCCTCTTTTCCAAGGATTCTTTCCTGCTCCTGCATGCATGTCTCCAAAGGATTATTTTAGCCCCTCTACACAATGGTAACTTTTCATGCACACTTTTGATACATATCCCTAAGGTTAACTGCTTTAGGCAGATCTGTTTCCAAATTCTAAATTCCAAAGAGGTGGATCTGATTGGCTGTTTTCCCAAATTTTTTTGTGTGTGTGTAGACTATGCAAGCCATAGCTAGAACATGACCTTGGGGTAGATGCACCTCCCTGGTCCAATAAGTTTTATCCAGATGGTGTAGGTCACATGGTGCCACACCATAACAAATCTACTTATTAGTGAGCAAAGGCCTCTGCAACTTCCCTTAGAAGTGCTGAGGAAATAGCAGGCCATTATAAACAAGTCTAGTACAGCTTTGATAATTTTGCTCAACTGAGAAACCATTTTCAGCCCAGATACTAATCAAGAAACAATTCTTTCTGCCAAATGAAGTATAATGAAACAAGCTTGCAATTGCTGCAGTGGGAAAGAACGGAGGCAGCTGGCCAGAGCACACAGAGCAAAATCCTGGGGTGTGCAAAGAGTATGTAAGTTGGAAAGGGGAATGATAATACGAACAGGGAGCAAAAAAGGCATATTAGAGAGCATTCATCCATCTTCAGTACAAGAAATTCACTCTGGCCAGTTTGAGTAATACCTAAGTTAGAAACAATCTCTCTCTCTCTCTCTCTCTCTCTCTCTCTCTCTCTCTCTACCATATGTATGTGTAGTGCATGTGAGTGTGTGAGTGTGTGTGTGTGTGTGTGTGTGTGTGTGTGTAGTGGAGGGATACATGTGTGTGAGAGTGTTCATGCACATACATGCATATGCATGTGGAGGTCAGAAATGGACATTGGGAATCTTTCTGAATTGCTCTCCACCCTATTTTGGGGAACAGAGTCTCTTCCTGAGCCTGCAATTCATTGATTGGGTTTATAAGCATGTGCTACCTCACTTGGGTTTCATATGGGTGCTAGAATTCTAAACTCATGTCCTTTCTCTTGCTAGGCAAGCAAGTGGGTACACTCAGACATCACCCCAGCTCTCACATGAGTACTTCATAAAGCATAAGGTGAGGGGCCTGTGAGATGTAGTTCAGTGGATAAAGGTACTTGCCACCAAGCCTGAGGAATCTGACTTTGATTCCTAGAACCACATGGTGAAGAGAGAGAACTGACTCCTGGAAATAATTGTCCTCTGACCTACGCGCACACACACACATGCACACACACGCACACACACACACACACACACACACACACACACACACACCAAAAATACTCTCTTACAGATAAAGCAAAATGGCTGTTGGACAGAAAAATGTGCAGTGTTCATTACAGAAACTATCTCTTGAGCAATAAGCAATTAGCAGAGAAAGTTGGCAGAAGGCGATGCTGAGAACAACCTGTTTACCAATACTGTTGAAAACACTGCTTAATAAAGGTGAAATCTGAAGGAATGCAGATAAAATAGAATCAAGTCTTCTGCTGGGAAAAAGGATAACCACTAAAATACACACAATGCTTTCTCTGTGCTGGAAGCCCTTTCAAACACTGTTCATTTTTTAACTCATTTAATCTTTGTGTCAGCATAATGAAGTTGTCAGGTGGGTCCCATTTAGTGAAGGAAATGTGGCTTACATAGGAATCTATTGAGGAAGTGACTGTGATGGGATCAAATCCCTGGCTTCTGACTGCACTACACACTTTCCCTAACAACCTATCACAATAGTCAAGGCCAGGAATGGAACTAGCAAAATCCATACAAAGCAAGAGAAGAAATCTAAGATTAGACATAGCTCTCCTGACAATATGATAAGTTAAAGGTTTCAGATTTTCTGGTTAATAGAATAACAGGTAATTATGAAGAGAATCTATGACATACTGTTTGCATTTTCTTGACTCTATAGATGCTAAGGTTAAGTATATAGTGGGCATCTTACTCCATATCATAAAACCATACTTTCCCTACTCACCCTGTCCTGCTCTCCCCCGGGGTTGTTACAGATCACTGAAGTGATGACTAGAGCTTGGACACTCTTTGTTTATGCCGTGACATAAGGAACGCATTTTGTATGACTTTTCCATCCTGGCTTTAAATAATATTTAAACAAGAAAAGTTCCTGCTAACTTGATTAATTTTACTCTGATCTATGTCCAGGAAAAGAAGAGAAATAGAATGAGAGAGCCGGGAAGCACCTGGCTGTAATTGTCTGCAGCCCATCTTTGGTCAGTTGTTTATGTTGCAAAGTTTTAAGAATTTCAGTTCTTTCCTTTCCTGTTTGTCTTCACGGATGAATCCAATGGAACCCAAATTGCAATTATTTGTAAACAACTGAAGATTATTTTGTTGGTAGAAAGGCTTGTCTACAATTTTAGATAAACTTAAGTCATGTGTACTAGAAAAAAAGCCAAACATTAGTTTTAAACTAACAAATGCACCATCATTTTGTCTCCCATTCAGGTTTGCCGCTTATAATATGGCTAATTGCCTGCTGAGAGTAGACTAAACTGTATACACTTGGGGGATTCCACTAGCAGCACACACTTAACCATATGGCAAATCGATGCAGGAGTTTTAATGTGCTCTGTTTCCTGATCTTCCTGCTCTCTTTGGGCCTGAATTTCTTCATACAAGTAAAAAGAGAAGAGGCAGCTCAAACTCCCTTGAATTTTCCACTCTCTGATATTTCTTAAAATAGTTTCTAGTTCTTCCCTAAAAACATAGAACTAGAACAATAAATAAGACATGAGAGGCCTCAAAAGCATCCTATTTAAAAATTGACAACTTTGACCTTCCTTTTTTTCATTTTTTTTCATTTTGCTCTCCTTGAACATATAATCTATGCATAGCATAGATTAACATTTTCTGTGCATTACTCTGGGCAATATCCTAACAGTAATTTGGATGAAGCTGATTCTATCATTATTACTATTGTAAAAATGAGAAAATGTAAAACAATTAAATCACTTTTTTTTTTTTAAGACGGGGACTCTCTATATACCTAGATCCCCTGGAACTTACTATGCAAACCAGACTGGCCTTGATCTTACAGAGATCTGCCTGCGCTGGGATTAAAGGAATGCACCACCATGCCCGGCTACACAGTTTTTTGTTTTGTTTTGTTTTGTTTTGTTTTGTTTCACTTCAAAGATATTAGTGGATATTGCTCTCTGAACAAAATTTTTTTTTAATCCTATGAGGGAAAATAGTTAACTCTGTTCCAGGAGCTATTCAAGGTACTAGGGATATAAATAAGTGACTAACTCAACAGCCCTTCCTTTATGAAGCTTATAATGTAGAATAAAAAGTCAAATAACAACTGTTACTTTTTAAATATGTAATTCTGAATAGTGAGTGTTGTAAATACTCAAACAGAATAATTCATCAGAGACTGCATGACAGAATGGGCTCTGAGGAAGGAACTTTGAAATAATGGTATTTAAGTGGAGATCTAACTAATGAGAAAGTTCTACACATACGAAGGTCTGGGTGTGGACTATTCCAAATAGGTGGGGAAAGAGACTTGTGAATATGGTCTGAAGAAGGAATATGAAAGACATATTTAAGATATGAACAGGCGTACTGTGCGTGGATCGTTGTAAACAAGTAGGATAGCACAGAAAATTAATTAGAGACATGAACAAAGAACAAGGGCTAAGTCACAGGGCCTCATAGGACAAAAGAAAGTACATGGTTTGTATGCACAATAAAGTGGGAAATCATTGGTTTACACTGATTTAAAGAAAGTTAAAGATAGATGGTAGATAGATGACAAGAATAGATGATAGATAATTCTTAGCTAGATAAATGATAGGTGATAGGTAGATAGATGAAAGATAGATGATAGATAGATAGATAGATAGATAGATAGATAGATGATATATAGATAGATGATAGATAGATGATTGATAGATAGATAATAGATAGATAGATAGATGATAAATGATAGATAGATAGATAGATGATAGATGATAGATAGATAGATAGATAG
>NW_008352267.1:12064995-12069891 GCF_000622305.1 Nannospalax galili
ATAGATGAAAGACAGATGGTAGAAGGATGACAGACAATAGATTAGATATAAGAGATAACAGATAGATAGATGATAGATAAATGATAGATCTATGTGAAAGAGATAGGTAATACAGTTAAATATATGATACGTAGAGATATATAGATGGTAGAAGATACATAATAAACTGCAAGATTTAGAAAATAGATGATAGATAGATAGATAGATGATAGATGATAGATAGACAGATAGATGATAGACAGATAGATGATAGATAGATAGATAGATAGATGATAGAGCGATAGACAGATGATAGATAGATAGATAGATAAATGATACATAGATACATACATGAGGTATGTATATAGGTAGGTAGGAGGATAGTGCTAAAGATATAGGCCACCTCAGTTACTGGGTGGCAAGTGCAATAGCGGGAACAAGAAAAGCCAAAACCTAATAAAACTTGCAGTAGCCCAGGCAAGAGATGCTGACAGCTTTGACAGGGCAAATAGTGAGAAAAGGGTTTTGCTATTTGTTTGTTTTTTAATATATTGGATAGACAACTGTGTGGATTAACTGAAACATTACAGGTGATTAGAGAAACAGAAGAATCAAGAATGCTTCTTAGCCATGGGGCCCAAGTAATTTATTTCTTGATGGTATCCTTACCTGAGATGTGGAGAGACAGTTCTTGACATCTGTTTATTAGCAATATGGCCTGGGTTCTTATTTCACTGGGCAGATGACCTGGGGGAGCATAAAAAGGGAAATGAAGGGAAGCCAAGCTCGGACTTCACTACCAACGGTGTGACCTGACAGAAGTCACTTAACCTTTCTGTGCCATAAGTATAACAAGGTTGAAAAATTAATAATCCCTGGTGTCTTTCACACAGTAAAATCCCTGTGTACCAACTCACTTCTCACCCTGCTGCTATTGAAAGATAGACTGATAGCTATTGCTTTTTTAACTGAAACGTCTAAGAAAGCAGAGACATGACATAGAACTGTGTGATTAGCTGCTGTGCTTAGTTATGACAAATCTATCTGCATTATACCAGCATGTAATGATTCTGTCGGCAGATACAACCTGTTCCTGTCCCTTTCATGAACTGTCACCACCATGTCTCCTCTTTATTCTATTAGTGACCCTCCATTTCACTTTTTGAAATTGCTTCCTTCCTGCCTGTTTCTCAGCTGCAGGATATTTTAAGACTCAAGCTAGATTATTTCATGACTGGCAATGTCAACTCCATTTTTGTTCACAGGGCTGGATCTTAAATTACTAAAAAATTTTTACAATAAAAAAGTCTTGTATCTATTTATTCTCCAAGTAAATTTCTATGTGTAATTAAATGACTATTAGGGGTCATATATAAGCATGCTATTGAAATAGAAAGACATCTATATAAAATTGATATGGATTGGAAAATCATAATTTTATGTGTAAATTGACCCTTTTTAATCATGTTAAATCATAGTTCAGCAGTTAAGAACACTGGCTGCTCAGTTCCCAGCACCCACATGGTAGCTAACAACCATCCATAACTCCAGTTCCAGAGGATCTGATGCCCTCTTCCTACTTCCTCGGGCATTGCGCAACATGGGTACACCAGCTATGTACAGGCAATACACTTATACACATAAAATAAAAGTAATAAATAAAATAGTTTAAAAATAATAACCAATGGTGACATGTTAAATTGCTCTCCCACAGGCCTCCTAAATCTTGAGGGATGACTATTTAAAAATAACTTAAAACTGGGGAAATATCCAGTTTTTAAATTACATGTAAGTTCTACCTCAGATTATCCATAAAAATATATTCCAGGTCAGTTAGAGAGAAAAATATAAAAAGCAAAAGTATAGCATAGAAAAGATGATAGAGTAACATTATAATAACTTTAGAAGTGAGGGAGCTGTATAATTAAAATACAAAACAAAATTTGCAGGGAATGAAATAGTTCAATCTATTTATTTATTTTATTTGTTTCTGGAACTCACCATGTAGGTCAAGCTGGCCTTGATGTCACAGAGATCCATCTGCCTTTGCCTCCTGTGTGCTGGGATTAAAGTCACATGCCACCACGCCCACCTGAAATGGCATATTTTACCAACTTATTAATGTTTTTACATAAAAAGACAGCATAAGGGGTTTGTTTTACAAAACGAAAAAAAAAATGGAAGGAAAAAATTGAATAGGTAGTATATAAAATAAATAACTCCTATAATTAAATAAGATAAAGTTAATCCATCCTATGGAAAAAATGCACATGATAACATGCAGTAGACAAAATATAAAATCCAGTAAACCCAGGAGAGAATATTAACTGGGTCTAAAGGAAATGTAAATAAAATACATATCATTTTCATGCATTAGATTGAAAAAGGTTTTGATGAAAATATCACTTCGGTGAAGGTATGTGAAAATGGATATTTTTGTGTACACTAGATGAATATGTAAAACATTAATAAATATATGGATGGGGCAGGACACGTGGCTCAGCAGTTAGGAGCACTTGCTCTTGGAAAGAAGGCAGTTCAGTTCCCAGCACACACATGGTGCTCACAACAGTCTATAATCCCAATTCCAGAGAATCTGACACAGCCTGATGCCCTCTGGGGGCACCAGGCATGCACATTATGTACATGCATGTATGCATTCAAACATTCAACATAAAAAAATAATAAATCTTTAAAAATACATTGATGGTAATTTGCATTTATGAATTTTTTAAAAAGAGAACAGATTTTGAGTCAAGCATGTTGGTTCGTTCACACTTTTACTTTCCAGCATTCAAGGGACTAAGGCAGGTGAATAGCAAATTTGAAGGCAGCCTAAACTACACAGCAAGGCTTGGTCTCAAAACAAAAATGAAAATAAAAACAAAAAACATACAACATACATTCTAGGTGCCCGTGAGATGGCTCAGCAGGTAAAAACAATTACTGCACAAGCATAGAAATCTGAGTGCCCTGGCCTGTGAGTATCCATCCCCTACACACACCATCATGTATATTCACATATACACACATTCCTTTCTGTCCAGTAATATATGGGTATCTTGATGCACAAAAGACATTAGCAAGGTTTTCTTCTGTGATATATATATATATATAGATAGATAGATAGATAGATTAGATAGATAGATGATAGATAGATGATAGATAGATAGATGATAGATGATAGATAGATAGATAGATAGATAGATAGATAGATAGATAGATAGATAGATTACAGAATGCGAGGTGATGTAAATACTATCAATAATTGAGTGACAATACAAACTATAGAAAAGCAGACAGTATTTTATAAGATACAAAAATTTCCACAAGACACAGCAAGTGTAAGGAGAATAGTGCAAGTCAATGTGTACAATACCATTTACACCTAAAAACACTCAATTCCCTTTTATATGTATACATGTATATGAAATATGTTTTAAGCTTCTTCAAAGATAGGAATCAGACTTCTAATCATTGTCAATATCAGAAATGAAAATGAGATTAAGGTATAGAGATGTAGTTACAGAAAAAGATTGTTCTTAATGATTTTGTCCAATTGTTTTACAGTTGGAACATATTTATGTATAACATGGAAATTAAATGCATACATAAAATAAGAATCTGGAAGAAATCTCCTTGGGTTTAAACCAGAGAAATAAGTTGTGGATTATACACTTAATCAAAAGGTCACATTCATGTGGGTTTTTCTTTCAGCCAACATACACACCATTTCAAATTACGACACAGATAAAATGTCTGTAATAGATGAGTATATATATGCATATATAGTCTAAATCAAATGCATATATAGACTTTTTCCAAACCAAATACATGTACATGTGTTTGTGTAAGTGTATTCCAAACCAAAAGCAAGTTATTAAAATACCACCATTCATCGCCATTTGTAAAACAGCAAAAACTTAAAAACTTAGCCTTAGACAAGAAACAACTATAAACAAAGATTTGGTTTTTTGTTTTTTTGTTTTGTTTTGTTTTGTTTTGAGACAGGGTTTCATTTTTTAGCCCTGGCTGGCCTGGAACTCACTATGTAGACCAGGATGGCCTTGAACTCACAGAGATCAGCCTGCCTCTGCCTCCCAAGTGTGGGGATTAAAAACATATATGCTACCATACCAGTCAAGGATCTTTATTTTTTATTAGTTGCTTTTAACTTGGATAACATCAATATTATTTCATTAAAGGTTACTTAAGCCAGAGTGCTAATGGCATAGGATCTAGTAGTCTCCAGAAGAAAGGCAAGGAGTAGATACTTTGGCATTAAAATTGGTGCCTGGCATGATTACCAGTGATTTCCTGGACAATATGACAGCTTGGAAAGTAAGTCACTCCATGGAAGAGGGTAAGCCTTTTTGTGTATGATCCAGACAGGGACCTTTCTGACTAGAACATGGGATGTCTAATTTGTGGTATCTTCCAGCTAGGCTACTGGGAAACTTGTACCCACTTTTGAGAATTAAAAGTTTAATATCAAACTAAAGGAACCATCAAATAAAATAGCTAAATCCTTAGAGATGATAAGAAGAGCAAGAATTGAGGCAGTAGAAATCCCTTGTAAGCATTATTAATTTGCTCCTTAATAATAGTAGATGTGAAAACATTACCATTGAAATCTAACTGATGACTTTATATCCATGCTCAGATGCCAAGGAGCTCAGAAAGTAACCGACTGTGACTAGTAATAATCAGATATATAAAGATTAGAAACGTATGTACATCTTAGGGTCAATTGTATTAAAATGAATTTTTCTGTATGAAACTGTATTTTAATAATGAAATGGAGATCTTTTTTAAATTTTAAAACCTCATTTAATTTTATGTCTTGTAGGGTTTATCCAGAGTACAATATTGTATAACTACATTAATTCAACTGTAAACCTAAAAATTTACAGCCAA
>NW_008352267.1:12069915-12098582 GCF_000622305.1 Nannospalax galili
ATAATTCCTCAAAACTTAAAAATTTACTCCGTAATAATTAGTAGATGTGAAAAACATTACCTTTTAAATCTACCTGATGACTTTATATCTACACTCAGATGCCAAGGAGCTCAAAAAGTAATCGACTGTGACTAGTAATAATCTGATATATAGAGATAGAGATTAGAAAGGCATGTGCAAACATCTTAATATCAATTGCATGAAAAATGAAATTTTCTGTATAAAACTCTGTATTTTAATAATGAAATGGAGATCTTTTTTAAAGGTTAAAACCTCATTTAATTTTGTCTCATAGGGTTTATACTGAGTACAATATTGGATAACTGTAATAATTCAACAGTAAACCTAAAAATGTATAGTCAATTTTGTAAGAGATGCATCCTAGCTCAGAAAATTGTTATTGAATATGTCAATGCTGATGTAATGAAATGCTTCTTCTAAGTATGTGATTGTTGAATGAATAATTTTATAAAAAAAGACTTCAACTACTGGAGCTGGAGACCTGGGTTCAAATCCCAGCACCCACATAGCAGTTAACAACCATCCATAACTCCAGTTTCAAAGACTCTGACTCCCCTGTCTGTCTTCCACGGGCATTGCACAACATGGGTGCACATACACACATGCAGGCATAACACTCATGCACACAAAATAAAAATAAATTAATTTAAAACTTCGACTACTGATGTATATATCATGCAAACATCCAATGTCATTGAAAGAAAAGGATGCAATTTTCCAGAGACACTTCATTACCATGAGTTTTATCCATATTAAATAATATGATAAAAATGAAGCTTTTCTGGTCATCTAAAATCTTAATGTTTCAACACAGGTTTTATTAGAGCTATTGTTCAAATTTACCTTACTGAACTAATGTATGGACTTGAGAGACTCTAGCAAGTGATAAGCATTTACTGTGAACCTACTACAATTAGTGATGATCCAGGCTAGGCATAGAGAACACTGTGGTCGAACCTAAAAAATAAAAAAGCTGTATAAGACATACACATTAGGAGCTTAAATGTTAAAAAGAAGGTAAATGTAAAGCTTCTAATGACAGTGGTAGCTAATTGGAATATATTGTGCTGAAAGAACTGGTAATCATGCCTATTCAGAAGGTGGTCACTGAAGTCAATAAGGACCCTCAGATTTGGTTGATTCCTACCCCAACACTTCCCCCTCACTTCCCTGCCCCCCTTCTTGGCCGTACCCTTATACACCCTCATTCCTTCTTTCCACTTTGCTCTACTGACTTCCCCACCCCACTCCTTTTTTTCCAGTCATGTAGACCTCTTTCCAGCTTCCTAGCCTTTAAGCATATTTACTCCCACCTGGATATGCATAGTTGACAGAGGTGAGGATCTGAACATGAGAGATCATAGGTGTTTGTTGCTCTGAGCCTGAGTTGACTCACTTAAAACGTTTTCCTATCCCATCCATTTTCCTACAAAATTTTTTTTTGTCTTTATTTCTGATCATCTCATACATACATTAAATGTATTATGGTTGCATTCACCATCCATTATTGTGTTAGTTACTTTTCTATTGCGGTAATAAAACATCGTGACTAAGAAACTTGGAATAGTTTGAGCTTATGCTTCCCAAAGGATTAGAGTCCGTCATGGTGTGGAGGCACAAAGGCAGAAGGTGGCCAGAGCAGAAAGCAGAGCACTCACATCTTCAAGCAGGCACATGGGGAGCAGAGGAGGAGACCTACAAGGCTTAAGAACTCTCAAAACCTGCCCCCTGTGATGTGTGTTCATGGTTGCAAAGGCAAGATCATATCTGAATGGCAGTGTTTCATGACAGTCCTCCCTGTCTTCCAGCTCTTGAATCCTTTTTGCCCTCTCTTCTGTGATAGTCCCAAAACCTTGTGGGGAAGAGGATAGATACACATGACCCACTTAAGGCTGAGTGTTCATCAGTCACTTCTCAGGCCTTGATCAGATATCAGTCTCTACATTAACTCGCCCTCTGAAAAAGGAGCTTCTTGGCCCCAGGTTGAGAGGAGCACTAGTTTACAGGTGTAAACATAAATATTTAGAAGGCAGTTTGACAACATGTTCGTTTAAGGAAATAACAGTAGTATGTTGCCCCTTTGGACTCATGCCGTCCTCAGCCATAGGCTCCATTCCAGGTTAAAATAACTGTGGCTTATTTTTTTAATATTTTATTTATTATTTTTATTTTATGTGTATGCATGTATTGCCTACATTGTAGGTAAGTGTACCCATGTCATGCAGTGCCCGCAGAGGACAGAAGAGGCTGTTGGATCCCCTGGAAATGGAGTTACTGACAGTTGTTAGCTGCCATGTGGGTGCTGGGATTCAAACCCAGTTCTTCTGCAAGAAGAGCCAGTGTTTTTAACTGCTGATCCATCTCTCCAGCCCCTAAGTCTGGCTTATTTTGCTTGATATAATGATCTCTAGTTGTATCCCCACCCCCTAATCCACCCCTTTCTTTTTTGCAAATTACATGATTTCACTCATCTTTAAGGCTGAGTAAAGCTCCATTGTGCATAAATGCCACAGAGACATATTTCCTAAAGAAAGAAAAATGTGTGAATGTCCCTAGAAGAACAGAAGAAAATATTGGAAGCCGAGAAGCTATCATAGCTCAAACAAGACCATTAGAAAGATATGAGACAGTTGAGGCACACAGGTCTTGACCAAGCTAGGGCCTTAGAGACTATATTAAGATTTCGTGTTTCTTTTAAAAAATTTTAAAATTTATTTATTTGAGAGAGAGAGAGGAGAGAGAGAGAGAGAGAGAGAGAGAGAGAGAGAGAGAAAGAGCCTGTGTGCACACATGCCATTACGACAGCTTTCCAGAGTCGGCTCTCTCCTTCTACCATGTGAGTCGTTGGGCCCAAACTCAGGTCATCAGGCTTGGTGACAAGCATTTTTACCTGCTGATCCATCTCAGTGGCCCAACATTTGTATTTATTAAAAGCAATCAGGAATCATTGAGAAAGGCTTAAGGAGAAAAAGAACATGATGTGTCTGTACTATTACAGTTATTTTGACTATAACATGAAGAACAGCATCAGGAGAACAGCAGTGGATGTGAGGAGAGTAAAGAAGTGATTTTCCCAGCATCCATGTTAGAGAAGGCTGCTCAGCTAGACCAACAGTGCTCAGAATGAAGAGAAGAGTCAAGTGATTATCAAAAAAGTACAGTGAAAAGAATTGTGTATGTGGACATAGGGAGAAAGATCATGTCCCAAATGCCTTATAGACATGGGGTATGTGTGTGAATCACGTGTGTATCTATGAGCATCTTTCTGAGTGTCAAAGTTACATGAGTTTGAACACTTACAGTTTGTGTAGCTATGGAGCTATTTGGGGAAATAAAAGAACTTAACAGAAGTAGGTACAAGTAACTTTTGTTTCTAGAAGAAACTGTAGAGGATTATTTGGATAATACTCTGCAGTCATCAGGGAGCTGTATGTCCTGCAGGCTCCAAGGATTATGAAAAACTTTACTACAAAATTCATTGAAAAACTCTTGTGATTTTGCATCTGAGCCATGGAAATGGAGGTTAGCTGCCCCTAGAGCTATAAAGTTGAGTGTGGTGACACTTGCCTACAATCCCAGCACCTAGTAGGCTGAGGCTGAAGGAACTCTAGTTAGAGGCTAGCTACTACTGCTGCATAGGGAGGCCCTGTCATAAAACAAAACAGAGCAGGGTATGATGGTGCATGCCTTTGATCCCAGTGTGATGGTGCATGCCTTTGATCCCAGCACTCGGAGGTGGAGGCAGGTGGATCTCTGTGAGACCTAGGCCAGTGTGGTTTACACAGTGAGTTCCAGGACAGCTGGGGCTACAGGGAGACCCTGTCTCCAAAAAAACCCAACAACAACAACTAAAAAGTAAATATAATGCTGAAGAGAAAAGTCATTGTTTCTGAGAAGAGAAAGATATTCCAGGAAGCTGAGAGAAAGAACATTTGCTTCACAATCTTTTGCTAATTATTTCTAGGGGATAACTTGTTTTCTATAGAACTCCAAAACCATACTGTCATTTATCTATCTGTAGACTTGGAAATTTCCAGATAGAGTTTTAATCAAGCCTCCCAATTATTAGTGAGAGAAAAATTCACCAGAAAGGTGAAAACTGTGTGAAAACTGTCAATGGGATCATAATGTACCTCAGTGGTAGAGTGCTTGCCTAGCAGGCATGAGGCCCTGGGCCCCCTTGGCCAGCACTGCAAAAAAGATAGCAAATTACAAATGCCAGATAGAAATATTGATATTCACACAAATCTAAGTGCAGAGAGAGAGACAGAGAGAGACAGAAAGGCAGAGACAGAGGGAGAGGTATAGAAACAGGCAAGGGGACAAGTACTTACTATGATGTTCCTCTGTGCAGTACATCTGGGCTCCTTTTCCTTGTTATATAATTCCTCTATGACCTGTCGCACCCCCACCCAGCCCAAATATCTTCTTAGTTGTATGATATTTCTCCCAACACTCCCCCCACCCTGTACTCCTCAGGGATGCATTTTAAAAGAGCGTTCTTAAGCCTCTAGGAGTTATCCTTTGTCCTCCAGTTAATCTCTTAATAAGACCAATTTAGCTGTAACATAAATGGTAATTCATAGTGTTCTATTTATTTACTGCACAGTTCTCAACTTGCTCAGAGATTGCCGCTAAACAGGCTGGCCTTACCTGTGGGCAGAGTCAGTTAGAAGGTACTTGGTTCCCTATGGCTTTTGGAGCCATAGGGAAGTCTCATTTTTGACCTTGTTAAATGTTCTGGGAAGAGGTATTTAAGAACTTGTCAGTCCCTTAAAATGCTACTATACATAAGAGCTGTATCAGATATAGTGTGTGCTCCTAAAATCTCAGTGCCACAAGACTTAAACATGCGTAAAATGCATAATAAAAAGGCTATATTTGCAAAACAGCAAATCTACACAGAAGATGACCATTTGATAATTATTAGAGTATTAGAGTGTCATCTATGTATGAGGCATATTATAGGTGGAACAAATAATTATAATATTCCATTTTAGTTTGGGGGTTTTATGGTTATTTGCTCTTTTTCACCAGAGTCAAACTATCATTATTAAGATAATTTCATTTGCCACTGTTGAGGGCCCTGTCATTTGGAATGAATTTATCTTCTATTTGCTGTAAATAAGAAATTTCAGTAGCATTATTCCATATTTTCTTAAGGATTTAAAGTGTCACTAGCTTTCAACTTATGCTACTCAAGGGTTATTTTCAAGATCCTGCCTGATGCCAGTTTTCATTCAGTCTCCATAAATGTTTATTAGTACAATAGTGCACAAAACTTCCATATGTATTGAGTATGCCAAAAGAGGTATTTGTTTTTGTGCTTTTCTATGCCCATATTTAAACATATTACGTAAACATGTCCACACCTAAATCTGTCCCATCTTGTTGATCCATTTTTAAAATTCACACCCTGTCTTGTATAAACGCAACCCAACCATGAAAGTAACTTGTTCATGAGTCATAACCTTACAAACACTGAAGTAATCATGAAAGTGTCTCCTGTTAGCTTGCAATTAGGGTATCAACTTCAATATTATCTTGTATTAGATATTAGGGGGAAAAGTCATAAGGGGTTTTATTTCTTAATGCTCAATAACATTTGGTCATTAGCATACACAAAGATACAAAGCTAAGTTTATATCCATTTCAATACCTACAAAAAATCATCAATTTTCCTGGGTATATCATGGCACAGAGTTCTGTTTAGCTTTGTTTTGTTTTAAAAAGAATACTTATGGGATATGTAAAATGAACAGGCACCTACAGGCATGTGACAACATGATCAAATAAACTATTTGTTTAAATTAATGGTTTCAAGTGAAGTGTTCATCTCCCACATCAGAAAAAAATATAGTTGTTTATAACTTTGATTTTCATTCAGATATGCTTTGAGATTCATTAATACTGTATTTTAGAGAAGGCCCAGTGGGCTGCTGAGAATTCATCACCTGTTCTGTTTCTGTAGATATATGTTAAATCCAATTGATCTAAAGTATAGTCTAGCTCTGAAGGTTTGTTATTGTTGTTGTTATTGTTGCTGTTGTTGAATTTTCATTGGAAGACCTAAGAATGAAAGTGAGGTATTACAGTTTCCCACTATTACTGTACCAGGACCTGACATTTCATGCCTTTTGGTACCCTTTATGAAATAAGAAGCTTCAACAGTCAATGCATAAATATTACAATTATTATATCTTCTTGATGAATTAGCCCCTTTATTTATATGGTGTATGAGTTACCTTTTCTCATTGCTATGACAAAATACCTCACAAAATCAATTCCAGGGAATTGTTTGTTCTGGCTCACAATTCAAGGGGACTCAGGTCATCACAGCATAGCAGCTGAAGTGTGAGGCAGCTGATGACCATATAGCACCTGCAGTCAGGAAGCAGAGAGAGAGGAAAGGAAGCTGGTGCTGATCTTGCTTTCCCCTTTGTTTTGAGTACAGGACCCCAGCCCATGGAAGAATGCTGTCAGCATTCAGATGGGTCTTCCCTGCTCTGATAAACCTTCCTGCAAAGACCCTCATGGTGATTCTAAATCCCATCAGATTGACAATGAAGAGTAACTATTACATGTCTTCTGACTAATTTTGGTTTATGTTTTGAAAAAGTCTGTTTTGTCAGATATAAAAATAGCTACATCAGCTTGCTTCTGGCTTCCACTTGTTTGGTGTGTTAATTACATCTTTTTTTACTCTCAGTTTAATGACATTGTTACCAGTGAGGTAGCATTCTCCATATCTACAGAAAGAACCAACAATTCAGAGTGTATAATCTGGGTGCAAAATTACAAAGGAAAATACACCTTTATTGAATAAGATCTGAAAGTATCCTTCTACTTCACAAAGGAAGAAGGCTAACAACTGGGGACTCCTAAAGTCTGTGCAGTAGGTTAAAGCTTCACAAGGTCCACATTATCTTCCAAGAGTCTCCTGATATTGCTAGATCACATGCCACTTAGAGAATCTCTGTGGGGGTACATAGTGTATTGTACGAACATGTTCGTATGTGTGTGCACATGTGCATGCAAGTGTGCGTGCATGTGTGGGAATGTGGAGACAAGAAGTTGATGCCAGATGTCTTCCTCAGTTGCTCTCTAACTTACTGTTTGATACAGGGTCTCTTGCTGAATCTAGTAGAGCTCACCATTTCTGCTGAGCTGGCTAGCCAGTGAGTGTCAAATACTCCTGTCTCTAGCCCCCCACCCTAGCCCCAGTGCTGGAGTTACAGATGGGTGCCCCTGCACTCAGCTTTCCACATGGGTGCTGAAGAGTTTAATTCAAATCCTCATGTTTGCACAGCAAGCACTATACTGGCTGAGCCAGTGTCCCCAGCCCCAAACTAGAAAACCTCTTAACAGAAGAAATTCCTCCTTGTGTATTTATCTGCTTATTTAATGACACCAATCACTTAGTCCTCATCTCTTATGTCACTAACATGTCCTCACTTGAACTTCTTAGCATTGTGATCAATTTTTTAAATATTTCTAGTTGATCTAGGAGCCTCCAGTTTAGTTCCAACTCATTTGCTGACCACTCAAACACAAAGCTAATCATGCCATTACTGCTTAAATATTTAATGATCTATTCAAGAATTCCATGACTCACTTTAACAAAGGGACTTCAAGTTGTCAGAACTCATTTTCCATTATTATACTTTATGCCTACATAGCCCCACTCTCCTCCAACTTCTGTAAACAAGCAGCACTTTCAGTTTTTATGTTTCTCTGGCAATTTCTCAGAAAACACATACTAGGAATCTAGGATGTGTGAAAATGCTTGCTCTACAGAGCAACTGGTGTTTGAAAGTTCTGCAATCTATTCCTAATTCTTCTGCTAGTTGGATAACCAAGGAAAAGGAAATTGATCCCTATATGTAAGTCAATCATATCTATTTTTCCTAAGCTAAAACAAGACAGAGAACAAGCAGTCTAGGTTTGCATACACTTAAGGTTCCTCACACTCTGGCTGTGGGAATTTGTAGGCTTCCTAACCTATGATACTTCAGCACTGGACTCATGTTTTGGTGTCCTCTTGCCAAACATGGACTCTACCTTTCCCTGCTCACACTTACCCATCTATATCCATAAAAACTATCTCCAATATTTCTGTTTATCCAGCAGTCACTCTGACTTTGGCTTGGTCCTAAAGTATACAAACATCAGTATTTCATATCTTCATGTTCTACATTCATGGTATTAACGAAACAGGACTAGCAATACTTACAGACAAAATGTACTAAAGATGCACCAAACTTTTTTCTTGTCATGGTTCCCTAAATAAATATTGTAATTAGTGACCGCATAACACTTATTTTCTTGGGCTTATATGTATTTAGAAATGATTAACGGCACATGGGAAGATGTGTTTAGATAATATGCAAATATTATTATTTTTTATATTGAACTCGACCATCTATAGATGTTAGCTCCTGTAAAAGTCACATGGAAAATACCTCCATGGATACAGAGGAACCAGTATATATCTATAGACATATTTTGGTATATGAAAACACCTTGTACATCAATAACAGTTTTTTCACTCTTACTTAAGAAGGCTTCATTGTCCTACCTTTTCCTGACATACTGTCCTTCTGTCTCCTCACCTTAGAAATCATGACCTACTCTGAATCACATCATAGCAAGATTTGCCATTTATAGTACACTTAGCGTGTACCAGGCAGGATATAGTCCATTTTATGCACAATGGTGTTTATTTTTCCACACAATTCCAGAAGGAACTGCTGCCAGCAGCACATTGCAGCTCAGGAAATGTCGACAGAGAAGATGAATCTTTGTCAAGTATCCTGAGTACAATATCATTGCACATCCACGAAGAGCAAGTTAAGTCAGCAGAAATGATAGAACAGAAAATGATGTGTGCTTGGGGTTGTAAGAGAGAAACAGATAGGGAAGACAGAGCACAAACTGGGAAGCATACATCAAAGAGCTTTAGCACCCACAGTACTCTGCAGTGAGCACTTGACATGACCAATGTTTTATTGAAATATTAGCAATTCTCTGCAAAATAAAATAATTTTTAAAAATTTTTCCCCAAAAGTCAAGGACTGAACCCAGAGCCTTGTACTTGATAGGCAAACACTCTACCAATGAGTTAAATCCCCCAACCCTCCACCCAAAATCTTAAAAACAGCAGGCTGGAGAGATGACTCAGTGGGTTAGAGGGCTTGCTGTGTGAGCAAAAGGACAGAGTTCTAATCCTAGCACCCACATTAGCTGGATGTGACTGCATGCACCTGTAGTCCCAGTGCAGGGTCGGATGGAGGCAAGGTCTCTGCGCTCCATCCTACCAGACTGCCACCACCTTTCTCTACAACTTTAAGTTCCTTCTATAAAATACAACTCAAGAAAAGTTTCTTCGAGTTCAATGATATGTGCAACAAATATTTGAGAAACCAAGGCATATTTTACTTACCAAAGCATATTTAATTTTTGTACTTGAACTAACTTGAATTTGCTGGAGTTGGAGCACGCACACACACACTAATAACAATAATTAATAATAGTAATACACAACAAGGAGCTGAATGTGCTATGGTACTAGGGAGAAGTCAATGACCCAGATTTCTTCCAATAATGTAGAAAATGTTTTTAATGATCACCATTCCCTAACTTCAAATAAACAACTTATCAATTTTCTTTTATTGAAATAATAAAAATTAGTTTGAAGAAACATCCTCCCTTATTCTTTTGGTACCTTTGTCAATGGCTTAAAAGAAAAGAGAGAACCATAGGCTTTTGGAATTTAGCCCTCATATAAAAATGATCAGTAACTATATTCTGCCCAGGCAGTTTAAGGATTTCCTGAGACTCAAACATGTTTAAAGTTATGTCAGTGTCATTTGATTCACATGGCTTCATGTGACACTTTATTCTTATAAAAGTTGAAGCATACTGCCTAAAATGATCTTGACTCAGGTTATATCTTTCTATGTATAAATTATAACTTTATTAAATGAAAAAATTAGTGATTCAGATAAGGTGTAATGATGCTCACTAATGATCCCAGAGAGCACTTGGAATTCCTATGGGAGGACTGCTGTGAGTTCAAGGCCACTCTATTCTACAAAGTAAGTTCTACAGTGCCACAGCTACTCTGTCTCAAAAACAAAGAAAGAGAGAGAGGGAGGGAAGGAGGGAGGAAAAAGGAAAAAAAGCAAAGATTTATGAATGCTATTTGACTCATGACTCAAAAGAGCAACAACCCCTTTCTTCAGTACAGTTTTATTTACCACATATGTAATATTCTCAGAAAGAAATCAGGAGCCTTCTAATTCTATCAGAATTCAATGAATATCCTTTAAGATCTCTTCAACAGGAGGTGATTCTGGGAGGAGGCAAGCACACTGATGAGCAAAGGATGAGTCGAACAAGTTGGTAGCAATGACTCCATGATGATGAAGTGTCTGCACACCAATAATCAATTTTGGTAAGCCATCTGCTTAATAAGATACCTTGGGGTTATGGATATCTTTTGTCTATAGAAATTTCTAGGCCAAACAAGTCTGAGAGGGTATACTTGCTCATGTTTGCTGACCTCAGGTAAGTATTCAATGGAAAATAATATTTAAAATGGGAAGACTTAAAGACAAAATTTAACATCTTACTAAATATTAGTTTGGAGGTTATAGTTATAAATTTATATAATGGCAACAGTAAGGCTTAAAACATTGTACCTCATCCTTTCACAGAATGGGAATCTTCCATACAAATGAGTCAACTTCGGACCAAGCACTGGAGCAAGATGCTTACCTCTGCTCATGGTTGTCAACTATGACATGACCCAGGCCATTATCCTGGAGTTTATTACATATAAAATGTAAGAATAAGAATTACTTTGAAATTAAAATGCATGCCATGATGACTGGGTAGAAAATTACCTCAGAGGAAACTAGACAAGAGAATATCCTCACTAACAACAGCAAAAGACTTGGTGTAAACAGACAAATCAGAATAAAATGTTGGTGCTATCAATATGGACACAAAAAGATAACAGGAACAAAATATGCAATGGACTTATAGAGAGCAAAAAACAGAATCTAAAGATATAGAAATAAGGGAGAACTAGAAAAATCTAGAAAAAAAAATCAATGCTAATAAATTGGAAAAGAGGCTGGGCATGATGGTGCATGCCTTTAATCCCAGCCCTCAGCAGAGGCAGGTAGATCTTGCAGAAGCCATCCACATCGTGATTTTCAGATGATGACTTCCAGATGGGCTGGGGCTAGGAAGGTCCTGTCCAAAAAAAAACTGTATAGATGTAAGCAGGAAGAGATACAAAGAAGTGAAATGAATGATTTGCCCATATAGGGGCTAGGTTATGAAACTTTGACTAAAAAGACACAGAAAATATTTCCAAGACACATTTTTTCACATGATTTAAATGTCAGGGTCATGTGATGTAAGCTTTGGGAACAGTACACTGATTTATTTTCAAAGATTTATTTGGGGAAAAGAATCAGAGAAACAAGCTTTAATTTGTAGTAGCATTGTTAAAAGAAGCCAAAAATAAATACTGTTTACATAATATATTAGAAATAAAGTGTCTGCTGCAGACAACAGCTTTTTGTGTTCAAAAAAATACCACAGTGTTAGACTTCACTAAATAACTTAATGAACTGATATGAAGTCAACATATAACAACACCCAAACTAAGAGGAAACTGAATAACGGAGTGGTTAAAATAAGCCAGTCATGCAAATACATTCTTGATCCTTTGACATAAATCTGTCCCAAGAAAATAGACACTGAGAGGACTAGCTGTTGGCAAGTGGGCTGAATAAACAGCTTGCTGACCAACTTCTTTACCAGGTGGCCTTTTTTGGTTGTGTAGATTTATGAATTTGGAATCAAAAGAGATAGTGTTGACTTAGGGGTAAAGGTTTCTTTTAAAATGAATGCTAGTTTTTAGAAGTGTTTTAATCACCACATTTGTCAAAAATGATTTAAGTTTCCCACTATATTGGAAAAGAAGGAAATAACAATAATTTTCAAATGATTCTACCTGGGCCTATTATAAAATAGGAGGTATTGCCATGCTTGAAAACTAATTTGGATGAAGATCCTGAAAAAGAAAAAATAGCAGTGATCTGTTTGAAAAGGATCTAATATTTAAGTACGTTAGTGACACAAAACTAAAAAAAAAAAAAGTCATCATAGAAATCTTGGAAGGGAGAATGGTCCCCGTGAATTACAATGATGACTGACCTGCCAAAATATGTCCACTGGTACAATAGTAGTAACCAACCATTTTCTGATTGGACTTAAGACCCACTTTACAAGATGGAGCCCAAGCTTGGTATGGTTATCAGGTCCAAGGACCTGTGGCTAGATAAGTCGCAGGCAAGGGACCCACAACTGGTCAACTGCCTCAAATGTTATGGTAGTAACCAACCATTTTCTGATTGGACTTAAGACCCACTTTACAAGATGGAGCCCAAGCTTGGTATGGTTATCAGGTCCAAGGACCTGTGGCTAGATAAGTCGCAGGCAAGGGACCCACAACTGGTCAACTGCAGAGAGTAAGAGACTGCAGAGTTCTCAGGCATAAATGGTACACCTGTATCACATTTTGTCTTCCAAAGGCTTGTGGAAGAAGAGACAGAAAGATTATAAGAGCCAGAGGTGGTAGGCTGATACAAGGAAAACACGTTTTCTGGACAAAACAGGGCAGTTGCATATGTGAACCCACAATTCTTGTGACAGCATGCACAAGACTTAGACAAGCCCAAGCCATACTTACTAAAACCTCTCATGGATGACAGAGGTGGGCAAGAAGCTCCATCCCTAATTGAGGAACTGCTGGCAACCAACAGCTGCAGTGAGAGGGAGATTCAGCTTTCTTTAAAGGTGTTGTTCTAGTTTGTTTCCCCATTGCTGTGACAAAATACACTAACCAATACTAACTTGGGGAGAAAAGGGTTTATTTTACCCTGCATCTCCCTGGTCGCAGCTCATCAGGGAGCCCAAGGTAAGAACTCAGGGCAGGAAACTGGAGGCAGGAGCTGAAGCACAGGCCATGGAGGAACACTCCTTACTATCTTGCTCCCCTAGCCCCTGCTCAACCTGCTTTCTTATACAACACAGGCACACCTGCCCAAGGGTAGCACCACCCACAGTGGGCTAGGCCCTCCCACATCACTCAGTAATCAAGAACCTGCCCCACAGACATGGCCACAGGCCAGTCCAATGGAGAAAATTCCCAAATTGAGGCTCCCTCTACCCAGGTGTGTCAAGTTGACAACTAAGGCTGTCCAGCTCAGGCATGATGCCAGGGAGATTGATCAGGGCACAGGGGATGGACTCACAGCCAAGAGCATTTGGCGAACGCAAACTAGACTTGATAGGCATTTAAAACTAATAATAGTAAAACAAGAGGACATGATGGAGGGGTATGAAAAAATGGGGGTAGGAATGGGGGAGGGTCTGTGTATGATCCAAATACATTGTATGAAATTCTCAAGGAATCAACAGTTTTTTTTTTAATATCACACATCTCAAAGGGAGAAGTGTTGAAAGGATACATGAGCTCCCATGAGTAACATACTGAAGGAAAGAATGTTTGGCATAAGTTAGAGAACCAGGAGATGTTGACTCAAGAATTATTGATGTTTTTCCCTATGTTCTTCTACCTCCTCCACCTCGTTCATTTTCTTATCACTGTGCTGACTATCATACGTCAGGCACTCTGTTAGAGTTTACCCTATTTGAAGGTGATAACTTTCTGTTCAGTCTCTGACCAAATGCTAGTTCCCATGAATAGTCAGAATCTTTGGTTTGTTAATGAAAGTCAACCCAAACTATCTTCATTCAAAAAAGGAGACTTTGAGTAGAGCAAGAAACCAGAAATAAAGCTGGTTTCAAATTTATGTGGATTCAGAGATTCAAAGTTTGTCAGGACTTCCCTCCTTCCCAGTTTTCATTCCTGTTTCATTTAGAGTACCGGCTCCATTCTTCCCTTTGGCAAACAGGTTTCTCTGTGAGGCACAGATCATCATTGACAGTGATGTAACTAACTGCCACCAGATGCCAATCAAGATAACCAACACTTTCTATTCAGCACCAACTTAATAAACACGTGGAAAAGAGAATAACTGCTTTGTATCATGCCCAATGTCCATCCTTGATCCCATCACCGTAGTTGGACGAGAATGTGTGCTAACAGGTAAGAACATGGTAACAGAGGTGCAGAAGAGTAGAAGGAGAACTGACCTAGAAATACCCCATACCTACTGAGTTGGATTCACTGCCTCTTCTCTTCCCTCATTTGACTTTACGCCCTCAGTGTTGCTAAATATATGAAATCTACTCAATAAATGATTCTTGGGGAAGTGGATCCCTAAAATATAATTCCCCCTATGGAAAATGCAATTTTCAGAATCCTTTTCCTTTTTAACAAGCCCATTGGAAAACAACAGGTTTCATAAAGCTCAACTTTTAATTTTATTTAATAAATATCACTCATATTCATCATCACAAGATATTCATAAATCTCTAGTTCTCTCTGGTTACCTTTATCTTCCACCATTGTAAATCTAAAAAAGACATTTGTTTACTGCCTGTGATAGCTAATTTTCACTGTCAACTTGACAGGATTTAGATTCACCAGGAAATACACCTCTGGGTGTGAATGCATTTCCAGAAAGATTCAACTGAGCAGGAAAGACCTACTACTGTGAATGTGGATGGCACTATTCCATGGGCTGGGGTCCCCAAATGAATAAAGAGAAAGTGAATTGAGCAGCAGTGTTTGCCCTTCTCTGCTTCTTGTCTGTGGACACAATGTGCTTAGATTCCTCATGGTCCCTTCACCATGCCTTCCCCAACCTCAAACGATGGGCCCAAATAAATCCTTCTTTCCTTAAGTTGTTTTTGAAAGGTATTTTTTCACGAAAATGAGAAAAGTAACAAACACATCTCATCATCACTTGATTGAGAAAAAGCATCAATCATAACTCATATCCATAGGCCAACCTGGCTTGGGTTATCCTAGCTCCAAATCACCTGTAAGCCACATGACAGTTTGGGAATGGCATATTCAGTCCTTAAGAGCTTAGGGGTTGGTAAGAGACATTTACAGTAATTAAATCTTAGAGAGCTCTTCTAAATAAGAAGACTGCTTCCTTATTCCTTGAATCTAAGATAGTTTTGTAACTTGTTCTAGCTAATCAATGGTTGTTGAAGTGTACATTATTAGCTCTGAGCCTGGACCCCAAGGTCTGTGGGGGAGGGGTGGCTTTTTTGTTTGTTTGCTTTTTCTTGTACTTTTCCCCCTCATCTACCTTTGCTAGGAGAACATACCAAGGCTAACTGCTGGCAGATAGGAGATGTGACTCTCACTCCAGTTGAGCACTAGACCTGTGAATGAGCCCATGGCCCCAAAAGAAGAAAAAGAACTGTCCATCAAGACTAAAGCATTGATGTTCAGTCTGTTTTAGGTGGGGGGTTGAGACAAGGTCTCCCTATAGACCCAGCTGACCTGGTGCTTGCTATGTAGACCAGGCTGACCTCGATCTCATAGAGATCTGTCTGCCTCTGCCTCCTGAGTGCTGGGACGAAAGGCATGCACCACCACTCCTGGCTCTGACCTTCAGTCTTATAAGCTAAATAAGTATGATTTTTATGCCATTTTATTATGGCCATAGAAATCTAATGAAGGGTTTCAGTCAGGACTTACTTAAACCACACCTGTATCAGTGTTATGATCTCAGGGTTGATCCTCTATAATTGGCCAAGCTTTTATCATTGTTTTTCACAGATAACTCATAATGTTCTTTGAAATACCTGCCAAGTTGCTTGTTTTCTCCATCTGTTCCTTCTGGTCCATTTGAGAATATGATGCTAAATATTGAAACAAACACTCTGCCATGAGCAGTCTTGAATGCTTAGTTACTTGGCAGGCCTCTACAAGCAATAAGCCTGGAATGTCGAAGAATTCTTAGAAACTTGTCAGCTTGACCAAACATGGGCAAAAATCAAATTCATAACAACCAGAAACTAACAAAATAAGACTGTGTATAATTTTAATAGCTGTATAAATCATCCCAGACCTTGAATAAGAGATGCATTTTTATTGATAGTAATGGAAATCTTGTTTTTTAAAATCTTAACAGCCGCTTTGTGTTTCTAGATAGCACTGATGTAAAAATGAACGTTCTAAAATCTTTTTGTGCATGTGTGTGTGTGATGGGCATATGTGTCTGTGTGTACACAGGTGTACACAGTGCATGTGTGGATGGTGTTTGCATATATGGGTAGATGTGGGTATGGATTCATGCACTCACAAAGGCCAGAGGAGGATGTTGGTGGACCTTCTTAATCACAGTCTCTTTTTTTTTTTAATTTTATTATTTTTATTTTATGTGTTTGCGTGTATTGCCTGGATGTAGGTAAGTGCACCCATGTCGTGCAATGTCCACAGAGATCAGAAGAGGCTGTTGGATCCCCTGGGACTGGAGCTATGGACAGTTGTTAGCTGCCATGTGGATGCTGGGATTCGAACCCAGGTCTTCTGCAAAAACAACCAGTGTTCTTAACGCTGAGCCATCTCTCCAGCCCCTCAATTACAGTCTCTTTTATTCCCTTTACACAGGGTCTCTCACTGAACCCAGAGCTACAGCAAGCCCCAGTGATCCTCCTGTCTCCACTCCACACAGCTCTAGGGTTCCAGGTGAATGGCTGGTTTCAACATGGGCTCTGAGCTAGACTCAGGTCTTCATGCTTGTGCAGCGATGCTCTTACCTACTGAGCCATGTCTCCAGTCCCCAGAATTACTTTAATCAGGAAGTTCCAGAAAGTATACATCATGCTTTTATTGCTTGGTCACTTTATATCCAAGTAAAACATATTTAAAACAAAATGTCCAGTTTTTCCAAGAAGAAACAAGGTAAAACTTGAGAGTTCAAGCTATATTCAGAATGGGTAGGACAGACCTTGAGAAACTACACCCTGAAAGTGATTTTTAAACCCAGAGAACTGGAAGGAAAATGTTGGCAGCCCTCCCCACATAGAGGTGACTTAAATAAAGGAGAAAATTTTGGCAATCCAATGAGAATGTGTCTCCATCTTGCTGGCAATTCTTCAAGACCTCCATTTTGGGGAGGTGTATCTGATTAGTATAATGCTGAAATCACTTAGCTACTTATTTCAGGATACATTTACTAAAGCAAGAAGAGCTGTCAGACAAGGCAATTTGAGGAAAGCAGAGCGGAATTTGGATAACTCCAGAAAGAAATGCGGTGGTGCAGTTGGGGGCAGAAATGTCATTCTTCACCTTGTATTCCCTGACACCATGGCTCCTTCTCATTTCCTCGTCACAAATGAGAAGTCTGAACCAGCACTAATACGCCTGGCACTTTCTTCCCCATGCCTTTGTTTGCCAATCATCTAAATTTAAGCTTTGGGAAAAAACTCTTACAAAAAGTATTCACACTCAAGTATTAGTAGTAGATATCCCTGAAATGCACATGCTTTCACATGCATTTGTACTTTTGTTTTAAGTGAGATCACTAACATTTCAAATATCCACGAATCATGAACAGAATTCATACATTTTCTTTTTAAATATTTTTTTATTATTTTTATTTTATGTGTATGAGTATATTGCCTGCATGTAAGTATACCTGTGGCAGTCAGAAGAGGGTTTCAGATTCTCCTGGAACTGGAGTTACAAACAGTTGTTAGTCGACATGCAGATGCTGGGAATCGAACCCAGGTCCTCTGCAAGAGCAGTCAGTGCTCTTAACCACTGAGTAATCTCTCCAGGCTCAGAATTCGTACATTTTCAAACTTACCAATTCATATATTACATTTTCCTCTACATACAACTGATCTTTCTAGTTAGGATGAAGGGTCCATAGGATAATAAGTCATAAAAAGTGACATATATTCTGTCAGGAAACTAAGAAATTGTCATCCTTAATTGTCTCAGTTTTTAGTATTCTTTCATGGTCTCCCTTTCTTCCAAACCTGATCTGTCATTCTAAACCTTCAATCTCATACAGTTCTTAATCTGAAACTCCTGTCTTCTATCTCAGCTCTCAGTAGCCTCCCAGCCTCATTGCCAGCTACTGTTTTAGATGACACTCCTGATCAAATCAGTGTATCTGTTCCCTGGTTCTTAATTGCCACCAGAATATTTTTTGCTATACTTGCTAGAATGTTATATAGATACCTGTCTTTATATTAAATTTTTGTCTCCTTCCAAAAATCTCACGTTTCACTTCTTCCTTTAAATATCCATAGCTGAAATTACAGTATTGTCTGACTGCTCAATTTACGTTTTTAGTTAACATTGATATTTTTAAATTAAAGCCTTAATTTCTAAGCTACACATTCTTAGACAAACTTTTAAAAGTCAGTCCATAAGCAGTTGCACATTTGTGAAATTTTAGCTAAAGAAGACAGATTTAGAACCAAATATCTTGAAGTCCCATGAAAAATAGCATGACTCCAAGCCAAACTTGTATAAAGCGATCTTTCCTGTATCTGACTCTTATTTCTAATTATGATGTAAAAACTTAATTTGACTTATATGTGAACTATCTTTGGATATTTTTTGTGCACTTCTATCTCATTTACTCTAGAATTCCCTGTTATATGATATTCTAATATTAGCCTTGTGTTGGTTACTTTTCCTGTTGCTGTGATCAAACACACAACAAGAAGCAAATTAATGGAAGACGATTTCCTTTGGCTCACAGCTGAAGGGTACCATCCTTTATGATGGAGAAGCATGGTGGTAGGAACATGAGGCTGCTTGATCATATCTGGGCAGATCAGGAAGCAGGAAGAGGAAAAGGAGGCCAGCCCCCAAGTGACCACTTTCTCCAGCTGGGCTCTATCTCATAAAGGTTTGCCAACCTCCCAAACAGTACCACCAGTAGGGAGTCAACTGTCTAAACACAAGAGGCTGTGAGAGACATTTCACACTCAAACCATGACAAGCTATTGGGAGGCAATCACCTACCAAATAAACCATAAATTATTGACTGATTTATTTTTTACTTTTTCTCACATAATAAGTTCTTGCATAATCTGTCATTAAGAAGAAACTTAACTGCAGAGATGGCTCAAAAGTTAAGAGCACCAAGTCTGGTGAGCACCCACATGGTAAGGGTCACAACCACAAGTAACTCCAGCTCCTTGTGATCTCTTCAGGACTCCTCAGGTACCTGCACTCATGTGCATACACACAGACACACAATTAAAAATAAAAAAATCTTTATTTTTTTTCTTTTGGCCTTTTTGAGACAGGGTCTCCCTTGTAGCCCCAGCTGTCCTGGAACTCACTATGTAGAGCAGGCTGGCCTTGAACTCACAGAGATCCACCTGCCTCTGCCTCCCGAGTGCTGGGATTAAAGGCATGCACCACCACGCTGGGCAAAAATCTTTTAAAAAGAAGAAATTTAGGTATTTCCTATTTGTCTATAATACAACACAATAAATACAAGAAAAAAGACAGCAGGAGGCCTATTGAATAAGACAGTTATCAATCTTCACGGCTCTATTTGTTACAAAACTAAGAACTTAAGTTTATTATTCACATCTTTCTCATTAAGTGATTTGTCCTTTTGTTGTTTTTGTTTTTTTTGTTTTGTTGTTATTGTTGTTCTCATTGTTGTTGTTTGAGACAGGGTCTCCCTGTAGCTCCATCTGTTCTAGAACTCACTGTGTAGAACAGGCTGGACTCCATCTTACAGAGATCTGTCTGCCTCTGCCTCCTGAGTGCTGGGATTAAAGGCACACACCACCATGCCTGGCTCAGTAAGGTTATTTGATAAGTTCCTAGTATAAATATCCTTTATACTTGTTAATCCTCATGTTTCCACCTCCTGAGAACTACAATTACAGGCAAGTACCACCACATCTGGCTTTAACTATTTTTATTTTAACACTACTGAGAAGTGTTAGGAATGTTTTTTAAACTTGGGTGCAATAATTATCTTTGAAATTTAATTTTCATGGGCTCTTGTTGTTAATTAAGTGCAAATGCAAATAAGAAAATATGATTTAGTGTGTGTTTCTAACCACCAAGTAGCTTACAGATTCCTCCCAACTTGAAATAGAAGAAATACTTCTTTAAATTTTTTGGAAAGAAATCTGTTATTTCAAATCTTATTCATAATCAGAGATATTCACTTTGAAGTTTTGTGTCACTTTTTCAAAAGTCACAATTTTATTGAGGAATTTTAATGGGAAAAAGCTAAAAAGGAAAAAAAAAGATATTCAATTGAAATATCAAATTAATCAAAATAAAACTAATTGAAATGTAAAGAAATTAAAAGTGCCCATTTGCATTTAAGCCAATGTAAAATTGTTTCACTGATTGTTTTTTCTTAATTTAGACCACTTTTATTTCTGATTAGTCTCATTGTTACTACTATTTTCCACACTGATGGCTTTGGAATCATTTATAGAAAATAAGAACCAGGGCCAGTGAGATAAATGAGTAGGTAAAGGCACCTGCTGGCAAGACTGATGACCTGAGTTTAATTCCTGGGACCCACATGGTGGAAGGAGAGAGCTACCTCCCACAGCATACATACCATAACATACACGTGGAGGTCAAAGAATAATTTTCAAGAGTGAGTTCTCTCCATCCACCATGTGGGTCCTGGAGATTGAACTCAGGTCATCAGGCTTGGGGGTCAGGTGCCTTTTTCCCATGGAGCCATTTCGGTGGCTCATATACAGTGCATCTTTTAGCAACAAAAATAAACCTTACTTTTTAGTTATGTTATACTTGGGGGAATGGAGACTCTGAGTATAGATGGGTCATACTTACTTTCAAATAATATAGTATAGTAAGAGAAAAAATAACTTTATATAAGAAAAACCTTGTAGCTATCACCTTAATTAAGTGATCAAGATTATGCACATCCACGTTAAGTAAAGCTAGTATCATATACCACTTAATATCATGCAATAAGAAGGGCGTAGCATCAATTATACTTTCCCTGAAGTAGAGCCAAATCTAACCGTAAGCCACTGGAGAAAAATTGATCTATAAAATCATTGCCCATAAGTGCTCAAAACATCAACAATTGAAAAACAAAACACTAAGAAACTGTCACTGACCAGAAGAAACTAGAACACAAGATAAATAAATTTAATGTGTATTCCTGGCTTGGCTCCTGAGGCAAAAACACAACATTGAAGTAAAAACTGGTGATTTCAGAATAAAGTTTGAAGTTTAGTTGCTGGAAAGTAAGGATAATGTTTTTGTCATTCCGACAAGGGGAGAACTATATAAGGAACATACAGAAACTCTGAGTAATTTTTGCAATTCTTCTCTGTAAATCTAAGATCATTCCAAAATAAGAGGAAATAAATACAGACACACACACACACAAAAAATGGCCTTGGAATGCAGCTCACCCCAGGCCACTGGACTCAGAACGTGGGGTACACCTTCCAAGAGAGTGAATGCCTCCAATGGACCACATGAGGAACCTTACCACATGAGTATTTTCCTGATCATTGGTGCTTCTGTGCTGATCTCAAAATTCTGAACCCAGGATGTGTCAAGTAAGAAAGAAAATAATTGGTGAGTCAAACTGGCAGCACAGCCTGAGCAATGGCAGCAGGGGTGACTCGGCACAGGGACCTGAAAGCGTGATCCTGGGTCTCTTCAATTTATTAAGAATATTGATGCTTCCATATTGATCTCAAAATTCTGAACTCTGTACTTGGCAAGTAAGAGGGATAATAACTAGGGAGACAAAACAGTGAAGCCATGCACATCAGCAGGACAGAGACTGCCTGGCCACTTACAAGCACTAGCAGAGTCTGGCTGCCCACACACACCAGCTGACTTGCGGGCATGGCCACCCATGCTCAGCAGGATGATCAAAGTCAGACTGTCCACCTGTGCACCCAGGTGGCAACCAGGATCAGCCAACCATAATCACCATTAAGTGGCTGTCAAGACCTGGCTGCAGTACTCAACAGCATTAGGAATCTGAGATGTCTACGGATTTCAGAAAATAAACTAGAGGACACTGGTGTAAAGGTGTCTGGTGAAACGGTGAAACTTCCCAATTGCCACTCAGAGAGTCTGGGATTGGAGGCTTGTGAGCTAACTGCTGCCTGCTGTGTGGACCTTACTTCTTTACCCACAGTAAAACCCTGAAGGGAAATCAGCCTGTTGAAAGGTGCCTGGGTCCACAGTGGGGTCATTGTGCTGAGTGAGGCCTGGAAACAGCCAAAGTGTAACCTGCATTCAAGAGCTGTAAACAACTAACTTTGATGAGGAACACCAAGTGCTTCTGACCACTGAGAAAAAGAGAAATACCTACTTGACATGTAAGCAATGTGTAAGAGAAACAGAAATTAAGAGTTAAAAATCCCATTCCATGAAGTCTGGGTGTATTCTGACCCAGACCCACACACAAAGGAAAGGGAGCAGACCTTGCTTTGGCACCCCTGAGCATAAGCATTATAGAACACTGACACCCTAATGAGGTGTGATTTCTCCAGTACCTAGCTTAGATGTGTTATGTAAGATGGATGGGGTTTTCCATTTGCAAATAGAAGACACAAAGTCTATAAGGGGGTGGTAAGGTGAGGGAGGAAATCTGAATATAATCAAATCCATTTTATGATTCTTGAACCAATAAAATTTCTCTTTTAGAAAAGGAGAATAAAAATGGAATGGTATATAAACACAGACATTTTGAGAAGAAATCAATCAAGGTGTGTGTATCTAACTGGATAAGGTATAAGCAATTAAATATACCTAAGAAGTCTTTCTAAGGACCACTGTACTTCATAAACTCACAGCAGCTATGGCTTCCTCACAAGATCAAGCCAGCCAGCATTCTAGCATGCAGGGAGAAAAGGCTCATAAGCCCCCACCCCTAACTGAAGAACTATGAACAGTTGATAGCTTCAGGGAGAGGGAAAGTTAGATTTCTTTTACTCTGTGGCCACTGGTATATTGGCCATGCTCCAGTGGGTAGTCCTACACCCATGAGTATATGGGCAATACAAATTGTACTTGGTAGGTTATTAGAAATAATTAAAAAGAAGACACAAAGTTAAAAGGGTGTAGGGAGGTAGGTGAATCTTGGAGGAATTGGGGGAAGAAGTTGAAAGTGTATAAGAAATTCTCAAAAGAATTCATAAAATATTATATTTAAAAAATGAAATTAGATGGGGCTGGAGAGATGGCTCAGTGGTTAAGAGCACTGACTCTTCTTGAAGAGGACATGGGTTTGATTCCCAGCACCCACATGGCGGCTATGAACCATCCTTAAAGCCAGTTCCAAGGGGATCCAAAGCCCTCTTCTGACCTCCGCAGCATTGCATAACAAGGGCGCACTCACATACATGCAGGCAATACATTCATACACATAAAAATAAAAATAATAAACAAAATATTTTTAAATGAAATTAGACAGCTCTACATAAGAATCTTTGAGGAATTATCATTTTCCTTCTAGTTTCCTCACGCAGTATCTTTATATTCTAAGCTATGGAATAAACTTCAATTTGACTACCAGCATGTCATTTTATATAAAATAGAGAACAGAACAAACTAAAGACAAAGTGTCCAACTACTTGGCGCCTATGGGGGACACTCTCATCCCAACTACCATACCTACCATACCAAAGAATTTCTGACATCTCAATTTCTTAGCATAGATTAGCACTAAATTCATTTCCTAATGGAAAACATTTGCAACAAAAATTATCCAGTAAAACTATCAACTAGCTTAAGGATTAAATGCAAAACTCAACAGACCTAAAAGTATCAACAAAGTTATACCCATGAATTCATGTTCAGAAAATTACTGCAAAATATGATGTATAAAGAATAAAACTAGAAGACACGTGCTGCAAAAAAAAAAAAAAAACCATAGAATTAACACAGAAAATGATAAAGAAAATATTTAGTCTGCTTATGGAAGTGGAGACCAGCAGAGAATAGTTGTTTATCAGTCACAGAAAGCCACTCACCCTGATTAAAGAAGGTCAGAAAGCTTTAAGAGATTTCTGCAAGAATATGAAGTTAAAATATCACTTGAATTTTGAAGGAAATTTGGAACTTCACTTAGTAATGAGTATATGTAAAATTATATCAAAAAAGAGAAAACAAGATGATTAATAACTCCAGAGGAAGTAACGATTCACAGTTGGAAAGGCAATTATAGAACATCTTATCACCTGAAGTTCATGTTTACACAGCCAGAATAATGTAAATACTACATATTGATCTAATAAAGATTATTATATAGCTATAATATGAAAGTGTCAACATAGGAGAGCATGTCTGAGTATAGGTCTGTGTGTGTGTGTGCATGTGCACTCACATGAATGTATATGTGTGTATTGAGAAAAATATAGCAAGCTTTATTTTCATCTTTGATATGAACAAATAATACATAAAACCACAGCACTGGTCAACTGTAAAATAAGGTTTTTAAGGCATCTGAGAGAAAATTAAAAAATAATAACTAGAGCCTGGTCAACCTTCCAAGAGTCTCACCCTTAAATGAGACTGAATCTCTCCTTCCCAGTAAAAATCGAATAAACTTGATATAAATAAGCTCCCTTTTGCTTAAGGAAAAAAAATATCATAAATAAGCATAATGTATGTATCTAAAATTTGAGCACCAAGAAAATTCCATGTCTTCTAATCTTATAAAACTGTGAAACAGGCATTATTTCTACATGGTACATAAGAAAGTAAGTATTCAGAAAGATTAAGTAATTTGTCAATGGCCCCCATTTAGTCTGTAGTAGATCTACAAACCTTATTCCTCCTGTTACACATGTACTACCCACACTAAAATGTCTTTATGGAGTTACTAAAGAATTCTTAATTGTAGCATACAATAAATGTCCTCGAAATATTTTCAAGAAAAAGCAGTGGTATCTTTTGCACAAGGAACAAGAAAAAGTGTGCAGAGGAAGTTTGAGGAGAGCTGGCCTGGTTATTACTGTGTTGTGAAACAGGAAAGACTGATGTTTGCCTTTACTATAGAGATGGTCGAAGAATTTTTCTCATTAATATCAGGATGAGGAAGGAATAAAGAACACATTGGATACTATGCTACTTTCTTTATAAAATTAGATTATTTTCACAGAGCAAAAAAGACATATCCATCTGCAAAACCCATGTGACACAAGAACAGATGTCTTAATGGCCCACAAAAAAACAGAAAAGTAAATACAAACTAAGACCCCTTGCTCAAGCAGATTATTGAAACAGAAGCATTGACTTCTGCTGGCATAACCAGTAAATGATTTGCTTGACAGAGACAGAGCCATGGACACAAGCCTCCTAACTCAAATCCATGCATTAAATACAGCTTTGATGGACCACGAGTACAGAACACAAACACAAATAAACAGTTTTATCTTTTACAGGCATTCTGACAATTAACTTAAGCAACTGAATTTTCATCAAAGCATTCCTGTCAGATCTAACTTGAGGAACAATAAAGCTATTTGAATTCTTTGCAATAGGCCACTATAATCTACTTAAAATTCTACTTAAGTCCCATTGACTTTCTTTGGACTCTGCGACAGTAACTTTATGAAAAAAGTGCTATAGTGGACATAGTCTATTTTGTTTGAGATAGCACTCTTTGTGGATATGCTTTATAGAAACAATGCTTCAATTTCTTCACATAATTGTAATATAAAAGTATAATGATGCATCTGCACAAAAAAAGCATAATGAAACCCATTATATTGTATGCTAACTTAAAAATTAATAGAAGTAAAACCTTTAAAATAATTGCTGTTACAGAGCAAATCGCATGGATAAGAAAGAAAAATAAATGTTCCAAAAATTATCCCAAATACTATTGTAATAAATCTCTAATGTCTTAGATAGTTAAATAATATGCTAAAAGAAAACTTTTTTTAAGTTTCTAGTTTGAAGTTGTATTACATGTCCTTGCAATCCCATGACAGAAAAAGATTGTCTTGAATTCTGAGATTCTGGCTTGGCATGCCAAATGAGAATACATTATTCAAAGTTCTTGCCTATGGCCAAGTTTTAAAGAAGGTAATTATGATTCCAGGTATTTGAGTAGAAGAGAAGTCCAACTGTTTATGTATTAGATACACTAAGTAAGATGTTACCTAGACAAACTAGAAATTTCAAATTGAAAGAACTAGCTATGCTAGCTAAAAATAAATCATAATTCTATTTCTAACAAGACATGTAAAATCATAGCTCAACCTAAATAACTTTATAATAGAGGTATAGTTGTAAATTATGTTTCTGATAAAGGCAGCTTAAGCATGAATTTGTGTCATCCTGGTGAGTTCACAACTGTGCTGTGAAGAACTAAACGCAATGCCAGAGTCATCAAAAGTTTTATCAGAAGAGAGGAAAAGTTAAAGTACCCCAGGAGAACTTTTGCGGCCCTGTAGCGGAATTGGATCAGGAACTCAGAACTTCCCTCTAACCATTCCAGGTATCGGTGCCCAAACTAGAAGATGATGGGCAGAGATATTCAGTCTGGCAAAACAGTCTGAGTCATAAAGAGCTTCAGTTCTAAGTTTTTGACTTTCTACTTCCATGTATACATAACTCACTGGCTTTTCCTAACACTGAATTAGTCAGGTTCTTGGAGATGACAAGAAACAGAGATACAGCAGGTTTTCCTGGGTGATGAGAGTCTTTGTAAGAAGACACCCAGAAGTAGGTAAAAACAAACAAAAACCTCAGCAGTGGTCAGATTTCTGCTTTTATCTCCTCCAGTTTCTAAGAAATCCAGTTTGATTATTGTCTTTCAGAATTATTTTAAAGAAAATGTCAGATCAAGTAAATTAGGCAGAACTCATTAATGAACAAAAAGAAAATCTCTAAGATCCAGGCCACCTTTTAAGTCACCAAATCTTCAGGTACCCTTTAGTAACCAATGAGGAAAGAATTACCTAGGCTGTCAAAGGCTGTGATTGCTAAATATGGCAAATGAAACCTAAAGCACTATAAAGATTGGCACGATTTTCAGTTGATTGGAATTAAATTTTTAATTTACTACATCGAATCTCATGTAATTAGTCAAAGTTATTCGCTCTTCCTAAAGTTTTGCAAAAAGTTTCAATGGTTTTATTATGTATATCATACAAACTAAATTATATGACCCATGTAGATCACTTAGCAAAGAGATGAGATGGTATCATTGCTTAGAAGTCATTAGATCATATATGACTATTAGTCATCTGAATATTTATTTGCATACCATTGAAAATCTCAGGCGTATACAAAACTAAACACATATTTACTATTTGATACAGCAATGGTACACCCTATTATTTATTCAAACAGGTTGAAAACTTATATCCATACACAAATAGCCTGTCCATGGATAGTCATAGCAGTTTCATTGATGATTACTAAAACCTGAAGCATCCAAAATGTCCTTCAGCAAGGAAATGAATCGATTGATTACTCAAACTTTGGTAAATTTAGCCAGTGGAACACTACTCGGCACTAAAAAGAAAAGAACTGAGGCTGAAAAGATGGCTCAGTGGTTAAGTGCACTGGTTGCCTTTTCAGAAGAGGAGGATTCAGTTCCCAGCACCTACAGGGTGGCCAAAAGCAATCTGAACTCCAGTTCCAGTAAGATTGGGATACTCTCTTCTGGCCTCAGCAGGCATTGCGTGCACATGGTGCAGCACTTACATATGTGCAGGCAAAACACTCATACACATAAATTAAAAATAAATAAGTCGCTTTGCTTCCCTGGGCCTGGATGGCCCACAGGCCTCTCTCCGGGGTAAGTCTATCATGCCCCGTGAGCCTTGACTCCCCCAGTATCATTCACCCTCCCATCTCCCCTGCCCAGCTCTCTTCCTAGCCTGGGACCTGTCCCATTCCTTGTCTTGGCTCCCCAGACACTGGGGGAACCACCACTGCTTTCTGATCCTTTGCATCCAGACCAATCCAGTTCGGGTCCCCAGGAGCCCTCTGGGCCTGGCCCAGTTCTCACCTCCCTCTGCTTCCCTGGGTTGCACAACCTGCCAGGCTATTTCCTGGACTCCAGGGCTGACCATTCTGCTTCCTGATCCTTTGCAGCCAGAACAACTCAGCTCCTCAGTGCAATCACCAGGAGCACTTGGGGACTCTTTCTGGCCCCATCTCCCTTTTCATCTCTGGGTGGCATGGCCACCAGCTACCTTAGATGAATATATTTCCTGGGCCCTGCTCCCAGGTCAATCCAACACCTGAATTCCTGAGGCCAAAATCTTTCCTGAAGGGATCCAGACCTTAGGAGAAAGCCTGAGAGCATCCGATCATCATCTGACTTGGGCCTCTGTGGGAACTCCTGAAGACAAAAGCAATCTGGCCACTCAAATATAAAATAAAAAGAGAGAACTGGAAGCTTAGAGGAAGCAGCTTTTCATACCCAAAAAGTAAATCACAAAGACACATAAAGTTTACAAAAAGGAGCAGACCTAAATTTGAAGGATTCAGTCTCACATAAGAATCAGAAACTACAAAAGAAATTCACATATCAAAAATCACAGAGAAAAAAAAACCACACCAAATATCAATATGCCTCTAGAGGAATACAATGAGAACCCCCTAGAGATAATGCAGGACATGGAACTCAAAAGAACAATGATGAATATGATAAAAGAATTCAGTGAAT
>NW_008352267.1:12099308-12102276 GCF_000622305.1 Nannospalax galili
TAGGCTGAAATAATTCATGTCTTCCAAACTAGCACTACAGAGAACACTTGAAGCAATACAAAGGACAGAAGAAAGGAATGAGTATGCCCAAAAAGCTACAGAAAGAAAATAAAGAAAGGCATGTCAATAGAAACACAAAATAGGGCCACAGACACAAAGAAATTAAAATGACAGTATACAATCTGCACCTTTCAATATTAACACTAAATATCAATGGCCTCAACTCCCCTGTCAAAAAGACACAGGCTGGTTCAATGGATCAAGAAAGAAAATCCATCTTTTTGTTGTCTGGAAGAAACTCACCTTACTTTCAAGGACAGGCACTATGTTAAGGTGAAAGGATGGAAAAAAAATATACGAAGCAAATGGTACCCAGAAAAAAGCAGGCATTGCAATACTAATATCTGAAAAAATGGACTTTAAATTAAAACTAATCAGAAGAGATAAAGAGGGCCACTTCATTCTGATCAAAGGAACAAGTCAAGAAAATATTACAACCATGAAAATATATTCACCAAATTCTGGTGCACCCAACTTTATAAAAACAATACAACAGGAGTTTAAGACCCAGATTAATCCAAACTCTAATAGTAGGGGAATTTAATACCACACTGCCTCCATTAGATAGGTCAACAGGGCAGAGAGTTAACAGGGAGACATTTGAATTAAACAATACCAAATATCAAATGAACTTAACAGATATCTACCGAGTATTCCACCGATGCACCAAAGGACATACTCTATCCAGCACCCCATAGAACCTTCTCCAAAATCAACCATATACTGGGGCACAAAACAAACTTCAACTAATACAAAAAGATTGAAATAATTCCATGCATTCTATCAGACCAGAATGCAGTAAAGCTTACCATCAACACCGGAAGAAACCCTAATCACCACATGAACAGATGGAGATTAAATAACACACTACTGAATGATGAATGGGTCAAAAGAGAAATTAAGAAAGAAATAAAAGTATTCATGGAACTAAATGAAAAGGATGATACAACACAACGAAACCTCTGGGACACACTGAAAACTGTCCTTAGAGGGAAGTTTACAGTTCTAAGTGCCTACATCAAAAAATCAGAAAGAACACAAATCAAAGACCTTACATTGCAACTCAAGACATTTAAACAGGAAGACATAACAAAAATCAGGGAAGAGATTAATGATATCGAAACAAAGAAAACAATACAAAGAATAGACAATTCCAAGAGTTTGTTCTTTAAAAGATAAACAAAATTGACAAACCACTAGCCCAGTTAACCAAAAGAAAGAAAGAGTACCTCCAAATTAACAAAATCAGAGATGAAAGGGGAAACATCACAACAGACACCAAAAAGATACAGAACATTATAAGGGAATACTTTAAAAATTTACATGCTACTAAATTTGAAAACCTAAAAGAAATGGACAGATATCTAAAAGCATGAGAACCACCAAATCTAAACAGAAAAGAAATTAACAGCTTAAACAGACCCATAACACAAAAAGAAATTGAAACAGTAATACAAAACCTCCCGACTAAAAAAAGCCCAGAACCAGATGGATTTACAGCAGAATTCAATTAGACATTTAAAGAAGATCTACATCCAATACTACTTAATTTATTCAAAATTAGAGTGATGAAGCCAGCATCACTCTAATACCAAAGCCAGAGAAGATATAACCAAAAAAGAAAAATATAGATCCATATCCTTAATAAACATAGATGCAAAAATTCTTAACAAGATACTGGCAAACCTCATAGAGACACACATCAAAAAGATCATCCACCATGATCAAGTCAGCTTTATTCCAGAGATACAGGGATGGTTCAATATACGTAAGTCAGTAAACGTAATAAATCATATAAATGAGCTCAAAGACAAGAACCACATGGTCATCTCAACAGATGTAGAGAAGGCCTTTGACAAAATTCAGCATCCATTTATGTTCAAAGTCCTAGAGGGAATTGGCCTAGAGGGAACATACTTCAATAAAATTGAAGGCATATATAACAAACCCACAGCCAACATTATTCTAAATGGAGAAAAACTGGAAGCATTCCCATATCTCCACCTCTTTAACATAGCACTTGAAACTCTTGCAAGAGCAATAAGACAAGAGCAAGAAAGTAAATGATAAATAATTGGAAAAGAACAGATCAAATTATCCCTTTTTGTAGATGATATGATATTACATCTAAGAGATGCCAAAAAATCCACCAGAAAACTCCTGGAAATTATTAACACGTTCAGAAAAGTGGCAGGTTACAAAATTAACCTACAAAAATCTATAGCCTTTCTATATACCAATAACAAGCAATCAGAGAGAGCACATGGAAACACTCCCCTTCACAATAGCGGCAGAAAAAATAAAATATCTCGGAATAAACCTGACTCGGGGTCTTCGCCCTGTAAGCTTATGCTCTCCCTCTCAAGATGCATTAAAGCTTTTCTGCAAAAGGATCCTGAGTGTGCCGCGTCGTTCTTGCTGGCGAGACGATAGCGCGGGACAAAAATCACCATCCTACCAAAAGTCTATTATAGATTCAATGCAATGCCAATCAAAATTCCCATGACATTTTTCACAGAATTGGAAAAAACAATCCTAAGATTCATAGGGAAGCACAAAAGACCTTAGATAGCCAAAGCAACCCTTAGCACTAAGAGAAATGCAGGAGGGGTTACTGTACCAGATTTTAAGCTGTATGACAGAGATATAGTCATAAAAACAACATGGTACTGGCACAAAAATAGACCCATAGATCAATGGAACAAAATTGAAGACCCAAATATGAGTACATGCAATTTCAGCCACCTGATATTTGACAAAGGGGCCAAGAATATTCACTGGAGGAAAGACAGCATGTTCACCAAATGGTGCTGGCAAAACTGGATCTCCACCTGTAGAAGAATGAAACTAAACCCCTATCTTTCACCCTGCACAAAAGACAATTCCAAATGGATCAAAGACCTCAATG
>NW_008352267.1:12102443-12103066 GCF_000622305.1 Nannospalax galili
GAGGAGGCAATCAGGAAAGTGAACAGAAAACCCACAGAATGGGAGAAAATCTTCACCAGTGACACATCTGATAGAGGTTTATTTTCCAGAATATATAACGAACTCAAAAAACAGAGAATCAAGACAAGAAGCAACCCAATTAAAAGATGGGCTAAGGAGCTGAACAGAGAGTTCTCAAAAGGAGTAAAATGGCTATGAAGCATCTTAAAAGATGTTTAACATCGCTAATAATTAGGAAAATGCAAATTAAAACCACTTTAAGATTTCATCTTATCCTAGTCACACTGGCTAAGATCAAGAGAACAAATGACACCAAATGTTGGAGGGGATGTGGGGAAAGGGGGACACTCATCCACTGCCAGTGGAGCTGCAAACTGCTTCAACCCCTATGGATAGCAGTATGGAGATCTCTTAAAAACTACAAATGAACCTACCTTTTGACCCAGTTATACCACTCCTTGGCATAAACCAAAAAGAAACCCATCCTATGGCAGAGACGCTTATACATCTATGTTTGTTGCTGCTTTTTTCACAATAGCCAAGAGATGGAAGCAACCTAAATGTCCCTCGATTGATGAGTGGATAATGAAAATGTGGTTCATTTATATGATGGAGTTTTACTC
>NW_008352267.1:12104544-12105513 GCF_000622305.1 Nannospalax galili
TGCAACCTCTATACTCATGGAACACAGAACAGGGATAAAGAAGAGGACACTAAGGAATCAGTTCTCAGTAATGAAGCTAGTCATGCAGCAGTGGGCCAGGAACACAAAAGGTTGCAAATGGCAAAGTGTAGAGATCAAGAGTCTGCTAAATAATAGTCCTTGGACAGGACCCCTGTATTAACCTTCATCTACCCAAGACTCAGGGACCATCACAGAAGAGGGGGTGGAAAGATTGTAAGAGCCAGGGAGAATGGGCATGACCATATGGAAACAGAGTCCTACAATCTCCTGGGAACTTGCTCATATGATTCTATGGCATAGGCGTCAGCATGCACAAGTCCCAAGCAAGGACTCCCAGACAGTAACTCAGCATAGAATTGGGATAATGAGCAGCAGACCCCAATTTATCTAAGGGAATATTGACAACTGATTGCTGCTAGATGAGGAACAGCTCACCTTCCTAAAACAAAGACCTCTAGGTAGGCTGACTAGATTCACCAGAAAGGCAAGTAGTGGGGAATGGCTGTGGGTGCTGACAACACAGCAGACAGTAGCAGGGATATCAGAGTATAAGGGCTCTAGTGGGAGGAGGGAGGCTATGGAAGGGTGCTATCTGGTAAGTGGCTATATAGTTGAATAAGATGGTTTGGGATGTTCTGTGTGACATACACACACAAAAAAATCAACAAAATTTTTTAAATGCATTATATTTGAGGAGGAACACTGAAATTTACATCATGCTAATTAGTAGAGGTGATAAACATTACAATTGAAATGTACCTGATGACTTCATAGACATACAAAGGTGCCAAGGATCCAAGTGCAGCCGATTATGACTAGTAATAATCGGATTCATACAGATTAGGGATGCATGCGCCAACATCTCAGTGTTAGTAGCAAAAACAATGAGTCTTTCTGAAAGGAATATATCCTAAAATGAAATGGAGATCTTTTTTAAAGGTTAAAAAC
>NW_008352267.1:12106169-12115736 GCF_000622305.1 Nannospalax galili
AAAATATATGAGCTAGCAAGCCATAAAAAGACATGGGAAAACTGAAAGTAATATTGCTGAAAAAGACTTCAATCTGGAAAAGCTCCAGCATGACTTCAACTATATATCATTCTGGAAGAGACAAAAGTACAAAGAGGACAAGAAGTGTTTGTGGAGAAGCAGAGAACAGAGGACAGGATAGAATGAAGATTCTCTGTATGGTACTATAATTGTGGATACACATCACTATACAGTTGCACAAACCCATTGACTGTCCATCAAGAACAAAACTGAACATAAGCTTTAAACTCATGATGACTCATGTAGGTTCATCAATGGCAAGAAACATACCACTCTGGTGGAAGATGCTAATAGCCACAGGCTCTGCATGGGTGACACTGAGGAGCATATAGCAACCTTCTGTACCTTTCCTTCATACTGTGATCCTAAACTGTTCCAATAAAGTTTTTAAAAAAACAAAATTTCAACTTTGGGTGTGGTGATGCATGCCTTTAATTCCACACTTGGGAGGCAGAGGCAGTTAGAACTCTGTGAGATCAAGGCCAGCCTGGTCTACATAGTGACCTCCAGGTAGCCTGGGGCAAATGATACCCTGAAAAAAAAATCACATATATATATATATATATTATATATATATATATACATACATACATATGCGTGTGTGTGATTTTTGCAGACACAAACTTTCACAGATATGCAATTAAGAGTACAGAGCTGGAGAAGCAGAGTCCTGGTTGTTTTTCCTCTGTCTCCTAATGGTATTTCTATACCTTCTTCCCCACAGTGTCACATTCCAAGAACCTTTTCCTCAGAGCTCAACGGCAGGTTTCAACCTTAAAGGTTCAAGATCTAAAGGCACAAATTCTTGAAATAAAGTGGTTCTAATGATGAACAGTGGGAACTGGTAGTAGGATATCTCTCTCTCTCTCTCTCTCCCTCTCCTTCTCTCTCTCTCTCTCTCTCTCTCTCTCTCTCTCTCTCTCTCTCTCCAGGTAACAGAGAACAGAGAAACCAAGTTGGAACTGAGTTGGAAGCTTCCTCCTTGCTGGATAACATTATAGTGCTATGCACGCTCTTTGGGGAAAAGAATAATCAATGGTCATACTAAGTTGTAGACTGCAAGTGTTGCAATAATGAACTGCCTGGCAAGATATGCTCAATGATGCAATAGTGGCATGAGTGCTCTGTGGGTAACCAACTGCTTCCTGCTTGGATTTGAGGCCTACTCGAAGACAGTACATGCCTGGCACTGTAGAACTAGTCAAAAGCCTGTGCTTAGGGAAGTCATAGACCCTGTGGGGAAACCCACTACTGATGTTTTGCCAAAGGAGCATGAAGTTTAACTGACTTCTAAATATTTATGTTTATGCCCATAGACTTAGAGAAGTCTTTTTTGGGCAGTGGATGGTGGCCAAAGTGGGAACCCATAACTGATCAAAGTGCTGAAAATAAGTGGCTACTGAGTTCTCAACCCTAAATGAGACATGCAGAGGACAGTGTAGAAGGACTGTGAGAGCCAAAGGATGGAGAGGAGTATGGTTGGATGTTCTCTTCTGGATACAACATGGCCATTGCCATCAATGAAAGCACAACAGTTATGACTGCCTGCATGAGCCCCTAAATAAGGGGAAGGAAGAGAGGGAGGGAGGGAGGGAGGAAGGAAAGAAGGAAGGAAGGAAGGAAGGAAGGAAGGAAGGAAAGAAGGAAGGAAGGAAGGTATAGAACAGGGCCACTGGGGAAGAAAGGAACGGGGGGCAGATGAGACAGAATAGTGAGGGGGGATGAGTATAATCACAGTGCATTGTATACATGATATTATAAAAAATTTTGTTCATAATCAGACCCCACTCACTGAGCCCTGATCCCCTGCACCCAGACTAGCTGCATTCTTCAATTTAGACCCTCCATAGGCTGTCCTCACCTCTGCCTTGCCCTTGGCCTCCCTCATGATCTGCCTGCCACAGACCTGCCTACTACCCTGCCTTCGGTCTAGACCTACTCCTGCTCTTCCTACCTCAGATCTATGGACTAGCTTCCTAACCCAGACCCCACCCACTGCACCCTGATCCCTTGCACCCAAACTAGCTGCATTTTCCAGATTAGTTCACTAGATCCTCCACAGGCTGTCCCCACCTCTGCCTTGCCCTTGACTTCCTGATCTGCCTGTCACAGACGCTTCTACTAGCCTGGTATGTCAGACCCTGCCCACTACACCTTGAATCCCCTGCACCCTGAGCAGCTGCACTCTCTCCGCAAACTATCCCCCTTCTAGCCTTGGCCTCCTGCTCTTCTACCTCAAATCTCTAAACTAGCTTCCTAACCCAGACCTGCCCCACTGTGTCCTGATCCCCAGCACCCAGACTAACTTCATCCTCCAGGTTAGTTTGTAAGAGCCTCCACAAGCTGTCTACACCTGCATCTAGCCCTTGGCCCTCTTCCTGATCTGCCTGCCACAGACTTGCCTACCACCCTGACAAGTATACTGTACACTAGTCATCAAAGAAGCCTCTTTATGCAACAGGTGGAGACTATTACAAAGTTCCACAACTGGTCATACACACAGCATGTATATCTCAGAGAAATGCCCAGGGCTAAGTAACACATCTACAGTAGCACCTCTACACCTAGGACTCATGGAACATAGTGGAACAGGGGGTAGAGAAAATACTAATATATCCCTCAACCCTCACCTGTGAAGCTTCTTCATATAAGAAAGTATAATGTTTACAGATGGCCATACCTGGCCAAGCTTCAGAGAATGAGACAAGAGACCGCAGAGTGTGTATCCCTGGTTAAGGCTCCTCTATTAAACCTCACCCACCCATGGCTGAGGGACCATTGCAGAAGAGGGGTAGAAATATTGTAAGAGCCAGGATTGATGCATGAACATAAGGAAACAGAGGTTTCAGGCCTCTGGGAACTTGCTCATATAATCTTGCAATGATGACAGCATGCATAAGACCTATGCAAACTCAATCAGACAAAAACCCAGCACAGAACTGGGGAAACAGCAGCAGGCCCCAACCTTAGCCAACTAACTATTGGCAACTGATTACTGCAGGATGAGGGAAAGTTGATTTTCTTTAAGAGAGTGACTCTACATAGGCTGACTAGACTCCAATGATGAACTTGTACCAAGGGATATCATGGTACAAATGTTTGACTGGATAGGCCTTAACATGTATGACAAAATGCATGAAATCTGTTGGGGGGGCCATTTGAGGGGTATGGATGGGGGAGGCAGATCTAAATTTGTTTAAGATCTATTATATGAAATGCACAGGAGCTCAATAAAAATGTACATTTAAAAAGTGTATTAATAGCCTGAAACAGGTTGTATAATCACAATGCTCACTTGAAATCAACTATAGTTTTCAAACTCCGAAAGCATCTATTCCTGTGCAAATAAAACAGTTTACTGATGTCCCAAAACAGACTTCCACCTCAAAACTGGAATTAGTACAAATTGCTTTGTGTCTTGAAAGTCAAAGAGCATCACATTTCAAAAAAAAAAAATCTTTTTAAGTCAAGGGTCATCAGTTAACTCTTATCTTTGCAATACTTCAGCAAAAACACTGCAACTGATAATCTTGAAAGCACATATATGAATCTTTTTGTTAAATGAAAACATTGCTCTAGTTGAGAGTGCATTAGTTTAAGGTTTTATATGGAATTTTTGTACATTACATTTACTACAAATATGGTATATTGTAGTAAGTTGTAAATGGTTCATGGATTTACAAACCAAAGTGCCCCTATAAAGTAGCAGAAAACAAACCTGGCTATGGTGAATTCACACCTGTTTGTCGCATACAAAGTCATATCTTCCAATGCAACTATTGCTTAGAGAATCTTTCCTTTAAAGCAACAGAAATAAATAAGAGGCCTTTTATGGTGAACCCAGAAGTCCAAGGGAAAGGCTGCTCACTGAGAGAGATCTGTAAATGTAGTGGAGTCAGCCTGATAGAGGTGTTCATTCCTACCTATTATTTATGTAACATTAAGGAAATTATTCAATAGTTAAGAGTCTTAAAAAGGGACAAAAGAGGAAAATGTTGGGGGGAGAGACTTAACTAGAGAAGGGGGAGGTAGGGAAATACAGAGAGAGGAATAAGAAAGAGAGATAAATAATACTAAAGACATTTGAAAAGCCATAGGGAAAGCTATCATTTTATAAGCTTACTTTAAAATACATATAATAATGTGTATGTGTGTGTGTATACATATGTATGCGACTAACAAAAACCCCAATGCCAGACAAGAGACCCATTTCTAGTCGTTGGTCACGGGGATCCAAGGCACCCCCTTAAATATATAGGCTATTACCATTGTCCTTGGCTGCCTCCCAGACCATGAAGGTGAGACCAGATGGCTGAAGACACTACACATTTCAGTTACAGGGCTTGGAGGAATCAAGCTAGTACTGACTTGGAAACCTCCTCCCTGAGGGTTAGCTCTCATAGTATCTGAAGGCGTCAGGAAAGCTTCCAAGGCAGAAAAGTTGTGAACAGTCCTACCCAACTGTAAAGCCCATGAATCACAAGAGTGACTGGCCTGGCAAAATAGCCCCAAGGGTACATAGTGGCATTTATATATTAGGAGTAACCAACAGCTATCCAACTGCTGGGTTTTGTTTTATTTTGATTTGGTTTTGATATAGGGTCTCTCTGCAGCCCCAGGTAGTATGGAACTTGCCTCTTGTTTGATAGGAGGGGACATATACCTGGTTCTGTGAACTTAGTCAAGAACCCATGCCCGGAGAGGTCATATATCCTAGAGGAGAACATACTATTGCCATTTTGTTAAATTACTATAGCTTTCAACTGTATTCTAAATATGTTTCCTTATGCCCATAGATAAGTACAGCTTTCACCCCTCATCAAAGAAACATCTTTTTACAGCAGACAGGTTATTGCAAGAGGGGTGTGTGTGTGTGTGTGTGTGTATGTGTGTGTGTGTGTGTGTGTGTGTGTGTGTGTGTGTGTGTGTGTAGGGGGAGAAAGAGAGAGAGAGAGAGAGAATAATTCCTGAAGAAGTCATGAATTCAAAAAGGGAAGTTTGTGAGAACACCTGAGGAGCTAGAGGAAGAGAGGGGGTCGAGGGTGGGAATAATGTAAATACAGGGTATTCCCATATGAAATCCTCAATAGAATAAAATTAAAACAGACAAAAAACAGCTCAGTTTCTGAAGATTCAATTCTTAAAGCAGGTCTTCAGGGCTGGGACACCGCTATCCTGTTTTTAAACTCTCAGGTGATTCTAATGTGAAGTCAAGTTTGAAAATTAATACTCTAAAGCTAGCGCTTCCCAGCCTATAGAATGTGCCATGTTTGTTTCCCTGGAAGGTTGGTTAAATCCAACTTCTTCACCCCACCTCAAGAGCTCCTAATTCAAGGTATCCAGAGGGAGGTGTAGGATTAGCACTTCCAGAGCCACAGCTATAAATTCATAAAGGTCTTGTCCCCTTTCACGGCATCTGTGAATCTGCAACCACATACTGCTTCAATTCATTTTTAAAATATCCCTGCTCTCTTAATTTTTCAGTCCCAATCTCCTCCACACCTTGGCTGCGTTAATGTTTCCCTGTCACCATCAAATAATATTATAATTATTATTATTTATGCCACAGCACACAAATCTGTTACATAGTATCTGTTTATAACTCTTGTTTCTCCCAGCCACTAAATTCTCCATAGAGAAAAGTCATGTTCTGTTCATGCTCTGTCTCCCTTGGCTTTGAGCACAGTATCTGGTGTAAGGGACTAAATCCCCAAGAAGCAAACGCTAAGGCTGGCCAAGAAGTAATCGACCTGGCACACTTCTGCAGCTTCTTGGTCTCTGGCAGAAGGCCTTTTTTAACTTAGCAGGGCTCCTTCAACTGACCTGCTTAGAGTCATGTAGCCCTGGTATCTCAGCTTGGAGATGTGACCTATCAGCCTTCTCATCTTTGTTTAAGTTGACCTATCCAAAATTAGGGGAGAAGAAACCACTAAATCCCTTAAACTCCAGGCCCTCTTCAGAGAATGTTGGATTTTTGGTTTCCAGGTCCCCTCTCCACTTAAGGAGAGCTTGTCTTTCTTATGAATGTGTATATGTGTGAGTCTTTGTGTGTGTGGATATAATTCTTTATCAATAAAAGCTGATGTGCCTGTTGCTCTCTGCTGGTATGAGATGTTTCCTGATATTTAATTCTCTAATTGGCTGAGAAAACAAACCCAACAATACCCTTAAGATGGATAATGCCAACTGTAGCACCATAAAGAGGGCACACGAATGTTTTAGTCAATGAAATAATCCACAGGGTGCCTGGTGTGCTAGTGCACTCCTTTAATCCCAGCACTGAGGAGACAAGCGGATCTCTGTGAGTTCAAGGCCAGCCTGGTCTACATAGCCAGTTCCAGGCCAGCTGAGACTACAGGGAGACCCTGTCTCAAAAATACCGAAAAAAGAAAAACAAAGAAAAGAAATAATCCACAGGGCAAGAGAAAGTGCACCTAAGACCCAGTGTCAGACTCATTTCTCTGAGAAAGATCAGTCTGAATCAGTGATGATGTGCACCTCATCATCGTACACTGAGACTTTCCTGTTTTTAAAGAAATGTATATAGTGTTTTGCTTTTTACCCAAAAGCATGTGTTTTTAGCCTGATTCTTATGAACATCTTTTTACACCTCTGCCTATCTGACCTCTTCCACCAGCCTACACACACTCACCCTGATAACCACAAACCTTTAACACCTATTGCATTATGATTAAAAATACTTAATTTTCCAAATGTGGTTTTCTCACTTTTTACACAATGTGAAAATAGAAAACAAGGTAAAGTTTCGACTGACCGATTATAGTGCTGTAATAAAAAAAAAAAAAAAATACATAGAATGGAAAACACTGAGAAAGTCTGAATTTACCTCAAGGGTGCTGCTGATGTCACTGGCCAACATCTCCTGAGGCGCCTCCTCGGTGAGGTGGAGGTCAGTAACCCTGCTTACTATCTTTGGGTCTCAGAGTCTGTTTGTAATTTCTCATTAAACTAGGAACTCTTTACTAGAAGGCCTAAAGTTGGGATACCTGCATTGTGACATGGTGTTATGGTTCCTTTGTCTGATTATTCTGCCAGTCCTTCAAGCAGACATTACTGTCAACGAGTGAAAGCATGCAGAAGAGGAAAGGGAACGGAAGGGGATTGTGAGACTAAGCACATCAAAATGTTATCACAAATTCTAGGAAAGTCTATGGCAAAACAAGGTCTTAATCATCATGTCCCAAAGAAATACCAGAAGAAAACAATTTTTCTGTTGCCTTATATGTTTCTTGAGTATTTATGATGGTGGTGGTTTGAGTGGGATGAGAGGTCAGAATGGACTGATAGAAAAGCCTGGGTTCTTTTATTCCAGGGTGTAAGAAGTTGAAAAAAATGTCAGAAACAGGGAAGTGCCCAAAGTAAAGTGCTAGGTCAACAAACAAACATGTTAGCTTAGTGACCTAGTGTTGAGAGAATTAAAGACTCACACTTTCTTTTAGATTCAGGGAGAGAATGAGTTTACCCAGTTAATACACTTCTCCTAAAGGGCTATGCAGTCATAATTCTGTGATAATTCTATTTTTCCATCTTCATAACAAATCCTGCATCTGAATCTCCAAGTATCTTTCCTAGTCCTAATGATTCCCCCATACACAGCTTCAGTTCCTTGGCATATGGTCTACATACCTACTATATTTGTTATAGAAATTTAAGAACCACAACACATAGGGATGTGCACACATGCAAATGTGCACACGTGCATATATACACACTCGATTCAATCTCTCCTTATACACGTTTCAGGTTTCAATTTCACATTAAAGTCTAGACAATCTTTGTCATCAAGACCTTCAGAATGAAGATAATATCTAAAGTCTCTGCGACTCCAAATACTAAGGGGATAGTAGACATGCAGAAAGACAGGCCCTGTGCTGCTTCTCAAAGAGGCATGGGGATGTCTTATCACCGCCACACAATCTCCTTTCAAAGGAAGTTCCTAGAAGCAGCAGTGAAGCTGATAAGAACAAAATTTACATTATTATTTCAGAGTCATGTAAGGTGATAAATTTCAGGGAATATTTCTATAAATGTTCTTGATGTGAGTCAGAATAACAAACTAGAGAATTAATTGTCAAGAATTATTTGAGACTATACTACATAAACTTCATTGCTTCAGAGAGAACAGGAATAATTTTTTTCTGCCCTCATTGGAGACAATCACCACCCTTTTATAAGCATGAGTTTGACAGTCACAAATCGCACTACCACCAGCCCATTCAAATTGTATCACAAACAAAAATGTGTTGCTCTAAAAGCAATTATCTGCTCATCTGGGGTCATCTGAAGAATTCTGTCCTCTTGAACTGTTTAACTAACCTTCCCTTCAACTCTGAACATAGATTTTGGACGTTTCCGTTTTGACTTTTAGAGTATACACGCCTAACCCTGATTGTTCTGTGCTTCAGTTTCAGCTAAGTAATTTTTTAATGCAACCAAAACTAGAGTCTATTGTTCCTCAGTGTATACATAGCAAGCCATGGGGGTGGCTTTATCAAAACAGAGCAAAACATCTCTCTGTGTTATTTTGAGATAGTTCAAAAACGTGCCTCTGAGCTCTTGCACAGGGCTTGATTAATGCGTAATTTCCTCCTTAAAATTAGAAGCAGGAATTAAGAGTACAGCTTAATAATTTTCATTTGCTCTTCTTTTACAAGCATCCAAATTAAAGCTTGCTTCTAAGGCCCGATTAAGTAACTCCTACATCTGACTGCAGTTTGAGTTATCCCTGTAAGGCAGGAACTCAAGCTTGTTTTGCATGAATGGGCACAATCTGGAAGCAACAGGAAGGTGAGGCACGCTGTGGAACAGGAGTTCCTTGGTTCTGCTTTTGCCATGCTTATTGAAGAATGCAGCAGTACTAATTAAGAGCAAATGGAGCTGCAGGGATGGCTCAGCGTTTAAGAGCACTGACTGCTCTTGCAGAGGACCTGGGTTCGATTCCCAGCACCCACATGGTGGCTACGTATTGTCCTTAACTCCAGTTCCAGGCGAATCCGAAGCCCTCTTCTGACCTCTGCGGCACTGCACGACACCGACACAGGTGCACTCACACACATGCAGGAGATGCACTCATACACATAAAATAATAAATAAAATATTTTTTTAAAAAAAGCAAATGTTAGCCTTAGCCAGGCGTGGTGGTGCGCGCCTGTAATCCCAGCACTTGGGAGGCAGAGGCAGGTGGATCTCTGTGAGTTCAAGGCCAGCCTGGTCTACATAGTGAGTTCCAGGACAGCTGGGGCTTACAAGGAGACGTTGCTTTCAAAAAGACCAAAATAAATAAATGAATAAATAAATAAATAAATAAATAAATAAATAAATAAATAAAGCAAACGTCAAAAATATCAGTTCAAGCCGGGCGTGGTGGAGCATGCCTTTTATCCCAGCACTCGAAGGCAGAGGGAGTTGGATCCTCTGTGAGTTCAAGGGCCAGCTTAGTCTACAGAGTGAGTTCCAGGCAGCTGGAGCTACAGGGAGACCCTGTCT
>NW_008352267.1:12115750-12116845 GCF_000622305.1 Nannospalax galili
ATTCATACAGCCCAGTTAGGAACATCCTAGTTATTGTTGTTTCGTTTGGTTCTTTATCTTTGAATTCCTCAGCTACACAGTACAAAGGTAGTACATATTTTATTTTTCATTTTATATTTTAAAATACAAAGACACACTAGGCATGGTGGTTCACACTTGTAATTCCAGTACTTGGGAAGTTAAAGCAGAAGGATTGCCGTGAGTTCAAGATCATTCTGAGCTTCATACCAAGTAGTAGGACAGCTAGGGCTACATGCCAAGACAGTTTCCTACCCTTTCATATACACTCAAAACAAAAAAGAAAAAGTAAAAAGGGTATGCAGTTTCACCATCTAATGTATTTAAACTCAGACTCATCATCATAAAATAACTCTAAAACATACATATTATTATATATACATTTTATATATACACACATACATTACTTCTGCAGTGCTAGGGATTAGGGATCAGGGTTTCTGCAGATGCTAGAAAGCACTCTGCCACTAAGATACTTATATCCAGCCATGAAATATATTTTTGATCACCTTCATGGAGAAAAATAGTAAAAATAATAATTGTTAAACACAAACATTTTCAGTTATTTTTTTAATTTAAAAATAACATCAATGAAAGCCGGGCATGGTGGTGCACGCCTTTAATCCCAGCACTCAGGGGGCAAAGACAGGTGGATCTCTATGAGTTCAAGGCCAGCCTGGTCTACATAGTGAGTTCCTGGACAGCTGGGGCTACAGGGAGACCCTGTCTCAAAGAGTCCAAAAAAAAATCAATGGGACTGAAGAGGTGGCTCAGCAGTTAAGACCACTAGCTGCTCTTGCTGTGGACCCAGGTTCAATTCCCAGCACCCACATGGCAGCTAACAACTGTCTGTAAAGCCAGTGCCAGGGGATCTGATGCCCTCTTCTGACCTCTGTGGACACTGCATGATACAGGTACACTTACATACATGCAGGCAATATACTCATACACATAAAATAAAAATAAAATATTTTTAAAATATCACCCATGAATTATTTCTGAATATTAAATATATCTGTTTAGAAAATATCTATTTGAATATTACTTTGTAACACAGGAGTAAAAAGCGAAAGCCCC
>NW_008352267.1:12118412-12144622 GCF_000622305.1 Nannospalax galili
AGGTACACTTACATACATGCAGGCAATATACTCATACACATAAAATAAAAATAAAATATTTTTAAAATATCACCCATGAATTATTTCTGAATATTAAATATATCTGTTTAGAAGTCAACTATTTGAATATTACTTTGTAACACAGGAGTAAAAAGCGAAAGCCCCATTATGAAAATCATATGAGAGTAAAATCAATTTCTTGGAAGCTATAGAGATGCTTCCCTTCCCTATTTTTAAAATATATTTTCATTTACTAAGGCAGTGCCAGGACTAGGGGCTGTCATATATTTAACTGAATATGGTGGAAACCTGAGAACACTAGGCTTTATTCTCTCCCCCATAGTTTACCACTGCATTTATAGTCTCTACATTATAACTATTAAATAGTTGACTTAAATAAGCTAATTCTGAATGCCTCAGAGTCTTCCACTGACAAAAGCCCACGCCAGGCCCACATGCCATTGCTTCGATGTTCAGAGCAGTTTTCCTAATTGTTCTCAGTCTGCCAGCCTGTCTCTCCACTTCACACGGTGGGTTACGTTGTTCTTCCTTTAGCACCATTCGGTTTACATTAGTCCTTGGCTTTAAAAACTCCACTACATCCAAATCAATCACCAGGGATATTGCAATCTCATGTCTCTAGCTGTCTGTGAGCCTCCTTTCTGAAAAGACCTTACTCATTATTTCTTATTTATCCAAATTCTAAAGAGGCTTTCAATCACTGGTGGATCCTGTTAAAGTTCTAATTCCAGTTCTATAGGTCTGGGCAGGAGCCTGAGGTTCCCCTGTGATATCATTCCTTATGTTACATGGACACTCGGAGAAATAAAAATTTAGATGTCCATTCATTTCTGCCATGGAAGTATTGGTCTTAACAAGCGGTAATGTGAAGGACAAGAAAAGATATGTAAATATATAAAATCTTATATATGATGGAATCAGATTGAAGACTAGATAAACTAAATTATTTTTAAGAGTTACGCAGTAGTGCCTGGTTGATTGACAACTTTATACAAATGTACCTTAGAATTGTACATAGCTAAATGAAGTATACCAAGACAACTGAAATCACTTAAGCAATTTTCCAAACTGTTTAGATGTTACAGTAAACCAAAATCCTAGCCCAAATGATGTAGCCAAACTTCATCTGAATCCTGCACTTCTGTCCTCCAGGGCTGTAGAAATATTTATTTGCGTTCTCAATTACTGTGCTCCTGCCTGCAGTCAGCCACTGGCTAGCTTCTCTCCATCCATTCTTCCACCTGTATCCTGGCACCCTGGACTGAGTAGTAATCCTGGCCTGTCTTTAATTTCTGCACCACTTGGAAAGGTGACCCAGTACACTTAAGAATCCTGGTGGTTCTGGTGTCATACATGTATTTTTACTTAGAGCATTGCTGTAGTTTAAGAAGATCATGATTTCTTCTTTATTAATACATGGAGTGATGATGGAGATGTATAAGCTAAAGGGAAGAATATCTTAAAGTGAGCACAATGTCAGCTTTCCATTGAACTACTTAGAAAAGAGCTGGAAAGTAAAACCAGTCCAAGGAATATAGTGTTCCAAATGTAGCATTACTAAATATAGTATCATTAGCATTTTCACTACTTTCACATTCAAGTTAAAATTTTGAATCATTAGAACTCTGAGAAAATAAAGATGGCCTTTTATCCTGTGAAACATAGATGTGACACTTCTGTAAGACCTACATAAATATAACTTGGGTTTTATAAAATTAAATATATGAATTTGATAAAATTTGGAAACATAGCTAATTAGGTATTTTATCTTAGCACTAATTTCTCCATGTTTCTTATCACGTTATTTAGTAGGCACAAATTTATTCATTGCTTTCATAATAAATCTTACCCTAGGCTAACTTGAAATTCATGTAGCTTAGTCCAGAAGAGGACTTGGCACTGAGAAAAGCCAATCAAAGGCCTTGCCCAGAATTGATATATTAACTTTGGAAGATAAGTTCTCTTTCTGACTATCCTTGCCATTTAGAAAAAGTATCTGAAGTCAATATCATTACGAGAAAGGAAAGAAGATTGGCAGGGAAAAGAACAATGGACTCTAAGGGGAATGTGAGAGAAGAGATTTGGTGGTTTTTAGGCTTTAGTTCCAGCTGTTAGGGTCCTAATCCTTTCCTCTCCACCATCCTACACTACCAGGCCTAGCTCAGGTTGGGTAGCCCATACACCTACCCAAACCAGTGAGGTTCCCAATCCCAGCATCCCTCTCTACCGTCCCACACTCTCAGGTTGAGCTTCGGTCTCAGTGCCTGTGCACCAGACCAGCTTGGGCAGTTCTACAGAACCTCCCTTGACCTTGCAGTCAACCCCACAATCCAAGACATAGCTACAGTTGTAAAGCCTGTAAATTAGCCCAGACAGACCTAGTAAAGAATTCATTTGTGTGATTTCTTGGTTACCACCAAATTGGAATCACCCCCTCTTGCTAATCAAAAATCAACAGTGAGTACTCTCGTCCTCATTCACCTAGCAGCCACTTTACCCAGCCCACCACCCCATTACCAATGAAGCCCAACCTGGAATCATAGGCTCAGAAGTTGTATCTCTCCCTAATTGAACTGAGAACACTTCTGACACCCCATTTGCACAGAAACACAGACTGGCCCCAAGACTGAACACTAAGCACCATTCAACTGATCCACAGCCTGACAGATTGGGATAACAGCAAAGATCCTAACAGCCACTCAACAAAGGCAACATCAGATATTCATACCAAAAACCAACAACAACAATGTAACTCCAGATTGCTAGGTCCAATCACAAAACCATTAACAATATGAATAGCTAAGAGAATCCTCTCCAGAAATTAATACCTCCACAGTAATGTTTCCTGAGAAAAGCAACATAGCTGATGCACAAGACAATGATTTCAAAAAATATGAGATCAGTAAGACAAAGAAAATGTTAAATCTAAAATAACCCAGAAACAGGGCATGCAGGAACTCTGGGATACTATAAAAAGACAAAACCTAAAAATCATAGATAGAGAAGGAGAAGAAATCCAGATCTAAGGCACAGAAAATCATAGAAGAAAATTTCCCAAATTAAAGAAGGAGATACCAATTAAGGTACAAGAGGTATACAGAGCACCAGTAGACAGCAGCAGAAAAGAAACTCCCAACACCATAGAATAGTCAAAACACCAAACAGAATGGAGAAAAGACATTGAAAATGGTGAAAGAGAAAGATCAAGTCACATATAAAGGCAGGCCCATCAGAATAACAGCTGATTTTTTTCAGTGGAGAAAATGAAAGCCAGAAAGGTTGGACTATTATCTTACAAGTCATGAAAAAACACAGATACCATCCCAGACTAATTGATCCAGCAAAACTATCAGTTGTAACAGAAGGAGAAAGAAAAACTTTCCATGATAAAAAAAAAATAGATTTAAGGAATTTATGCCCACTAATAGAGCTCTACAGAGGTTATTATAAGGAATACATCAGACCAAGAATAAACATTCTCAAAGGGCACAAGAAATAATTCCAAAACAAAAAAAAAAGAGGTTTAAAAAATAATATCACAATGAAATAATGGGAATTAATAAACATTGGTCAATAAACTCTCAGTTTTAATAGCCTCACTCCCCCCCCAAGACTAACAGACTGGATTAGAAAACAAAATCCATCTTTTTGCTACCCCCAAAAAACATACCTCACCATCAATGATTGACACCACCTTTGGGTAAAGGAATGGAAAAAGGTATTCCAAGCAAATGGAACTAAGAAACAAGATGGTATAGCTATTCAAATATCTGACAAAATAGACTTTAAACCACACCTGATCAGAAAAGATAGGGAAAGACATTTCATACTCATTAAAGGAAAAATCTGACAATATATTACAATCCTAAACACATACATACCAAACACAGAGGCACCCAAATTCATGAAACACTATTAGAGCTAAAATCACAGATTGACCCCAACATAGTGATAGTGGGTGATTTCAACATTCAACTCTCACCAATAGACAGATCATCCAAACAAAAACTAAATAGAGAAACCCCAGAGTTAAATGGCATCACAAATCAAATGGATATAAAAGATATTTATAGAACATTCTACCCAAATACTAAAGAGTACACTTTCTTCTCAAGCGCCCACAGAACTTTCTTCAAAATAGTTCACATATTAGGACACAAAGTAACTCTCAAGAAACTTGGAAAATGAAGTAACATCCTATATTCTAACCACAAAGAAATAAAGCTGGATATCAACAATAGAAATGAGAAAACTTACATAGACTCAGGGAAACTAAACAGTACACTACTGAATGAAAAAATGGGTCAAGGGAGAAGTCAAGAAGGAACTTTTAAAAATTTCTAGAATTGAGGGGCTAGACAGATGGCTCAGTGGTTAAGAACACTGACTTCTTGCGGAAGAAGCAGGTTCGAATCCCAGCACCCACACGATAGCTAACAACTGTCTGTAACTCCAGTTCCAGAGGATCCGATAGCCTCCTCTGTCCTCCACAGGCATTGCACGACACGGGTGCACCTACCTACATACAGGAAATACATGCATACACATAAAAAAATTTCTAGAATTGAATGAAAATGAAAACACAAAAATTTGCGTGTATAGACACATATGTATATATATATATATGAATTTTATGCATATAAATATATATTTATATATGTATATTATGCAGAACTGATACTAGAACCCAGGGCATTATAATAGTAGGCAAGTGATTTACCACTGAGCTACATTCCCAGCCCCTTAATTCCTAGAAAGTTTAATCATGTAAATAGCCCTGGTATACCTTTCAAACTAAAAGACAATTAACTCTCTTTTTGGTTAATCTAGTCTGAAGAGTAGGGATAGGATTAACATGTCACATGAATATAAGATATATTCAGTCCACTAGATTTTAGGCGTTTCATTGCTTTGTTTTGTTTAGGGGTGGAGGGTGTTAGGAGGAATTGTGTTTGTTTACTGCTTCGCTAGTGTTTTTTATTTTTTTTCATCTGTTCAATTCCACTTCATGGTGTGACACTTGTGTGTTTCTGTAGCCATTGTTGTGACCGTCCTCTTAGACTTATACTTAGAAGTATTCCATTTCTGGAGTATATTATATTCCAGTTTGGAAAAATAAAACTGAAAATTTTAATCATGTGACAACACATAATACTTTATCCAATTCTGTCCATATTATGTTTGAAGCTAAAGAAAGAAGACATATCTTTCCTTTTCTCTCCCAGATACTCAAAATAACAGTGAGGTTTTACCTATGCTTTGGGAACCCCAAACAGCTGGCAATCCAATGCATGTGTATTAAAAAAAAAAAAAATCAAATGCTGTAAGTCCTATTTAACGTTTCATAACATTGAAAAACTTTTTTAATACTGTATTTATTATTTTTATTTTATGTGTATGGGTGTATTGCCTGTATGTGAGTGCACCCGTGTCGTGCAATGCCGCAGAGGTCAGGAGAGGGTTTCGGATTCCCCTGGAACTGGAGTTAAGGACAGTTCACAGCCTCTATGTGGGTGCTGGGTATTGACCTGGGTCCTCTGCAAAAGCAGCCAGTGTTCTTAACCTCTGAGCCATCTCTCCAGCCCCAACATTGAAAAACTTTATCCCTTTTGTTTTGTTTTGTTTTTGATACAGGGTATCACTATATATCGCTGGCTGACCTGGAACTCACTATGTAGGCCAGTGGCCTTGAATTCACAAAGATCTGCCTGCCTCTACCTCCTGAGTGTTGGGGTTAAAGGAGTGCACCACCACACCTGGCTGAACAACTCTATCTTGAAGACAATTGGTGGACAAACTTGTCAGCTCTTCTGAGCCTTCTGGATGAACGCCACAAATTCAGAGTGAGCGAAAATTCCCAAAATTACTACTTCTGTTCATCTAACACGATGTAAGTCCAAAATCAGACTCCCTGCATAAACAGGAGAGAAGGAAGTAGATGTTGAACCCAAGAAAGTCACTGGACTGCCTCTAAGTAGTCCAATGCTGGGAAGAAGAGGCCTCTTGTAGTGAGACCTGGTTTTTTGTTTTGTTTTTTAATTTGGAAAAAAAGTGTATTAGGTGACTGTAAAAGCTTATCTCCAAAATATGAATCCATTTAATTTTGCCTCGCCTTCTCTGAGGCTATATGTAAATCATCTCCCCGTGACAGCTCTTTTTACAGCCGCTCCACACACTCAAACCATTCTCTGAAGATGAAGTCTTCCACTTTAATCTCCATTCTCTTTGGGAGAGAGCAAATCTGCATTAAGTCAACATATATAAGGCAGCATTGCCCATCCAAGGCAAGGCCCACATCAGTGGATCCTGGGACAGCATCTCACTCCCCAGACACCTTAAGTTCTCTCTTGGGCTATCTCTATCTGCTGCATTCCACTGTATAGCCTACCTTCTTGAATGGCTGGGATTCTCTTTTTTCCTTGGCCATAGTGAAAGGTTTGTTTTTGCTTTTTCTTCCTAAAAAGAAAGACAGTAAACTCTGTTCAAGAAAGATTCTCTCCAGATTATGCTGTAAATTTCTATCTGGGTCTTAGTTGAGAGAGAAGAGCATATGATCCTGAGGATGTGAGCCACTTTCCACTGCATAAAATTAGTAGCTCTGTAAGAAAGCTATAGCACTTGAAGCATGTAGTTATGGTAAAAATTAAAGTAATTAATGTATGTGGCATTCCAGCAGTTCCTACCTGTAGGAAGTGCTGAATATGTGGATGTTACTCTCACTCTTCCTGATCCTTTCCGCTTTTTCTATTCTCTGTCCACTGCCTCCTTCTTTTATCCTTTCATTCTGTTTACACACATGTTCTCTCCCTCCCCCCTCTACAAACACACACACACACACACACACACACACAAAGCTCCTAAGTGGTTTTATATGGATAGGTGGTTAGGGGTTTTGGTTTTGTTTTCTTTTTTAACAACAAAGTAAAAATTCACACATTTAAGAACTTTTTCTTATTATGAATTTCAGCTCAGAATTAGGAGACAAATCCATGGAGTTATTCCAAAGTTCATACAACTAATGTAGTGTTAAAGGGAGTTCTATTTTTTAAGGGAAAGGAAAGAGGAAGGAGGAGGGGGGAGGGGGGAGAGAAGGAAGAAGAGAGAAGAAAGAAGCAAATATAGAAACAGATACAACTGGGGATATAGCTTACCTTGTCTATCATGCTGGAAGCACTGGGTTCTAGCTTAACACTACATAAATCAAGTCTAGTAGTACACGCCTATAATCCCAGCACTGGGGAGGTAGAGGCAGGAGTACCTGAAGTTCAGTGTCATCCTTAGCTATATAGTAAGTTCGAGGCCAGCCTGGGCTACTTGAGACTGTGTCTTTAAAAAGAAAAGAATGAGAGAGGAAGAGGGCTAAACAGGAAGAGAGGGGAAGGGAGGGGAAGGGAGGGGAGGGGAGGTCAGATGGCTCCAAGGAAAATCATGAAACAAGATCAAAATTCACTGTAAAACAGTCCCATTTCATATCCTACTAAATTCCATGGGAAGTGACATTTGCTAGAGTAAGAAAAACAGATGGTGAAAGAAGAGAGAAAATACAACTCTTAAAAAGCTGAGAATGAAATGCTACTGGTGACGTGTTTTGGGTCCCTCTAAAGTGCTCCTATAATCAGAGTAGAACCTCGTAAACAGTCCCCTTCTTTCTTATACACATCCCTTCTAGCCAAAATTGGTTCCACAGAGCTTCTAATAAACGTGTGATGCTCTGGGTGTGTTTGTGTGGGGTTGCATGTGAGGGTATGAGTGGGACAGGGGTGGGGAACAGTGAGGGGGTCATTCAAACCCATGAGGCAGGCATCCCTGACCCAGGACACTTCGCCAGCAGCAGTGATTCATCTTCCGCTCAGGCACAAGGACATCAAGTCCTCTGTTTGGCTCTAAGTTCACATTTGTGCTCTTTAAACCAATGAGTCATAAGTTGGAAATATGTATGAAATAAGCAAGAAGACTATGTCACCGAGTTATTTCTGGTGGCTCAATATACACATCCAAGGACATCACGTTTTTGAAAGACAAATCTTTAAATATGAGAGGCTTATATGTAGCACATACAGTTGATTTCTGTAAGAAAAGAGAATGTTTGGTGCAAGAAGGAACAGATTCTGGTAAAACAATTAAGTTTAGGTGAAAGAAATAAAGCATTTCTTCCTGTTCTCAAAAGGTTAGTTTTTCAGAGGAAATCATAAATTCTTGATCACTTGAATTAGCAGAGAACTATTCTTGCCAAAGGTTAGTGTTGGGAAACAAATGACATTTGGTCTGTGGTAAAGCTATCCCATTTCTGTGGCAAATACGAGTTTTACACCAAAATGCAAACAAAATCCTTTCTTTCTCGTTTATTTTATTGTTTGTTTGTTTTGGGGCAGGGTTTCATTGCATAACTGTGGCTGGCCTAGAACTCACTATATAGTCCAGGCTGCCTTTGAATTCACATTTATCCTCCTGCCTCGGCCTCCTCAGTGTTGGGATTACAGGTGTGAGCCAGGTACCATACCTTGTAACATTCTTCTAATCAATTTTTTTTATTACACAGGGTCTCTCATAGCCCCAGCTGACCTGAAACTCACTATGTAGACCAAGCTGATCTTGAGCTCACAGAGATTCACCTGCCTTTGCCACCTGAGTGCTGGGATCAAAGGCATGTGCCACCATATCCAGCATTATTCATTATTCATACCTTCTTAAACCAAACCATAGTTGCCAGAGAAATTAGATGAAATAAATGCAGAGTTTTATCATGAGAAACAGAAACCTAAAAACAGCTACATATAATTCCTGGCCTGATAATTACTAAGGCAAGACCTGGTCACTAGGTCATTTATTCAGCTGTTACCTGTTGGACGCTTACCATACGTCAGGTGTAAATGTCTCCGGCTCTAAGAAAATAGCATGGCTCACAGCTGACTCTGCCCATATCCTTATGGAACAAGTCAGTATTTATTAATTTGTTGAAGCATGACAGCATTTAGCAAACAGTAATCAAATAATGTCCATGTAAGAGGGGTATGGAGAGTAGAAGAGGTGGGGACCTTCCTTGTCTGGGTTGGGTGCAGTGTGTGTCAGGGACCAGAAGATTTGAAATTCAAATGACACCCAAGGAGTGAAAGGATGAGACCACAGTGGCAAACATAGTTCAAGCAAACGGAGCATGATGCAAGGACCTAGGCTGGAAAGAGAGCAGAGGTGAGAGACAGTCACAATATCTGGTAGGCAAAGTCTTCAAAATACTGACACAATCAAGATTAACTGCTCAGGTACTATAGATCCATCTTGGTCTCAGAGAAAATATTCTTGTGTACATGGAAGAGATTTTGCTCAAGAGATAATGCTGACTTTCTTGATATAATTCAGATAGACAGGATCCTAAACAATTAATTACTAGAGCATATGCATACCTAAGCTAATCAATCAGTCAACAAACATTGCCAAGAACTTACCATGTAAAGTAAGTTTTAAAAATAAAGATGATTAATGCTACTGGAATGTCAAAATCATGAGTTATCTGATATCTAATTCTAGGGCAGAAGCATCTGTGAGGTATAGGCATTAAGGGTATCAGAAAATCACTTCGAAGAATTTCTGGATTGCTTTATAGAGGTACTACTCAAATTTTTTATTAGAGTCTTGAAGTATGGGACATCCACCATTCCCAAATTTCTTAAGCTGAAAAGATCCTTGAGAGACAGTGTTCAATTTTATTGCTTCCGTTAGGAAAGACTTTTCACATCATTCTGAACTTGTCAGCAGTAGCAGTAGCCTTTCAGAATGTGATTTTTATATCAGCAGACCCATGTCATGTAGCCTATAAGATAGTCTTTAAATTATGAACAATATTAAAATGTCACACGAGACCTTTCTCTGATAATCTCTAGCACTTTTTAGCACCAAAGGGAAACTTTTTTTTTATTACTGGGCTTTGAACCTATAGTCTGACTCATGCTAGGCAAGCTCACCACTCCAAAACTACATCCCCAGCCCCAAGAGTAATTGGTTAGCTCACACTGAAGCTATTGATCAATGTATGTATTTATGTCTGAAGTTTAGTGACTATTTGGACAACTTTCCAGATACTCCTTGTGAAAAGGCCCATCCAAAACAAGTATCATTATGTATGTTAAAGTCTTGGTTCTCAGGTAGCACTGTCAGGAGGTGCTGTGACCCTTTAGGAAGTAGGACCTGAAGGGAGGTCTTTAGGTTATCCAAAGGATGTTCCCAAGGGTGATTTTCAGACTTGACTCTTTCCTTTTTTCCATCACCCTTTTACCTTCGACCATGAGGTAACCAATTTTCTCTCCTTCACACTTTCTGTCACTGCTACTGGCCTTTCCATCAGAGGCCTAAAAACAATGTCTACCTTATTCTGAAAACTGTAAATCTCTAAACTGTAAGCCAAAATAAATCTTTGTCTACTTACCTCAGGTATTTTGTTACAGTAATAGGAAGTTAACTAACAATAGCAATGAATGGAGAAAACTTAATGCTACAAGTCAAAGTGCAGAAGAGTAAAACTTCAAAATTCTAAGCTCCAGTTGCCACATATTCCCATGTAATCCTCTTCTGATATAATCCAGACATCAACCAGTAAACAAGATTGGATCATCCACCATGAGTCCAGCCTAGTCTGAGAATCCTGAAAGCTTTACCAGAAAGGGTATAATACGCAAGGCCACCTCCAACATGACCTTGAATTGTTGATAATTTCATATGCCTGGCCCTTCTCAGCAGGGCAGCCACTAAAATGACTTTACCACACTCCATGGCAAAGTTCCAGGTCTTTGAAGGCAGCTTCACTATGTGCAACCAAATTGATTTCATTTCATTTTCTCCTGAACTAGAAAGTTTCTTAGAGTCTGTTAGCTTTAGTTTCAATACATACTCAATGCCAAAGGCACTTGTGGACTCCACAGTAACCTCATGACACTGTCACTGTCAATACCACGGCATTGTTAATTCTCATCATAGCAACAGGGGAAAACCGAGAGTAACAATTGCTGCATTAAGTAGAGCTTCCCCACTACAGGATGCATGCACAGTGATGGGGATTTGACATATTCGTTCAGCCCTGGGTTCCACATTAACTTCATAATCTCATCCTGGGTGATTCTAGTTCCATGACTTTAAAGACAATTTGATCATAGTCAAATGTGTATCCCTACCATGGATTTCTTCTTTAAACTACAGAAACATGTGCCCATTTAAGTGATATGTACACTTAGATAGCTGAGTAGATGAAACAGGTAAGAAAAACCCAATTCTTAATCACACTGCCACCACTCCCTATGCGCTTATTCCTCAGACTTCTCTGTTACAATTAGTGACAATTCCATCACATCAATTGCTGAGCTTCCAATTTTAGAACTTTTTTTACTTATTTCTTATTCTCAGAATTCACATTCAAACTTCCAAGAAATCTTGTTGACTATATTATTGAAATACACACAGAGTTTGATGAGATCGTATAATCTCTCCTACCACTTCCCTAGTGCAAGCTGTCAATAATTCCCATGGGAAAATATCAGTGACCTCTTAATGATCTCTGTGATTCCATTCTATCTTTCCAGACTTTGACTGAAGGCATCTAGTCCTTGCTTAGTGAAGTTAACCCTTTAAAGCACAGAACAAAATTTTTTTGCAGGTTTTTCTTACAGAGTAAATCCTAATGTTTTTACAAGGACTACCAAGATGTTCCTTGCCCTTTTCCTCCCCATCCTTCTTCATCTTGTTACCAATCAACCATTCTCTCTCTCTACTCCAAACACACTGTCCCCTTGCTCTGTCTTATATACATCAGGCATCCTCCTACTTAGGGATCTTTACATGATGAAATATTCATCTTAAAACTAGAATCTGTAGCCTTCTCTTACTTCTTTTAACAACCCTAGTGATGTCTATATTAAATTTCTTCCCTGGGCTGGAGATGGCTAAGCAGTTAGCACTTACTGTTTTCACAAAGGACCAAAATTCAGTTCCCAGCACTCACATTGGGTTGAAAACTATGTGTAACTACAGCCCCAGGGGATCTGACATTTCTGACTTCTGAGGGCACCCGCACTCAGTTGCACAGACACACACACGCACACACACACACACACACACACACACATATACATATATTTTTAATCTTTAAATTTCTTCCTTATTGAGTTATTTTCTACCCTTCCGTGCTTTATTTTTCTTATCTCCATCCATATATTTTGTTTGTGCACATATTTCCCAACTAAATTGTACTTCATTTAAACAGACTCTGCTTATTTAACTCACTGCTGCATCTTAATACTTAATGTTCTCAGGGAGGGTGTGGGAGGGAACAATAAGGAAAATAGGAGGGAGAGACAAACCTAACAAGGGGTCATGAGATTTGAGAATTTAGAAAGTAAATTTAAGAGAATATTGGAAAAAATACCAAGTAGTCCCCTAAAATGAGCCAATTAAACCAAAGAGCTGGTACCACTGAGGCCAAAAGAAGGAGCTATTTTAAGCAGAGGAAGTGGTTAACATTGTAAACAAGTGAAGTGTGAGGACAAGAGAGAATGTTCAAGAATCAAGGTCAAGTGAAAAAAGGCTTTTAGAAAGGATATGCTGACCAACAATGTCAAATATTTTAGAAGAGTCAAGTAAGATCAAACGGCCACTGAGTTTGTAAAACAGGCTTTATGAAAAGCAGTTTTTGTGGAGTTCACAATGAGATGCCTTCTGCAGTAAGTGCAGGAAGCCATGAGGAAAGAAAGAAATACAGCTGCAGAAAATTGTTTGAAGAAAACTGTCAGTAGAAACACAAATTAATCAGTGGGAGTGGGGTGTGATATCATTTGGGACAGTTCTTTTGTGTTTTTAAAAATTATTATCATTGGTGTATATGTGTGTATATGCACATGTGCCGCAGCGAGCATGAAAAGGTCAGAGGACAACTTGTAAGAGTCAATTCTTTCCTTCCACCATGGGTTCTGGGGACTGAACTCAGGTCATCAGGCTTGCACAGCAAGCATTTTTACATACAGAGTCATCTCACTGGCCCTGCTTGGGACATTTATTTTTCAGATGGACTAGATAATACCACCTTGATATGCCAGTCAGAATAATTGTGAAGATAAGGAATGTTGATCATGCAGGAAAAAGAGAACAGTAAAAAAATTTCCATTCCTCCTTGCTCAAGCAAAGACTTCGTTTTTGTTCCTATCCTATTCCTGAAGACTATTCTTTTTTACAATGCACTAAAATTTCAAACTTTCCATTCTGCTTTTTATCAACCTTTTCTCCTTACCTACATTTGTAAGCAATCATAAATCTGTCATACAAATCAGTTATGATCAATGACCCCCATTTGTACACTGAGCATATGCTAAGCTTGCTGGTGTTTACTATTATATATCATTGAAAAGAAATACTGCTCATAACAGTTTCTTTGACTCGTGATAGGCTAAAAGGTCATGAGTGAAAAATAACAACCCAGGGAGTAACAATAGAAAGTGAGTGGCTAATATGGCATGAGGTCAAGATCTTTGAAAATAAATAAGGTCAAGGAAATAATAGGTCAAGGTAGTGGAAATACCTTCACAGAAGCATATTGAAACCACAAATAACTTGGCAGGATTAGTATTAATACAAGACAAGCAATGAACCAAGAGCTAAAATTAAGGTGACATGATCCAGATGTCCCTGGATGGCTGCTACAGAAGCGTGAAGGATGGAGGAACCCACGTCTCTGAATCTCATTGTAACTGAGCATTTGCACGTGCACATTCCTCATCTCAGATCCCAACAGCACCTGCAAATTTAATGATACCTTTCTATCTCCACCAATGACAAAGACATTTGTCTAGTGGTGCTCTGTCTTCCAAACCCCATACTCACGCAGCAACCCACTTATGCATTTTCATGACATATTCACAAGGGCAGAAATTAAATATATTCAAAATGTAAAGATTCACATCTCATTTGAATCAGGAGACATTAACATCAATTTCAATTTCACTCTCATCATTTTTTAAATTTATTTATCTAATGGGGGGGTGTGAATGTGTGGGTGTGGGTGTGCCACAATGTGCTCCTAAAGGTCAGAGGACAGCTTTCAAGTCTCAATTCTTGCCTTCTACCTTGTTGAGACAGGATCTCTTTTGTTTCTCCTGTGTAGCGTACTCCGACTGGTCTGAGAGCTTCTGGCTCTACTTCCCATCTTGTTATAGGAGGGCTGGGATTATAGACATGTACCACTGCATCCAGTCATCGTTGTTGTTTTGTTGTTGTTGTTCTCCCTCCTCCTCCTCCTCCTTCCTCTTCCTCCTCTTCCTCCTCCTCCTCCTCCTCTTTCCTCTTCCTCCTCTGCGTCTTCCTCCTCTTCTGTCTGGTAATGGTTGTATTCCCTTGATTCTGCTATATGCTGGTATCTGTTTGCATATGTGGAATTACCCAACTACTCCTTGCCGAACCCACCTCGATCAAGACTTGGTGTGCATTATCTCTTCTTCTTCTTCTTCTTCTTCATTTTATCCCATCTAGGATTCTTTTAATGTGGATTCTGGGCACCAAACCCTAGAGGCTTGTATGGCAAGCCCTTCTACTTGCTGTTCTTCCAACACTTGCTTTTCCTTTCCATAGCTCTCAGATTGCCTATTTTGTCACACTCCTATAACTCTACTATAAGGGGCTATAATTTCTTGTGTGGTTGTCTTAACAGCAACTTTTTAATTAGTACTCCCACTTTCATTCTTCCCCCGGTTTCTGTGAAGACTGATTAGAGGGGAAATTACTTAATGACTAGAAGAAGAGAACACTAATTGAACATTCCTTGTTATTGTTATTATTATTACCAACTTTCAATATTTCCAGCTTTTAAAAATGGCCTAGGTATGAAGCTTGAGGAAAGTGTACTCCACTTTCCATCACAGTAGCTCAAAAGGAACAGATTGTTTTTCCCTGGCCTCTAGTATCCATAATGCCAGCATACCATCTCAGCTTGATCAATTTGATACTTGCACTTAGGATTTTGAATGTGAGTAAGCAGTGTGGAAAACTTTTAGCTGTGGTGCTCAACAACAGCAGTGTCTAGGGTCTGGACTACCTCCAAGGTAAGAGATGACTCTGGTACCAGCTGTGGTGATGGCATCTTAAGCAGATTACTCTGACCCACCACATTGGTTATGATTAGCTGACTAGACACCAATGCTTCTCACAGATTTTATCACTCTTCAACTACCTTTTTGATCATGGAAGTATTTCTAAGCCCATGGAAAATCATATTAAGCTAGTTAAAATTATGTTCCTTTGCAAGCGATGCAAATGCTGACTGACAATAGGTGAGTAAAGAGGTTGCCATAATACTTTAGAATAAAAGAGGGATGGCTGGAATCAAACAAGGACAACATGATAGAAAGGAGAGAAAAGGGGTTATTAATAGTCCAAAGTTCAAGTTCAGGAGAATTTGTTGGAAATTGATATAAAAAGGGCCATAGATGATGTTTTATAGTCTGAGTGAATAAAATTGTTATGAGTGCTTGTAAACACAACAAAGAATAGGAAATAATACTAAGAAAGGAGTTGGGCAGAAGGCAGGGGTGATGAGATTTGTGCTGGTGAGATAATTACTGTTTTATAGAAATTAAGTGAGAGATTTTAAGATACTGCCATGAGAGCCATAGAGTAGACAGATGGATGAATCTGTGGGAAATGTCAAGGATAAAGATAGAGAACTGAAGTCATCAGGAACTGAAATCATGAGAGGAAATGAGATCACTCTGGAAGAGTTCACAGCATGAGAACAGTGGGTCGAGGATGGACATCTGGAGAATGCCATAATTTAAGAGAGGTGCTTAGGAAGAGAGGTCTAGAAAATAAATAACATAATTCTGGACTCATTTCTTTCCAGATGAAATGGCTTGACTTAATTCCTCTATCTTGTTTCTGTGGACACACGATACTGTTTGAAAATCATTTTCCTCTCTTCAGAAACTCCTTTCCTGTTAGCACTGATTTTGAATAATAATTATCTACCTCGTTTCTAACCTAAGGTTCGGGCTCCACAGTCTTTTCTGGAAACTTCTAAAAATAATAAATTTCTCTGCATTTTAAGAGTCCTGAACTCTTCAAAAGTAACACAATAAAAAAGACTTGCCTGACTAACGCTCCCACATAGATCCTTAAGTTTATTGATTCTCTACTTCCCCCAGGACCACCCTGCACTTATGGGTTCTAAAAATGTGTGATCTGAATTCAGCCACCCAGTGAGGGTTATTTGACCCATAAGAGACACCACCAGTTAGTTCCTGAACATCTACCATTGTATTTTTCACTATTGTCTTACATCAAACAAATGTTGTTGGTTAAAGATCGGGACTACATTGCTGTGAAAATTTTTCACCTGCCTCCTGGAATTTAACTGTTGCTTTAACACAGATATCTCCAGTTGACAAATAAGTGGTTAAAAAAATGAAGGACAGAAAAGTGGCTTTTCTCTTGCTGTTGGAGGAGGATAGAGAACAGATCATATTCCACAGTCTTAAGATAAGACAGGGAATTCCTCATGAAAATGACAAGGAAAACACAAAAGAGTAGTGATAATAGAGATTCAGATAAAGGTGAACACATGAAAAAAACTAATCTCAAAGAGCCAGAGATGAAAATAATGGTTCAAGTCACATAGTCAATAATTTAGATTTAAAACAAGCAACTTCTGGAAAAGGGAGGAGTTCCTGGGATTGCCAGGAACATAGGATGCATTTATAATGTATATAAAATTGTGCAGTAAGGCTTGCCTCATTAAAGTCGAGGAACATGGAAAACAGCATCAGCAAAACTCTGGGAAACATAATTTAACTAATAAGAAGATAAGAAACAAAGGGACTGGACAGAAACTCTTGAAAATTACTTGAGATGCACCAAAACAAGGTCTGTAAGAAGAACAAGATAGAAAAGAAGCAGGAATGTCCTCTTCTTAGAGGACATAGTATGAACTGACACCAACAGAAACCCACTAAAGAACCAAAACACATCCCCTGATGTCACCATTACCCAGCCGATTAAGTACCTGTCAGTAGCTGTGTCTCTAGTGCTGTGGATAGAAAGCAGAAAACTGTATCGTGGAGCAAATGAGAGAAGAGAAATTGCAAAGAACAAGCAAACTCCATGCTTACAGTGAAATAAAATTTGAAGGGCATTTTCTTTTTTCAGAGATTTGAACATTAAACATGATTTTTTTATGTGACTAATAAAAAATCCATCTTGAGTTCCTGAAACAACAGGGAGACTTTATTGACTCTTCAAGGTCAAGTGATTTAGAAGTAAGGTAAGTTTTAGGAATGCTATAAGAATTTTTCTTTCCCAATGACTTCTATTCACAGGTTAGTGATAAGGTAAACTTCCTTGACAACTCAAGTCTTCCTCAATTAGCAGCTGTGGGTAGGGTAAAGGAAAAGGCTTTGATAGGAGCTGATACCATCAATAGGTGATTCTACAAATTTGTCTGCAGTATCTACTATCCAAACATAATCCTGTATCTACATGAAATACGTCCCCTCCCTCCTCAAATGCAACAAACTCAAAATCCTTTGCAGTTACTACTTCCAGGATAAATCCAGTGCCTCTGTGTCAGCTACAGTCTTCAAGAAGAATGGTCCAGGTACCTATAGCTCACCATCAGGTGTCTGTCCTCCAGCATTTATTAATGGGAGAAAACAGCATGATCACAACAAATTTTCAATGAGGCAAAGCAGAATGGAACCCAACAGTGTTCTCTGGTTGTTCCCAGAGGAACTGTTCCTAGGACAGCTTTCAAAGAGGGTTTCAGTGGTCTATCCCCCTCCATCGCCCATCTTGGGCAATGGTACAGCTGCCTTCTCTGGTTCCTGACTACTTTAATAGCAAGTTTCTGACAGTGTAAATAGAGTTAGGTCAAAGATTTGAACAGATTAGCTAATTTTAGCCAGGCTTAGTTGGGTTTTGTTGGAAATATGTTTCACTTAAGATATTATAGAAGATTTTGCTTCCAGCTTTATCAAGTGCTTGTAGTTAAAGGTGTAGCCTTGATATAGTCTTTAAAAGAATTGTCAAAGTCAGAACTGGACTTGGAAATTTTCAATTTCCTAACAAATCACCTTGAGTGCCCTCCCCCCAATGCTTCTATCCCTTTGCACAGTGGCTTCCACCTAAAAATATATGACTGACAAGGCAGCTAGAACATGCTCCTTGCCTGCAGGTTGCATCCAAGGTATTTCAACAAGATGAGAATAATGAAGGCTCAAGAGAGGGACAGATGTTAACTTCAGCTTGGGGTCAAGAATTGTACATTTCCAATTCTATGAAAAACCAGACAGCCAGATTTCAATTCAAGTGTGATAGTAGTCTATAGTTAGAAGATCCTTCTTTAACAAAATGTATATCCCAATGTATGCTTAATTCCAAATGAAGCATATTCTTTTATCATAGGACATCAATGAACATTAAAAAGAAGACTTCAAATGTTCTGAACTTTCTTACACTATCCATATTGCTGAGGTCAATAGGCCAAAGTTGAATAAACTCCCTTGTAGCTAGAAATAAAGAGGTCTACCTTCCAGTAGAAGACAGAGCAATTCTCTTCATTCTTTACTCCTTTCGTGGAATAACAAGCCAGTTCCACATTTTCACTCTCAACCAATACCTTCTCTGTTGTTGTATTCAATATCAAACTAGCTCAGCAAGACTCACATATTTGCACTAATAAAGGTAGGGGGTCTTTGGGGTTTTGTTTCTGTTTATCTCATACATTTCAAAAATTTTAGAGATAATGTGTACAGCTTTAGCTACTTTTTGACAGGGGTTCCTTTGCTCTGCTCTCTCTCTCTCAAGACTGCTCATCTCTGAACATGAGCTTCCTCCCTGCAGTGGCTTTTATAGTGCAAAACTATGCCTGCTTCAGTTCTACAGATCACAGAGAACTTTAATCCCCCAATATTCTGTGGAATTCAGTTGAATCTGTGACTGTTACATATCTACATTTGAGCTCAAGGAGCACACTTCATCAACATTCCTCAGAACTAAATTCATCGACTCAAGAACCACATGGATCCTCAAAATGAGAAACAAGAAGCTATGGGAAGATGTAATGAAATAACGAACTTGAATAATAGTTAAGTAAAGCCACTACATTATTTGAAAGAAGGAAATTAATATGGGAATTATTTTTAAAAAGAAGACTCTATAATTAAAAGTATATAAGCCATAAGCAAAGTGGGAGGGCTTATCTTTACATAGGAGGATATAACAATATTGTAATATATTAATAATCCAAAATGTCTTTAACATTAACCACAACCACTGCCTGGTTTTTCAAATAGACTGTTTAGAAATTGGCTGTCTTGGATTTCCTTTAAATAAAAATTTTGTTGAGATAACTTTAAGTTCATAAGCAATTTGAAAAATAAATAATCAGTGGGCATGGTGGCTCATGCCTTTAATCCCAGTACTTGGGAAGCAGTGGTAGGCCTATCTCTGTGATATTAAAGCCAACCTGGTCTACATTGTGAGTTCCAGGGCAACTGAGGCTACAGTGAGATCCTGTATAAATAAATAAATAGTTCCAGGACAGCTGCGGTTACAGGGAGATCCTGTCTCAAAAAGACAAAAATAAATAAATAAATAAATAAATAAATAATCCAGGGACAAGGAAGATAGCTTAGTAGGTAAGGGAGTTTCCCACTGGATAGCTTTAGTTGTCAACTTAATACACCTGGGTAGAGGGAGCCTCAATTGAAGAATTTCCTTCATTGGACTGGACTATGGCTATGTCTGTGGGGCATTTCTTGAATGTTGAGTGGTGTGGGAAGGCCCAGCCCACTGTGAACAGGTTGTTCTGTATTGCATAAGAAACAAGACTGATCATGGGCCAGGGGAGCAAGCCAGTAAGCAGCGTTCCTCCATGGCCTGTGCTTCAGCTCCTGCCTCCAGGTTCTTGTCTGAGTTCCTACATTGGGCTCCTTGATGAATTGTAACCAGGGAGGTGTAAGCCAAATAAACCCTTTCCTCCCCAAGTTGGTATTAGCGTGTTTTGTCACAGCAATGAAGAAACAAACTAGAACAATCACCAAGCCTGATGACCTGAGTTCAGTTCCTCAGAACTCACATGGTAGAAAGAAATGACACCTGTAAGTTGTCCTCTGACTTCCACCTATTCACACTGACACATGTGCACATGTGCACACACACAGAAAAACACACACCACACACATATAGAATAAATAAATGCAGAACAAATTTTAAATAACAGCAATAATTCAGAGAGAATAAGAAGTGTATGCTTTACCTGGTTTCACCTTAAAGCCCTGTTGTGAAACAGCTAGAATGTAACAACCAGAAGATAGACATTCCTGCAATCACCACTTCTTTTGTATATTGAAACAAATTTAAAGACAGTAGAATTGAAACATTTCTAATCATAAATTAAAAGGTAAAAGATAAAGCTGAGCACAAATTTTTCTCTGACAGCATCTGTTATTTTTGAGGAAAAAATGCCATTTTCAGATCATGAAGTATAAGGAGAAAATATTTTGGGAAAGGAATTCTGGGTAAGACTGAGAAAAATAGAGATTTTTCAAGAAAATTCTTTTTCATACAGTAATTTACATTAGGATACTAGCAAGGTCTTATTTAAACATATATGTCGGTTATGCTTTTCTGGGAATAAGGTAGACAGTATATGATCATACAAAGGCAATTTTCATAGTACTGCAGATGTGCTTGCTTTAAACCAATAGGATTGCTTCCATTATTTATAGTTACACTGGCTGTTAAAGCCATGTATTTCAAATTCATTAGAAGTAGTATTTTGTTGTAGCATCAAAACAAATGAAAAGAGTGAAAAACAAAAACTGTGAATGAAGTTTGACAAAGCAACTATTACAGGCTCAAGAATCTGAGCACTTGGCACCAGTTGGTGGCACTGCTTGGGGAGGTCCTGGAGTCTTTAGGAGCTGGAGCCTCGGTAGAGGAAGCATGTCACCGCAGGCCGGCTTTAGGAGCTCAATTTGTCCCCACCTCCAGTTTCACTGTCTCTGCTCTTGTTTGCTATTGGAGATGTGAGCTCTCAGCTTCCTTCTAGAGCCACCATGCCTACTTCCTGCCATGCCTCCTCCATGATAGACTCTTATCCCTCTGGAATCATAAGCCCAATTCTGTAAGTTGCCTTGCTCATGATATTTTACCGCGGCAATACAAAAGTAACTAATAATTGGATTATCATAGAAAGTTTCATGTTGTTCATCAAAGGATCTGGCTGAATTTGTAGAACTGCACATTCTAGAACTTTGTTTCTCTAAAACACTATCTTTAAATTATCAGGTAGAGCAAAAGAAGTTATAACTTCTTATCAAATTACACAATCTCCCAATTTTACACCTTTCAAGTTTATTCCTAAACTAATTGTATTTGGCCAAAATGTATTTTTTAAACATTTTATTTATTTTTATGTATATGAGTGTTATGCCTGCATGTATGTAAGTACACCTGTGTTGTGCAATGGTTGTGGAGGACAGAAGAGGATAACAGATCCCCTGGAACTACAGTTATAGGTAGTTGTTAGCCACCATGTGGGTTCTGGGATTTGAACCTAGGTCTTCTACAAAAGTGCCAGATTGCTCTCCGACAGGTACGGCACAGGGAGAAAGGCCAGGACCAGCCTGTGTTCCTCTCTTAGGGGCTGAGCAGGATGGTGAGTGTCAGCGACTCAAAAACCACACCAAGTCGGGAGTCTTGTCGAGGCAGGAACTCACTTTATTGCGTCAGGCATTACCTTATATAGTTTAAACAAAAAGGGGTGTGGAAAAGGGAAGGGGAAAGGTATATGTCATCTGGGGCAATGGCTGTGAGCCACTGGGAACTGGCCACACCAGCTGTGATTGGGGCACGCAGCCCTAGGTCAGGCCCTGCTGAGTCACCTCCATGAGGAAGTGACTGGCCAGAGACAGGTCGCCAAACTTTAGTCAGGCTCAGGAAGTTACAATAGGCCTCGTCATAAGTTATGCCACAATTATGAGGGTCCCAGAGACCCAACACAAAAGCAGCTAGTGCTACAGGCCATCTCTTATAGCCATCTCTATAGCCCCTGGTATCTATTGAATTTGAAGACTGGAATTATCCAAAAATTTAAAAGACCTTTCCCCCATCACATGTATTATACTATGAATAGGAAAAAAAAAAAAAAAAAAAGGAGTTTTCAGGGTTTTTTTGGGAGGGGGCAGTATTGAGACAGGGTCTCCCTGTAGCCCCAGCTGGCCTAGAGCTCGCTATGCAGACCAGGCTGGCCTCAATCTTATGCCCAGCTAGGTAAAAAGCTTTAAGGGAAAAAAAAAAAAAAAAAATAGTTTCCTCCAAACTTTTGTAAATTGTAAACTTTGAGTAAAACTTTTTCTTTTGCTGTCAGGACAGACCCTCATCAGTTGCTCTATTCCAAGTCTCACTCACAGACCACCTGAGATCTCATGGCACTATCAACATATATTACTGCCTCCAACCCTACCCCATGTTACTGTGAGTTCCAGGAAGCCTAAAACAGGCTCTGAACAGCTGCTAGGCTGAATTAACAGGGTCACTCTGTTTCTCTAACCCTTATTTCTCATGATGGTGAACCAAGCGACTATCAAACTGTTCCAGGAATTCCTCGATAAAATCATTTCAGACAAGCCACTAAATCCAGATAGTACTACCCATATGTACATGGGTGTGGGGCCAGCCACTGAAGCATGGGAATCCTATCAGTGGCCACATCCTCAAAAATGATTGATTTTTCCCTCCCCCAGCAACTATCCACTGCCAATAGCTCCCTGTATGAGGTGCACCTGGAGGTCATCTATGCCAGGAGTTTGGTTGACTTGATCTTGTGTACGTTTTGTGCAGGTAAACAAAGCTGCCATGAGTTCATGATTGCAAAAAGCAATATCATGTCCAGAAGATTGTATTCATGTATGAAATTCTCAAAAATGAAGGAAAAAATCAATTCAGAATGTAACAGAATTGAGAGATGGCCAAAAGTCCAGGCAAACAAACACAGTTTTCCTCTCCACACTCCAGATTCACTGGATCCAAATAGGATAGGTGTGTACTGGCTCCCAGACTACTGTGGAACAGAAGGCAGCTCAGGAGTGACATGCAGAATGTAGTACATCGAATTGGAACTTCAAGAAACATCCAGATACTAAATGAAGGGAAAGAAGACCAGGAGCCAGAAAAACCCTCAGGCCAATGAGAGACCAAGGAGCAAACCCTTGTTTTGTCCTGCACAGGATCCCAGGGTACAAAGTAGGGACCATGACCTCCCAGATCCTCTCTATGATGCCGCTGCTGACCTCCCATCTCCCAAGTACTTGCACTCTCCAGTGTTCCTGCCACAAGACTGTGGCATCCCCTTTCCCCTGGGAGCTACAGTGGGCTCCTTCGGGGGTCATTATTGTGGAAAATCCTCTGGCACCCAGGTGAGAGCTCTGGAACATGAGCCCTCTGTGGGCAACTCCATGTCTGCCTTCCTGCCATTATCCCAAAGGACCCAAGCCTCCAGCAGCAGTGCTCAACCTTTTATGACCATCCAAATCCTAATAAAGACAATTAGAATCTCTGTTGTTTTCTCTCTGAGATACAACAGAATAGTGTGAATGTAACCTCTGACTTTTTTCTCCACCAAATATGAGAGTAAAATGTGAAATTAACTGAATGGCCAAGAAAAAAATGTAGCAGATTTGACCAAAGATGGGAAAGACCCAGAATAAGTTACACATCCAAACAAAACATCCATCAAACTCAACACTGCATCCACACTAAACAAAAGCCCCTTAGTGACCCTAAAAGCTGTGATCTTTCTTCCCACAAACCATTTTATTCAGTTTAGGACCCCAGCATGAACATTACTAGTCTTTTCCTTCCACCATCACACTTTCCCTTTCCATATATTTCTTTCACTTTTTTATTTATTTAATAACCATATAATTAGAAGAAGTATTTCATTAAACAGCATTGACATATTCAATAACAATTTTCAGAGCTAAGATGCATCTCTTTCAAAATCGGCTGTAAATTTTTAGGTTTACAGTTGAATTATTACAGTTATACAATATTGTACTCAGTATGAATCCTATAAGACATAAAATCAAATGAGGTTTCATACTTTAAAAAAGATCTCCACTTCATTATTAAAATACAGTTTCATACAGAAAAAATCATTTTCATACTAACACTGAGATGTTGGCACATGTGTTTCTAATCTCTATATATCTGATTAATACTAGTCACAGTCGGTTAATTTCTGAGCTCCTTAGCATCTGAGCATGGATATAAAGTCATCAGGTAGATTTCAGTGGTAATGTTTTTCACATCTACTAATAATTAAGGAACAAATTTTTATGCTTTGAAGAATTATTTTTTTCATTTTTTAAATTTATTTATATACCCACTTCCCAGGTAGCACCCTTCCATAGCCTCCCTCCCCCCACTAGAGCCCTTATACTCTGATATCCCTGCTACTGTCTGCTGTGTTGTCAGCATAGCCAGCCATGCCCACTACTTGCCCTTCTGGTGAATCTAGTCAGCCTATCTAGAGGTCTTTGTTTTAGGAAGGTCAGCTGTCCTCATCTAGCAATAATCAGTTGTCTATATTCCTTTGGATAAGATTGGGGTCTGCTGTTCATTTTCCCAGTTCTATGCTGGGTTACTATCTGGGAATACCTTTGGCCACCCAGGCCATCAACTCAAAAAAAGGTATCACTTCTCTGGCATTGTTGCTTGTTATGTAGCCTGTAGCTATACGTATGGAATCTTATGAAATTATGGTTGTCCATTTAATCATTGGTTATACTTTCCTTTTGGGTGTTTGAGGCCATACAGTTGGTCCAGATAAAATGATTTATTTTTACTCTTGAGGTCGTTTGAGGATCTGTTCCTCAGGGTCACATGGGCTTGGGAGGAGCCCCTGGCTCCTTTCTTTTACCAGTTCCACTTATGTGAAGATAAGTCAAAGGTCCTGCTCAACCCTCGTTGGCTTCGCTTGGAAGCATGGAGGAAATGATTCCTCTTGTGTTGACCCTCCTCTTTGAAGACTGGACACTGGTTCAAGTCCATTTGGTGGGGTTTCCTCGGCCTCCTTGATGAAGAGGACAGGCGACCCACCTAAGGAGCAAAAAGTGTCCTTGATGTCCCTCTAACCAAATTATTATAGACCTCAAAATAGGTCTGTTAAACACCGAAGAAGGTTAGTTCCACCAGTCTGGTATTTTTCTTTTTTTTTTTTTTTTTTGCTGTTGTTGGATTTATTACAGAAAGCTGAATGCCAAGTGCTGTATGATATTCCCCATTTGTTACCAGGCAGTTACGTAGGTGAAGTCAAGTGAGAAGACAGTCTGGTATTTTTAATTATTGTGTGTCATGGAGATAAATCTTAGGCAAAGACCAACTGTTCTGAGGTAAACCTTACCTAGACATACATTTCTTGATCTCCTATGTACAATTTGTCAGTAGGTTGTAGGAGTAATATGGTTCTCTCTGGTTTTCAAACCTAACTAGGCATTGTTTATCTTTTATATTGTCGCACCCCTCCATCATGGTTTTCCCACTTAAGGTGCCCCCATTTCCCCCATTTCTCACTTACTAATACCCTTCTCCTATGGTCCTATCTCTCTTGAGCTCCTTCTTTCCCTTTATCCCCTAGGTCCCTTGTATACTCTTCCCCGCCCCCTCCCTCAAACTAACCCAATTTTTATCCATATCTCCCTTATTAAGGCCTGTTTCCTACTGTTCTCTTTCGGGTTATTTCTTTTCCTTTACCTCCCTGTTTCCTTTCCATTATCCTGATACCTATAGTTATGTCTGGTTGCATCCTTATGTATCAGAGACTGATTCTAGGATCCACATATGAGGGAGAACATATGTCGATTTTTTTTTCAGAGTCTGTGTTACTTCACGTAATATAACAGTTTCTAGTTCCATCCATTTAAGTGAAAATTTCATGACTTCATCTTTCTTTACTGCTGAGTAAAACTCCATCGTATGAATAAACCACATTTCCATTAACCACTCATTAATTGAGGGACACTTACGTTGCTTCCATCTCTTACCTATTGTGAAAAGAGCAGCAACAAACATGGATGTACATGTGTCTCTACAATAGGATGAGTTCTTTGGGTATATGGCAAGGAGTGGTATAACTGGATCAAATGGTAGGTTGATTTGTAGTT
>NW_008352267.1:12144637-12146684 GCF_000622305.1 Nannospalax galili
AACCCCACCAGCAGTGGATGAGTGTTCCCCTTTCCCCACATCCCCTCCAACATTTGGCATCATTTGTTCTCTTGATCTTAGCCAGTCAGTCTGACTGGGGTGAGGTGAAATCTTAAAGTGGTTTTAATTTGCATTTCCCTGATTATTAGTGATGTTGAACATCTTTTAAGATGTTTCATAGCCATCTTTACTTCTTCTTTTGAGAATTCTCTGTTCAGCTCCTTAGTCCATCTTTTAATTGAGTTGCTTCTTGTCTTGATTCTGTTTTTTTTAGTTCGTTATATATTCTGGTTATTAAACCTCTGCCGGATGTGTTGCTGGTGAAGATTTTCTCCCATTCTGTGTGTTTTCTGTTTGTTTCCTTGGTTGTCTCCTTTGATGTACAGAAGCTTTTTAGTTTAAGGCGGTCCCATTTGTTAATTCTTGCCCTTGTTTCCTGAGCACTTGATGTCCAGTTTAGAACATCCTTTCATATGCCTGTATCTTGTAACTTTTTCCCAATGTTTTCTTCTAATAGTTTCAGTGTTTCAGGTTTTAAATTGAGATCTTTGAGCCATTTGGAATTGACTTTTGTGCAGGGCGAAAGATAGGGGTTTAGTTTCATTCTTCTACAAGTGGAGATCCAATTTTGCCAGCACCATGTACTGAACATGCTGTATTTCCTCCAGTTGATGTTCCTGGCCCCTTTGTCAAATATCAGGTGGTTGAAATTGCATTTGCTCATATTTGGGTCTTCAATTTTGTTCCATTGGTCTATGGGTCTATTTTTGTGACAGTACCATGTTGTTTTTAGGACTATAGCTCTGTAATACAGCTTGAAATCTGGTATAGTAATTCCCCTGGCATTTCTCTTAGTGCTCGGGGTTGGTTTGGCTATCTGAGGTCTTTTGTGCTTCCATATGAATCTTAGGGTAGTTTTTTTCCAATTCTGTGAAAAATTTCATGGGGATTTTGATTGGCGTTGTGTTGAATCTATATATGAATTTTGGTAGGATGGTCATTTTCACAATATTGATTCTTCCAATCCATGAGCATGGGCATCTTCTGATGTCTTCCTCAATTTCTTTAAATATTTGAAATTTTCATTGTAGAGCTCTTTAATGTCTTTGGTCAGGTTTACTCATATATCTTTTCTTTTTCTTGCAGCCTTTGTGAAAGGGAGTGTTTCCATGTGCTCTTTCTCTGATTGCTTGTTATTGGTATATAGAAAGCCTATGGACTTTTGTAGGTTAATTTTGAGCTTGCTATTCATATATAGAAAGGCTATAGACTTTTGTAGGTTAATTTTGTAACCTGCCACTTTACTGAACGTGTTAATAATTTCTAGGAGTTTTGGGGTGGAATTTTTGGTGTCCCTTAGATATAATATCATATCATCTGCAAAAAGGGGTAATTTGATCTCTTCTTTTCCAATTGTTACTCCTTTAATTTCCTTCTCTTGTCTTATTGCTCTTGCAAGAGTTTGAACACTATGTTAAAGAGAAGTAGGTATAGTGGACAGCCTTGTCTGGGTCCTGTTTTCAATTGCAATACTTCCAGTTTTTCTCCATTTAGAATCAAGTTGTCTGTGGATTTGTTATATATGGCTTTAATTATGTTGAGGTATGTACCCTCCAGTCCAATTCCCTCTAGGACTTTGAACATAAATGCATGTTGAGTTTTGTCAAAGACCTTCTGTGCATCTATTGAGATGACCATGTTGTTCTTGTCTTTGAGCCCATTTATATGATTTATGACGTTTATTGACTTACGTATATTGAACCATCCCTGCATCTCTGGGATAAATCCGACTTGTTCATGATGGATGATCTTTTTGATGTGTGTCTGTATGTATCTATGTGCCAGTATCTTATTGAGAATTTTTGCATCTATGTTCATTAGGAATATGGGTCTATAATTTTCTTTTTTGGTTGTATCTTTACCAGGCTTTGGTATTAGAGTGATGCTGGCTTCATAGAAGGAATATGGAAGTTCTCCTTCCCTTTCTGTTTGAATAAATTAAGTACTATTCGATGTAGATCCTCTTTAAATGTCTGGTAGAATACTG
>NW_008352267.1:12146725-12153173 GCF_000622305.1 Nannospalax galili
CATCCATTTCTTTTAGGTTTTCAAATTTAGTAGCATATAGGTTTTCCAAGTATTCCCTTATAATGTTCTGTATATCTTTCTGGTGTCTGTTGTGATGTTTCCCCTTTCATCTCTGATTTTGTTGATTTGGAGGTGCCCTTTCTTTCTTTTGGTTAATTGGGCTAGCGGTCTGTCAATCTTGTTTATCTTTTCAAAGAACCAGCTCTTGGAATTGTTGATTCTTTGTATTGTTTTCTTTGTTTCAATTTCATTAATTTCTGCCATGATTTTTGTTATTTCTTCTTGTCTGCTGGGTTTGGGTTTCATTTGCTGTTGCTTTTCAAGTGTGTTGAGTTCTAATGTTAAGTCATTTACTTGTGTTCTTTCCGATTTCTTGATGTAGGCACTTAGAGCTACAAAATTCCCTCTTAAGACCACTTTCAGTGTGTCCCAAAGGTTTTGTCGTGTTGTCCTTTTCATTTAATTCCAGGAATACTTTTATTTCTTTCTTAATTTCTCTTTTGACCCATTCATCATTCAGGAGTGTGTTGTTTAATCTCATGTGATCATGTGGTGATTAGGGCTTCTTCCGGTGTTGATTGTAAGCTTTATTGCATTGTGGTCTGATAGAATGCATGGAATTATTTCAATCTTTTTGTATTTGTTGAGGTTTATTTTGTGCCCCAGCGTATGGTCGATTTTGGAGAAGGTTCCATGGGGTGCTGGGTTTTCCCTTATATGTGACTTGTTGTTTCTCTTTTGCAGCTTTTGGTATTGTCTCTTTGTCTTGTATGTTTAGTGTTTTTACTATGATATGCCGAGGGGAGTTTCTTTTCTGGTCTTGTCTGTTTGGTGTTCTATATGCTTCTTTTATTTGTATGGGCATGTCTTTCTTTTTGGGAAGTTTTCTTTTATGATTCTGTTGAGGATCTGGTCCATGCCATTATCTTGGGATTCTTCTCCGTCCTGTATGCCTATGATTCATAAGTTTGGTGTCACACAATTCCTGCATATTCCATTCTTCTGATTTCTTAAATTTTTCATAACCTTTGCTTGAATGGTCTAGTTTGTCCACTTTTTCTTCAGTCTTGATAGTTTGTTTTCCATTTCATTCATCCTATTGGTGACGCTTTCTCCTGTCGTTTCTAATTGGCTTACTGAATGTTTCATTTTCTTCTTCATTTCAGCCTGAGTAGTCTTCAATATTTCTAACTCTTTTCTGAATTCATTCAGTTTATCCCTATCTTCCTTCAGTTCTTTGATTTCTTTTTTTCTGTGTTCTTTAAATTCATTGAATTCTTTTATCATGTTTATGATTCTTCTTTTGAGTTCCATGCCCTGCATTATCTCTAGGGGGTTCTCATTGTACTCCTCTAGAGGACTATTGGTATTTGGTGGGGATATGTTATTTTGGTTTTTCATGTTATTATTTTTTTCTTTGTGATTTTGACATGTGGATTTCTTTTGTAGTTTCTGATTCTTGTGTGAGACTCAGGCCTTCAAGTTTAGGTCTGCTTCTTTTTGTGAACTTTATTTGTCTTTGTGGTTTACTTTTTGGGCATTAAAAGCTGGTTTGTCTAAGCTTCCGGTTCTCTCTTTTGATTTTATATTGGAGTGGCAGGATTGCTTTTGTCTTCAGGAGTTCCCACAGAGGCCCAATTTAGATGAGGGTCAGATGATTTCAGGCTTTCTCCTAAGGTCCGGATACCTCCAGGAGCGATTTGGACCTCGGGAATTTGGGGTTAGACTGGCCTGGGAGCCTGGCTCAGGAAAGATGCTGGTCTAGGGCAGCTGATGGTTGTGCCACCAAGAGATGCAAAGGCAGATAGGGTGGTAAGATGCCCCAAGGCCTCCTGGGGACTCCACTGAGGAGCTGGGTTGGTCTTGATGCAAAGGATCAAGAAGAGGAAAGGTCAGCCCCAGTATCCCAGAAAGAGGCTGGCAGGTGGTGCAGACCCAGAGAAGCAGAGGGAGTTGAGGGTGGGGCCAGGCCCAGAAGCAGTGCTCCTGGGGCCCAGAGAAGGCACTCAGATGGTCTGGATGAAAAGGATCAGGGAACAGTATCGGTTCCCCAGGTGTCTGCGGCCCCAAGACAAGAAATGGGGCAGGGCCCAAACTCGAAGGAGAGAACGGCATTGGAGATCGGGGAGTGAATGGGTCTGGGGGCGAAAAGCCCAGAAGGCACAATGGACTTACCCCAGAGGGAGGTATGTGGGTAGGAGAGAGCCTGCGGAGGGTCCTACAGGCCCAGGGAAGCAGAGGAAGGTGAGGCCGGGGCCCAGAAAAGGCACTCAGTTGGTCTGGATGAAAAGGATCAGGGAGCAGTATTGGTTCCCCAGGTGTCTGGGGCCCCAAGACAGGAATGGGGTAGGGCCCAAATTCAGAGGAGAGAATGGAAGTGGAGATGGGAGGGTGAATGAGGCTGTGGGAGTCAAGGCATGGAGGACGCAATGGACTTACCCCTGAGAGAGCATATTTCTTTCTATATCCCCCAAATTCTTTCTTTTCTTACATAGACTCTTACCCAAACCTGGCCTGCTCTTTTGTCTAATTTATCATAATCCAAATTTACCAAAATCTGGCATCATCCTTACTCTCCTGACTCTAAATGGCAAATTTTCCCCTTTTTACATCCTGAGGTATTTTCATTGTATTTCTTCAATGGATATGAAAATAGCTGTTTCAGTATACCTCTAGGTGGATGAAGTGAGTGGAAGCCCACATTTCATTACTGCTCAGGCACTAGGAAACTGAGAACAGAGGAAAAGGGGGTGGGGGCACTCTTTAGCCAAAGGAGTAGAAAATAAGGCTAATGAAAGACTTTAGACAACAGTAAAACAAGGTAAATTTTCCCTGACCCTGAGCCCCATACCTCCACTGTTTTTAGGACACTGTACCCAAGTGAGAACTGAGGCCAGAAAGCATCATCCTGGGTGGCAGCTCCTCAGGGAGAAGTGGTGAGATGACACTGAAACTTTAGAGAATAAGTGACAGTAGAGATATCACCCCAACAGACAATGGCCAGATGAAGGGGTGTGTGACTATCAAATAACAAAAGCCAGCTGTTTTTGGATGCTTCTATATTCCTGATCTCTTATTTTCTTCTTGTGATTATCTTTCTGATTGTGACAAGACAGTTGCTTCACCCTTTGCAATGCTGACATGAAAAGAGACAAGAGAGCAAGGTAAAGGGTAAATTCTTCCTCACCTAACCCAGCCTTGTTTGAGCGGGGAAGTAGAGAAGCATTCTTCCATAATTTCCTTCACTATCCTGTTGCACAGAACAATGCTGTGTGGCCACTCCTACTTACAAAAGGTAGGACCTTGAATGCTGTAGGTTTTTTCCCTTGAACTTTAGAGAAGACATCAAAAGAGAAGTTTGAAGTGGAGAATCATCCTCCAATATCTGCAACAAATGATGTAAAGATGAATGAGAATTACTCACTGCTTCTAAGATCCAGAGGAAAAGGAGCTCAGAGAAAGGTTAAAATAAGTTCACCTCCAGGACTTACATGGTTAGTCGGGAAGGGCAATTTATAAAGTATTAGTGATACTGAGTAGGACGAGAGATTCTTTTCCTCTTGTTACTTAAGAAGTTCCCAATGTTGACATGGGATTTATTCAGCTATTCGTGTGTGTGTGTGTGTGTGTGTGTGTGTGTCTGCATGTCTGTGTTTGTGTGTCTGTGTGTCTATGTCTGTGTGTGTCTGTGTGTTTGTGTCTGTCTGTGTCTGTCTGCATGGGGGGTGGGCAAAGAAGACATCACACCAAAGTACAAAAAAAATTTATTTCACTCACAAGAGAACCTATACTATATTTCAAACACTTCTGAAGTATTAAGAAATAAAAATATAAAACTGTACTATATTCCATACAAATTAATCTGGAGAACATGAAATAATTAATGGACTATGATTTTTACATAAATAACCATGTCAGCTCTGACTTATAGCAGATTTGATTACACATTTGCTGATTAAGCTTATTTTTATAAAAAAGGATGATAGGTTCTAAATATTTTCACAGAAACTTCTAGATAAACATAGAAAAATGATGATGGTCATGGATTATAGACATATATTAGCAAGTATTTTAAAAATATATTTCTAAGTAATTTGAAAGTTGTCCTCCTCAAATATTTAAGATTTATATTATATAAACCTAGGTGCCAACCCAACATAGATAAATTCCAATGCCTTAAAGTATAAGATTTCTGACAGTTTCCACATTAGAAACTGCTTATATTTTCATTAATCTAAAATATATATTTTACAGAAGAAATTTCCCTTTTTTCTTTATAAAATATATTTCAAAGGTGGCTGTATTTCAATGTAATGGAGGCAGGATTTGGACTATAACCTATTTAAATCAAATCATTTTCCTTTGTAAGTATAATTTTCTGACAATTATAAAGTTTTACATTAAATACCATGTTACATATCTCTTTCTTATCAGTAACATCAAGCACTGAGTTTCTCCATATAAATTTGGTGGTGCACACCTTTAATCCCAGCACTTGGGAGGCAGAGGCAGGCAGATCTCTGTGAGTTCAAGGCCAGCCAGGTCTACATAGTGAGTTCCAGGACAGCTGGGGCTACAGGGAGACCCTTGCTCAAAAAGACCCCCCCCCCAAAAAAATATATACATATATAATGGTATTTGAACTTGAGTTTTTTATTTTAATCTTTTTATTTTATATGTATGAGTGTTTTGCCTATATCTGTGTAAGCGTGCCCATATTCTGCAGTGCCTGCACAGGCCAGAAGAGGATGTCAGATACCCTAGAACTCAAGTTATGGTCTGTTGTTTGTTAGTCATCATGTGGGTGCTGGAAACTGAACCTGGGCCTCTGGAAGAGCAGTCAGTGTTCTTAAGTGCTGAGCCATTTCTCCAGCCCCTGAACTTGAGTTTTCAGTATTAAATTAAGATAGATTTATCCAAAAGTTAGATTATTTCTTCTGAATGATTACTTTCTAAGTAAAAACAATTAACAAAATATGACTATCACTATCCTACACAGCAATACTGAGTGAAAATTAGTAAGCAAACTACCTAGGAAAGATGGGTTTTATTTTCTGAGAATTTCAGACATGTATATAATGTGTTTTGAATGAATCCACTCTCCATTCCCTCTGCCAATTCTTCCACTATGCCCCTACCACTTTTTCCTCCCAATTTCCTGCACTCTGTTTTAAACTTACTGAGTCTATTTAGTGCTGCCTGCATGGGCACTGGTGTAGGACCATCTACTGGAGCATGGGTAGCCTGTCAGAGCCCACATCCCTAAAGAAAACTGACTCTCCAACTACCAGCAGCCATCAGTTACCAGTTGTTCCTGAGCTAGGGGTGGGACTTTTTTACCACCTCCCTCATCCCTGCTGAGATTTTTGCCTGGCTTGATCTTGTGCAAGTTTTTCTACATACAGTCACAGCTGCTGTGAGTGCATGTGTGTAATGGTCAGGCCCAGAAAATACCATTGCACTGCAGACATTCACTACCTCTGGCCCTGACAATCTTTCTGTCACCTCTTCCATGATGATTCCTGAGCTTAGGAGAGGGGATGTAATATAGATGCCCATTTAAAGATGAGCACTCCATAGTCACCTATTCTCTGTACAATGATCAGTTGTGGATCTTTGTGTTAATTTCCATCTAATGCAAAAAGAAACTTCTTTGATGAGGGTTGAGATATGCACTAATCTATAGATATAAAGATAAGAACTTAGGGGGCAGTTTATTACCATATCCATTTAGTAGAATAGTAGTATTAGGTTTTCCCCTAGGGCCTATGACATAGCCAACCATGTTTTGGACTCAGATAATGGTACAGATACAAGAGTTCTATCTTGTGGAGTGGTCCTCAAATCCAATGAGAAAGTGGTTGGTTATACACATAACATTCATGCCACTACTGTACCTGTGGGCCTATCATGCCAGACCATGCCAGTCATTATCACACCTCACAGGAACACAGATAGGTAAGACCTATTAATTACTATTCTTCCCTGGCAGTATATAAAGAATGTTCCAGGACTATGAAAGCTAGGCATGAAACTTGCAGGTGAGTACCAGACTGATTTACTCATGACTCAAGTGTGTAGTGTCTACTGCAAGTGGGTCTTATAATCAAGTTCTGGAGGTTAACCAAGAGTAATAGCTTATAATGTTTGGAGGGAGGTCTACGGGAGCTTAGGAACTCAAAAAGAGGTAACATATATCTGACCCTGGACTTTTTATTTGATAACCTATGGTATCTTGACATTGTTCTCTTGTTATAGGGTAAATCCATTTAAACTCCACATGTATACATACATTTTAGAAAGCTTTTACAGTAAAAGCTTCTACTTTTTCCAAGCCTTTCATGTTATTCATTTCCATACTCCTTGCTCTACATTGGCCTTCCATTCCCCAACTCATTTAACTCTTCTTTCATTATTATTATTATTATTATTATTATTATTATTATTA
>NW_008352267.1:12153251-12158215 GCF_000622305.1 Nannospalax galili
ATTTAAAAACATATACCTAAAAATTCAAAACTAGCATCCACATATGAGAGAGAACATGGGGTGTTTGTCTTACTGGTCTGGATTACCACAACTAGGATGATTGTTTCCAGCTCCATCCATTTATCTGAAAATTTCATGATTTCACTTTTATTTTATTTATTTATTTTTTTATTTTTGGTTTTTGGTTTTCTGAGACAGGGTCTTCCTGTAACACTAGCTGGCATGGAACTCACAATGTAGACAAGACTGGTCTCAATCTCATAGAGATCTGCTTACATGCACCACCACACCTAGCTCATAATTTCACTTTTCTTTACAGCTCAATAATACTCCTTTGTGTATATGTGCTAAAGTTTTCATTATTCATTCTACAGGTGATCTTTACATTTGTATTTCTTCTTTTGAGAACTCTCTATTGAGTTCTAGCCTTTAATTTTATTTTTTTGTTTTGATTTTTAAAGGTTTATTTAATTTTTAAACATACGTGTCTCTGTGTGTATGTGTGTGTGTGTGTGTGTGTGTGTGTGAGAGGGGTTTTATACACATGAGTATAGGTGCCCCCAGATGCCAGAGGCATTGAGTGCCCTGGAACTGGAGTCAGAGGTGCTTGTGAGCTGTCTGACAGTTCTTCTGGAAGAGTACTATAAGCTTTTAACCACTGTGCCATCTCTCCAGCCCCATGCCCTGATTTTAAATTGGATTGTTTGTTTACTTGGTATTTAATTTTTGGAGTTCTTTGTTTATTCTAGACATTAGCCCTCTGTTAGATATGTACCTGGAAAATATTTTTTTTTCCCATTCTGTAAGTTGCTTCCTCACCTGAATGATAATGTGCTTTGCTGTGCAGAGGCTTTTTAGTTTCATGTGGTCCCATTTGTCAATTGTTGGTATTAATGTCTGCACTACAAAGCACCTGTTCAAAAAGTCCCTTAGGTTGTGCCTATAGGTTGAAGCATGTCTCTAATTTCCCCTTCTAAACAGATTCAGAATATCAGGTCTTATGTTGGGGTCCTTGATCCATTTGGAATTTTGCACAGGGTAAGAGATAAGGCTCTAGTTTCACTCTTCTATATGTAGCTATTCAATTTGACCTAATAGTCTCAAACTCTAATTTAATCATTCCAGAGCTAGGACTTGACCTATGCCCATACACACACACTTAATTAACTGAGTAATTAATTAATTGAATATAATAACATTTTTAATTTTTTAATTTTATTTTTATTTTATGTGTATGAGTATTATGCCTTCATGTATGTAAGTGTGCCTGTGTCATGCAAAGCCCATGGAGGCCAGAAGAGGACATTGGATTCCCTGGAACTAGAGTTACAGATGGTTGTTAGCCACCATGTCGGTGCTGGGATTTGAACCTGGGTCTTCTGAAAGAACAGCCAGTGCTCTTAACCACTGAGCCATCTTTCTAGCCCCTCTGGGATCTTTTATGTATGAAAGTATATCATCTGCAAATAAGGATTCTTTGATTTTTTCTTTTCCAATTTGTATCCTCTTTATTTCCTTCACTTGTCTTACTGCTGTGCCTAAAACTTCAAGAACTATATTGAGCAGTAATGAAGAGAGTGGATATCCTTGTCTCATTCCTGATTTTAGTGGATATACTGCATTTTTTCCATTTAGCAGGACGTGGCTGTGGACTTGTAGAATATTGCCTTTATTATACTGAGCTATGTTCCCTGTATCCCTAGATTCTCCATGACTTTTATCACGAATGGATGTTGGATTTTATCAAAGGCCTTTTCCCACCTAATGAGATGACCATGTGATTTCTGTCCTTGAGTGTGTTTATGTGATGGATTTTATTTATGGATTTATGTATGTTGTACCATGCCTGTATCTCTTGTATCTCTGGGATGAAGCGATCGTGGCTGAGAAACCTTCAGCAGTTGAGAGCTGCTGGAGAAAGAGTCAGTTTTCTTTAAGGGGTCATGCTAGGTAGCTTCACTGACTCCAGGGGACTGGCCCACAACCAAGAGCATTTGGGGAACACAAATTAGATTCAATAAGCCTTAAAAAATAGTAATAATAGAGGACGTGAGGTTAAGAGTGGTAGTAGTAAGGTAGGGGTGGAGATGGAGGAGGGGGACTGAAAACTGATCAAAATACATTGTTTGAAATTCTCAAAGAATAAACAATAACTATTTTTTTAATCAGGCATAATAAATGACTCTGTGCTATCATTTTGAGAATGTGAAAATATAGCTAACAGAAAATGTGGAGCCGTGTTCTTGGCAAAAAAAGCACTCCTTCGTGCTGGAGGTTCGGTTGCTAGGCTAGATCTGAGAAAGGTATTTTGACAGTTTCAGGACTGCAAGATTCTTGGCATACAGTCACCTGAATTTGTTTTGGGAGGTGGAACACCATCTGGCAAAAGCCAAGGAACAGGTTTGAGTGAACTCAGACCTACTGATATGCTAGATGCACACACACACAGTATGTGTAGACTCTCTGCATTCAGTGATTCTTTATCTGTAAGGCAAGAAGGACAGGGAAGGGTACAACAGGACAGAAAGCACCCAGCAATGTTCCATCTGTGTGCAGACATTGCTCAAAGCCAGGTGGTGCTCATATCACCTTCTGTTAAGTTTGGTAATAGATCTTGCCAACAACCCTTCTGAAAAGATAAGAGGAAATGGAGTTGGTGGAGGGGAGTTGAATGTAAGCACCTCTTGGAAAACTGAAGTTTCATTAAGGCTAACAAAAAAATTCATAAATCTAGACCATGAAGCCATGTGTACATGTTATATCTACAGTGTGCGCAATCATCTTAAAGGAGTCAGTTCTGGGAATGCCACATTCTACAGATGCTCAAATTGTAATGTAAAATGGCATAGTATTTGCATATAACCTATCTATATCTACTTGTATATTTAAATTATCTCTAGATTATTTACAATACCTATATACTACATAAATAATTGTTACACTACATTTTTTTAGAGATGACAAGAAAAAAGATTCTATACATGTTTAGTATGGATACATTTTTTTTCCAAATACTTTCTATCTATAATTGGTTGGCTCTATGGGGGCAGAACCCACAGATAAGGAGGACTGACCGTTTAGTAGCTTGTATGTGGCCATGCATAACAAAGAACAGAAATTTGGCCTAAGGAGAGCAAAATAAATGTGATAGTAGTTCCTCAACTATAAGAGACATTCCTAGGGAACACACACACAAACAACAAGAAATTATATTCTCCGCCTCATCCTGTATGAATCAATAGAGTCCATTTCTCTGTAACTACAATTTCAAAATTACAGTGTATACAGAATTCCAGGACATGCAGATCTCAGGAATACAGGAAGATACTCTGCCCAAAATGGACAAAAGTAATAGTGACTAACAAGATTCATATAAATTGTGAGTTCCCAGCATAATACCAGTAAGTGTAATCATCCATCCATCTACTAACCTCAAGAAGCAGTGTCACATGCCCCTGTAAAAGTGCTTTTTTCTTTGTGCAACCATGTACACAGCAGCATTCCACAATTCCACTACCAAAAGAAATGAGAGAGAGAGAGAGAGAGAGAGAGAGAGAGAGAGAGAGAGAAAATTTTCTGGTTTTGGCTTATCACCATACACAGAAACATCACAGAGTCCTAGAAAAAGGGAAAGATGTTAAAATCAAATTATAAAATGAGTTGTCACACAAAATTGAGGAACAGATAAATTCTTTTCCTTTTCATGGCTTTAGTCTATTTTATGCTACTATTAATAGAACAGAGTGTCACACAGAGATTGGGTAATTTATAATGAATGGAAATTATTTAGGTCCTCATTCTTCTGCAGACTGGAAATCGCAGTCCAAGAGCCTCATGTGGAGAGAGCTATTCTTTCTGTGTCTTGATGAAAAGCTTCACATCATGTGAGGGAATGATAGAGGGTTGAACTCATCCTTCATATGGACCTCAAGATAACAAATCCTCCCCTGCAATGACAGTATTAGTCCACCCATCAGTTTGCAAATGCTTCACCTCTCAGCATCATTGCATTTGAGATTAAGTGTCCAACAAAACCCTGAGTGACATAGTTAAACCCTAACATTCAGTTTTGGAGAAAGCTAAATTAACTATTTCTGTTGCAGCAAATTAGTGATCTTAAAACTTGTGGATAGGGGCTGAAGACACGGCTCAGCAGTTAACAGTACTGACTGCTCTTGCAGAGGACACAGGTTTGATTCCCAGGACCTACATGGTAGCTACGAACGATCCTTAACTTCACTTCCAGGGAAATCGGAAGCCCTCTTCTGACCTCCATGGCATTGCATGACAAGGGTGTACTCACATACATGCAGGCACTACACTCATACACATAAAATAATAATAATTAGTTAATTAATTAATTAATTAATCAATTAATTAATTTAAAAAACTTGTGGCTAGCACTAGGTTCCCATTAGGAGTTCAACAGAGAAAGAATCACCTTACACGTTACCTCAGGTTGCTGGTAGATTGTAGCTGTAAAACTTTGGCAGGTTACGTTTCCAAAACCAAGCATAATGAGAAAAAATTGTAATGAGACAGGTGATACACTGTCGTACAATCACGTTCATATATCCACATCTCATAAGGCTTGCCACTTTCTACACACTCCTTCAACAAGCGCTCCACTATAGTCCCAAGAAATTTCTTCATGGCATTGACCCTCATGCCAAAAATTTTCATGCTGACTCTCTAGATCTTGCCACAAAGTTCCAAGAAAGGGTTTTCAGACCATTGTCATTCGGTAATTAAAACTAGGTCATGACCTGGCAGTTAGCAATTTGTAAAATGTCACCCACAATTAGAAAAACCCTGACTTGAGAGAGGTTATAACATAAAAGAATGTGTACCTTTAGAACTAATGAAATATGGAAAATACATTTTCTTCTCTGGTTTAAGCATAACATTTAGGAAGTACATGAAGACTGGTACCAAAGTGGTTTTTTTATTGCTACCTAATAAAT
>NW_008352267.1:12159030-12190540 GCF_000622305.1 Nannospalax galili
CAGTTGAAACTGTGAACCCCACAAAACCAAAAATATTTATTATTGGCTATTTACAGAGAAAAAATAAATAGCCAACCTCTGCTCTGGAACAAGACGATCATTTTATTCATCCTAATACCTCACATTCAGCAAAGAGAAAAATTAGACTGCTCTTTAGCAGTAATGTACTGTAAGTAATACTATCTCACAAAGTAATACACTGAACAAACTTGAAAAGTTCCTTATAGTACAAGGGGAACCTAATGTTAATTCAGTTATAGTTTTCTTACCCTCATACAGAAAATCAAGGACAATAAACAGCACTTTTTTGTAGTTTACATTATATTACATTACATTATAACTAAATCTGCTTCCCAATGTTACAACTAAAATATAACTGGTATTTTCACTTGCATTCTATTTTCAGGAAAAAAAAAATCACAAATGGTGGCATTTCCAAGCATCTTGTACTGTTTTCTGATTGATAAGCTGAGGAAAAGAGACAGAACTTTGTAAAGATTCTTGTTTGTACCTGCCCTTCCTCCTTCCAGTATTCTGAATGGATGAACCATGCTCTGCCTTCAGAGCCTGATGGGTTTGTACCTTGGGCTGGGCCACTTACATTGTCTCATTTCAATGCCCAAAGTAATCAGTTCAAAACAGGAAATTCCCACAGCCAGACAAATCACAGCACTTTCCTGGACAGTGAGTGGTATTTGAGTAGCAAGGTGTCCTTTCCTTTTTATCTCACAGTTAGTATCAAGACTGAAAATTTTATTAATCAGTTCTACTGTTAAGAAGAGAGTGTTTGAGGGTGTAGGTGGAGGATAGGATGAAGAAGTGGAAAAAGGAAAAAAATCCTGACAAGGACCAGTGTCTCTGATTCCGGGCATCCCTGAAGTGCCTTTGCTACAGTCCTTCCTATACTTTAAATAGAACAGCCAACAACAATCCCTTTTCTTCAGTTGGCTTAAGTAGTATCAGTTGTGAACAAGATTTTTCACTAACAGGAACAGACACTCTTCCATGAAGGCAGCCAGCACCAGCAACTTGACAGATGTGGCACTGGTACCTCTCAAAAGCAGTAATGGTAAAAAATAAATAAATAATAAATAAATAAATAAATAAATAAAAATAAATAAATAACTTGAAATACTAATATATGTTTCCTCTCTTCTCTTCTAGTGGTTGCAGAAAACAATTTGGGCAAAAAAAAACAATACAAAACAAAAAAACAGAAAAGAAAATCTGGAAAAAGTATTAGCACAATTCCTAGCCCAATTTAACATACTGTAATTTAATCCGCCTGCTCCTCATAGAAGATTAGTCGCACAACCTTCCTCTCCATTCGTTTTCTGATCATTCTGTCTCAGCTTCACTTCTCAGAGAATTTTTATGTCTGAAAGTTAAAAAAAGTAATTTATAAGATCTGCTATAAACATCAGCTTGAGTATCAAATTCATTTCCATGCTGTTACACCTCAGAAGAGTAAAACTCCTCTTTCATTTTGTGTAAGGAAAAACTGTAAACTGATGCAAAAAGTAATATACATAAGAATTAAACTTTTTTAACTTGGCTGATCCTCCCCTGCTGTGTGCATCTAATGTTGTGCCTCTGAGAATAGAACTTATTAGCAATCCTAAAGCATAAAGAACAGGATATTTTTCAACAAGGGACTGAGCTTTGCCAAACATCCCAGGGTTTGTCTCCAAGGACTTGAAAAGAAAGGAAAGAATGAAGAACGGAAACCATAAAGCATGCAGCCCAGCTATCATCTCATTACTGAATGAATGGTACAGTTGTTTTGTCTGATTGCACTGAGCTAGTTATCCACTGCTAGTTTCATTGACAAAAAGGGAATCTACACAAATTATAGGGAAATTCAAGCACTAAAGGAATGTTTTGGTTCAGAGGTTTGCAATGACTATTGGCTTTGGTTTTTGGCAAAGGCTGCCTTGGCTGTATGAACTCAGCTGTACTGGGTCAGCTTGAAGCCTTCCCAAAAGCCTAGAAGAGGACAGACTTCCTTGTCATCTGTATCCCATCAATAAATTAAAATGATGTTCTCCAGTTCGTGTTTGTTTCTTGGCAGGCTAATCTACAATCAGAAGAAGGAAAGCCTTTCATTTGTGCAGCGCAGCTAAAGGAAGGAAGCTTTTGTATGTGGATTCGCTGGAGACCAAAATATTAAAAAGTGGAAGAGGAAAGCCATATGTTGCAATTCTCAAGCAAACAGCTCCAGTCCTGGTTAAAGAAATGCGTAAGTTCATTATCCAGAGAAGAAAATGTTTTACTCTGAGTACAGGAGATACGAATACCAATATTAATACCTCTTGTTACAAACATTGACTTTTTTTATTCTTTCAGAATTTCATACGTTTATAAAGTATTTTTATCATATCTACGCTCCACCTACCCCCTCCTCTCTAAACCTCCCTGGGCTTCCCTCCCACACATGTTCCCATCTCAACTTCATGCCCTCTTCTTCTTTCATATATATTACATATAACCCACTGAGTCCAATTAGTGCACAAGTGTGGGGCCACTGGAGCTTGGGCAACCTAATGGTGGGCACACCCCCAAAGAAATGACTCCCCCTCTCCCAGCAGCCATCAGCTGAAAAATCTCCTCAGTTACGGATGGGGCCTTAACAAACATTGACATCTTAAAAGTGTTGGGGCTGGAGAGACGGCTCAGCAGTTAAGAGCACTGACTGCTCTCGCAGAGGACCCGGGTTCGATCCCCAGCACCCATATAGCAGCTATGAACCACCCTTAACTCCAGTTCCAGGGGAATCCAAAACCCTCTTCTGACCTCCGCGGCACTGCATGACATGGGTGCACTCACATGCAGGCAATACACACATACACATAAAATAAAAACAATAAATAAAAAATATTTTTAAAAAAAGTATTTAGTTTTTCTCTGATTAAAGTCAGAAGAACCTACAAATTAGACATTTCCAAGAAACCTGACATGTTCAAAGATTTTAGCAGTGTTTTTGATTTGCACTTTAAGAAGGAGGTAATGTATTCAATGGACTGGATATTAAAGATAATTTCCTGAGCTCATTGCTCATCTTCTGTTCGCAGTTAAGTTGGATGATACTTTATAGCTGCAGCAACTGAATACAGATTAAAGTAGAAGTAAAGAGATTAACAAAATGTTTTTATATATCCTATTTTATTGTCCAAGAATGCAGTCATATTATTTCTCTAGGTTAACAAGGGGTTTTCCTTGCCCTGTATCATGTGTAAACAAGCACATTCATTAGAGCAGAACAGGTGTTCTTCAACCCCTCCATCACACATTTGTGATAACATTTGTGTTTAGTTTCTTTTTTACCTTTGAAGCAGCCAAAATCAAATCCTGCTTTAATACCTATATCCTTTAAAGAATATGGCTTCCAGCACAAAATTTTAATCCTTTATGGCTTTATGTATCAATGTCCCAGCTCCTCAGAAAGCAAATTGATGATATTCCTCTTTTTCAGTGGAGTCACTTATAAAATCAGTGGGAGAGGAAGTGTACAGAGACTGTAAAGACTGTAAGAGATGTGTGTGTGTGTGTGTGTGTGTGTGTGTGTGTATGTGTTGCATGCATGTATGTAAGTGCAATGCCCACGGAGGCCAGAAGCAGTCAGATCCCCTAGAACTGGAATTATGGAGAGTTGCTAGCCAGTACATGAGTGCTGAGAATCAAACCCAGGTCCTCTGCAAAAACAGCCAGTGCTTTTAACCACTGAGCCATCTCATCAGCCCCAACTGTAAGAGTTTTCAGAATCAAAATGGAGTCACTCGTGTCAACCCTGACAAAAATATTTAAATGAATAAAGCTGGAAGATATGAAAGAAGATTTCTCCTTCTTGATTACCTGACAGAAACTACCATAAAACCTGCAATGAAACCACAACCTTGTACAAAGACAACCACAACCTTACATAAAACATATGTATGTAGGGGCATCTGCCTGCCATCATCTGCCTGTTAAAAACATACATCTGTAGGGACATTTATCCATCATCTGTGTGTGCAGTCTCACACTGACATCACTATGTTATTAATCAATATAGCCAAGGGTAATTGTTCCAAAATATCTTATGTAATTGTCCTAATTTTTGCCTTTAAAAACTTTATTTTGCTTCAACCTCTTAGAATACTTGTGGTACCATGATATATGTATTTCCATAGCAATACCATTCTACCCCCAAATAAATTTCATTGCTTTTTAAAGAGCCTCTCTCTAGGCCATTATAGTAATGCATACCTATAAGCCAAGCCCTTGGGATGTGGAAGCAGCAGGATGACCAAGAGTTCAAGGTCATCCTCAGCTACATAGCCATCTTAGGCTATATTAGATACTGAGAAAGAAGAAAGAAAGAAAGAAAGAAAGAAAGAAAGAAAGAAAGAAAGAAAGAAAGAAAGAAAGAAAAGAAAGAGGGATAGAAGGAAAGAAAGGAAGCCAAGTTTAGTAGTGCATACCTGTAATATCAGCATTTGAGAGGCTGGAACATCCCAAATCCAATACCAGCCTGAGCTACATAGTAAGTTTCTAGGTCAGCTTGAGCTGCATTGTAAAAAACTATCAAGAAGTCACTCAGCAGTTAAGAGTGCTTACTGTTCTTGTAGACCAGGATCCAGCTCCCAACACCTACATGGCAGCTCACAACTGCTTGTAACTCCAAATACAGGTGATTTGACACCCTATTCTGGCCTCTACAGGCTCCTGAACTCACATGCTACACAAAAACTAACACAGGTAGTCCTGTCCAAAAGAAGAAAGAAAGAAAAAAGACAATGAAAGAAAGAAAAACAGATAACACAGAAGAAAAGAATGCCTCTTTGACTGTTCAGGTTAACAGAAAATTTGATGAAAAGTTGGCAGAGTATGTATTGATGGGGTTCAGATCATGACATCTCAAAATATGACTGTAGGAGAGCAGCATAAAGTACCCTAAAAATACTTCTTTGGAACAGTGATTATTTTAAAATGGTTATTTTTATAAACCTCAGACACAGAAGCTCAGAAAATTTACCCTTTATAAGAAAACTTTCCCTTTTTAAAGGATTTCTTCATTTGGAAGACCTCTTCTCTTATACCAGAAAGAGAAAGGTGAGAGACTCACTAAAGACTGGGTAAGTGGAGAAGGCATCAACTTAAATGTGCAGAATAACCCTCTCCTTTAAGGTACTTTCTTTGGCCAGCTCATATAACCCAGACTTTCTCCTCACCCTCCCACAGTTTCCATCTACCCCTTCCTCGTAGCCCCCAATCTCTATTCCATTCTGCATTTTCTGATGCTATAAAAGCCTCAATCACTCAGCTATTCCTCTGAGTCTTATATTTCTATGGGAGATCTATACATACATACATACATACATAATACATAATTAAAATTGTTCCTTCCTAAACTAGGCGTGGTGGCGCACGCCTTTAGTCCCAGCACTCAGGAGGCAGAGGCAGGTGGATCTCTGTGAGTTCAGAGGCCAGCCTGATCTACATAGTGAATTCCGAATTCCAGCTGGTGCTACAGGGAGACCCTGTCTCAAAAAAACCAAAAAAAAGAAAAAAGTTTCTTCCTGCTACTCTGTCATTCAATTTAATTCAGAGACTATCCAAGAACCTAGAAAAGTGGGAAAAAAAGAAAATTTTCCTCACCGAAGTACTTTGGAAATAAATGAGAAATTAGCTTTAATTACTCGATAAATAAGCAAGTAAGGACTGACTTAGTTCACTAGAAAAAGGATTAACTAGATAAGAACACAAGTGAAGGTATTTTTTTATCAATTTATTATATCACATGGTAAGCAATACAGGCTATGGAAATAATGCCTGTGGCTTGGATGAATACTTAATTTCTCTGAGACTCAAGTTCTTTATTTTAAATGGGGCAAATATGATGCTCATCTTAAAGCCTTGTAGTGAGAAAATAAAAAAAAAGGAAACTAGGCACCATGAGTGCTCAGGGGCCCACAGCCCACTTGTTAAAACTTAACAAAAACCAGAACCAGCCTTATCAAAAGGCTGCAGGACAGGCAGGCGTCGGTCAAGCCTCACAGATGAAGCCATAAACAAGACAGAACTCCTGACCACCCTGGGGGCCCGATACCAGGAAATCTTTAGAAAACGTCTGTGCTTCTGAGGTCACCTCCCATTTAGCAATCCTATTTCCCCTCAGCCCCGGACCTTACCCCATACCTCTGCATACCTTTGAAATTACTGGTAAAATTACTATGTGTGTTTGAAATTAACCAATAACCGCGTTTCTGCTTCTGTACCCTGCTTCTGCCTTATAAAAACCCCCTGAACTCAACCTGGGGTGCGCAAGTCCTCCGAGGAGACTCTGTGCCCACAGGTACCTGTGTCCTGAATAAACCTCTTGCTGTTGCAACCCAAAGGCCGTGACTTGTCCTCCGTGGTTTCACTCTTACAGTAGTATACCTGATAAACAGCGACCATTATGCATGTGTTTAGTAAAATAAACTACTCTTACACTGAGAACAAAGATCAGATCTTGGTTTTCTTATGCTCAGCTTTTCTAGTTTTGCATAAATAACTAGTGCTTCTACACGGATAAAGTGTAGGGACAAAAGGAATTTTCCTTTTACCATCTGAAGGTTCAATATTTGACTCTATGAAATTAACAATTGGCAGATTGACAGGACAAAAATTATACAACATATATGATCATGGGAGCTACAAAATAAAGTCAATGAGAAACCAAATGTTTGAGGTTTAAATAGCACTTTGAGATATAGAAAAAAAAAATCAGGCTTCTTCTAATGGGGAGATGGCAGCGCAAGCTATGTGAGGGTGACTGAAGGAAATGGATGCTAAACAGAGGCTGTCTCAGGAGAGTGAATGGCAGCCTTCCCTGAGGAAGGAGGGAACAGGGTTTACATAACTGACTTCCAGAGGAGCTTCTCTTAGACAGGGGAATTTCTAGAAAAGGGGGTTGTCAGGAGAAGTTTATAGAGACCTTGGTTCTGAGGCTGCTTTTAAGACCTATCAGTATGTTTCATAGTAATCAGCATGCCAAAGTGCCATAACTCAATCATCATTTTCTTCAACCTGTCTCCAGATGTAGGTATAGAGAAAAATAATCTTCCCTCTGTCTTTCATAGTTTTTAACAGGATGTGCTATAACAAAAGACAGATGAACAAGTAAATACAAATTTAATAAAACTATGCTTCCTATAGACTCAAAAGCACGTATATCTTCCTAGAGCACATATACAGGAGATAACCCAGAGAAATGAACAAATCACTAGTGTGTATCTCAAAGGGATGGTTTAAATTTCATGCTTAAAACACTGTTGTTCTCTAAAATAAAAAGAGGATTGAGACCATTCCAGTGTTACCAGAAATTTTGGAATGTCCCTTCATGGTCACCAGATGATACCAGGGAAACAGGGGTCTCCTCCAGGGTTGTTAGTCTCATTATTAAAGAAGTTAAGAATGTACTCAAATGGAAGCTCTTGGACAATTTTATTAGAATTTAAAAGAAAATCCCCAGGGCCAGCAAGCCATAGATCTCAGCAGCTGCTCAGAGGAGGAGAATGGAGAGAAGAAAAAAGCACCATGCCATTTCAGTTAAGCCAGCATGGAGGTCAGCCAGCCACATGGAAGACAGCAACCACATGGCAGGCTTGGGGGCTTTAGAGAAAGATTTAAAAAGCCCAAAGTACCAAAGAAAGGATGCTCGGAACAGACATAGGAAGAACAAAAGAAATACTAAGCTTTTCTAAGTAACTCAGAAAAGCACACAGGCTTACAAAGCTGAATGGCTGCCACCCTGTAAGCTACTACACTAAGGACATGAATTCTGGGAAGGAAAGGTACATTATCTCATTAAAAGGATAATTATTCTGCCCCTTTAACCTGGCTTAAAATGAACCCACCTTCCTGGGGCTGGTCCGGTGGCCAATTGACTGACACAGCACAATTGGAATGTTAGGTCTCCACCCTACTAGGCTGAAGATTCTAGTCTCTTGACCAGAAGGATTTTTCCCTTAATGGGCCTTTACTGATAATATGTCACCAGTTAAGACAAGATAGTCTGGATAAGGGTGTAGTCAGTTTAGAATGCTTTCCTGCCATATATATTGCAAGACTCTGGGTTGACTCCCCAGAGCAGGAAGAGAGAGAGAAAAAGAGAAGAAAAGGGGACAGAGAGGGAGAGAGGAAGAGAGAAAAGAGAAATAGCAAAGAAAAGTATGCAGGTTAATCAATGGCAAATTTGTTACTCACTTTTAAGTTAATTCTTTCTCTATTAAGGTTCTCCGGGGCTGAGGGTGAGCAGCTCAATGGTATAAGGACTCACAAATGGATGTTTCTTTTGTGGATATAAATTTATCTTCTAGTAGAGAAATTTTCTAGTATTTTTTCAGGTGTACTACTATGAGGCTCCAAAGACTTCTGATGAAAATACATCCTCCTCCCCTGGGCCAGATACAGCAATAGCACTCAGGGTGCAAAGTAAAGGGGTTGTAGAAATTCTTGAGCATGACTGAAGAGAGTTTTTACCTGATGAAGATAACAGGTCTCTCATTAGAGAACTGTTACAGTATGAATGTGAAATATCTCCCACAGGCTTAGGTATTGAAGACTTAGTCCCAAGCTGGTGACACTATTTGGGGAGCCAATAGAAGGTGTCTAGTTGGAGGTGATGTCTAGTTGGAGGAAGTGGGGTACTTCCTGTCTCTCTATGCTTCCTAACTGCTGTAAAGTAAGCTCTGCTCCACCATCTTCTCATCATGATATTCTTTTGCTTTGCCTCAAGATCAAACCAGTCAGCTTTACACTAAATCTTTGAAACCATGAGCCAAAATAAATTATTCTTCCTTCAAACTGTCTCTCAGGTATTTGTTACAACAAACATAACTAACACAAGGACGAATAAAAGCTTTTTCTCTAAATGCCCAAAAGATACAGTATTATCCTCTGATCAAACAGCAGAAAATAACTATCTTTCCAAAAGATTGTCTGTTGGGCCCGCAAGATGGTTTAGCAGGTAAAGACACTTATTACCAAGTGTCACAACTTGTCTTCTGATCTCCATATGCATGCTGTGGTTTACATGTTCTCACAAGTGCACGCATGCGCATGAGCATGCGTGCGCGCGCGCGCGCGCACGCACACACACACACACACACACACACACACACACAACTTACACAAATAAACAAAAAGCAAAGACTGTATTCTAGTCAAACTTTTCATTGCTGTCACAGCACCTAAGGGGAAAAACAAGTAAAAAGGACAAAGAGACTGTGATTCACGGTTGCAGACATTTTGGTTTATGGTCACCTGACCTTATTGTTAAAAGCCTATTATGAGAGAGAGCATCTTGACAGAGCACTTGTAGTGGAGGAGAGCTGCTCACCTAAAAGCAAAGACTGTATTCTAGTCAAACTTTTCATTGCTGTCACAGCACCTAAGGGGAAAAACAAGTAAAAAGGACAAAGAGACTGTGATTCACGGTTGCAGACATTTTGGTTTATGGTCACCTGACCTTATTGTTAAAAGCCTATTATGAGAGAGAGCATCTTGACAGAGCACTTGTAGTGGAGGAGAGCTGCTCACCTCATTGCAGCCAGGAAGCAGAAAGAAACAGAAGAAAGAGAGCCAGGGACAAGATACATATTTTAAAACTATACCCCTAGTGACTTAATCCCTTCAATTAAACTCTCCTACTAACAATACTATCAAATTATTAATTCCTCAAAGGATTAACCCATGATAAGGTGGATTCCTCATGATCCCATCACTTCTCAATGTCTGTACTGATCAGCTGGAGCTTTTTGAGGAATCACTTCACAGCTAAACCATAATACCTAATGTGAAAAGTTTGATTTGTAAACATAGGCTGTATAGGAAAGAGCTATTGAACTGCATTTTAGTCATCCTCCATGCAGTTCAATAGCACTTTCCTATACACTGCCTTCTTTTAGGAAATTGTACCTTATCTTCTATATCTTAGAAACAGTTCAGGAGATTCTAGTATCAGCCTACAAACCTAACAGGTAAAATAAATTATGATCTTAGAGCAAACTGGATTCTGGTTGCTTAGCATCATATTATATGCAAACTGGCAATCACAAGACACAGAGGGTTTCCTTTTTCTGCAGGCTCTTACTAAGATAGATTCATTATTCTTCCAGTCGTTTTTATTTCATCTTTACCTCCTTAATATTTTAGAATCCCTGCTTTAGGAACTTGATGCCTACTGATTTCATAAGGCCTCTATTGCCAACTAAGCACCTAACCTGTCTACTCTGTGATCCATTTTCCCCTCTTTTACTAATTGAAATGACTAAATTTTGGGATGTAAGATATTACTGGGAAATTAATCACGTGTAATGTGCAAAAGAAATTTATTTCTGTAATCAGAATATTTTCCTCTTGCTGAAATCTCTATTTCATGGACAGCCAGACATCTAATGATTCACTTATTTATTTACTTATTTAATTTAATTGTGTGGGGGGGTGCATGCACATGAGTGTGTAGGTATGTGCATATGTGCTGGCCATGCAGAGACCAGAGCAGGACATCTATATCTTCTATCACTCTCCACCTCACTGCCTTGAGACAGGTTCTGTTACTGAATCAAAAGCTCTCTGTTTCCACTATACTGGCTGACCCATGAGCTCTCAGGATCCACCTATCTCTGCCCAGACCCCAGAGCTGGAGTTGCAGCCATGCCCAACTTGTTTGCATGAGTGCTGGAGATTCAAACTCAGGTCTCATGCTTGCAAAGCAAGCTGTTATCCACTGAACCATCTCCCAGTCCCCTAAATACTTCCATCTTTATCTTTATACTTCCATCTCCTTCATGGCCCTTATTGTTTGTCAAGAGCTTATTCAGTTTGCCAAGATGTGCAGAAATTGGGTAATCTGTCTTCAGTAGTTAAACTATGATTCAAACAACAGAAAAATAATATAAAAGAGAGGTTTATAGAGAAATTACTCTAGTTCTGAAATAAGACTATTATAAAACTAAAATAATTGCAAACAGAAATACAATAAGCAGCCAAAAACATAACTTCCAACATTAAGACAAGTCTTAAAAATTCATACTTGAGTACAATAAAATAAACAGAACAAAGAAATTAGAGAAAAGAAGACAAGCAGTGATGATTAAGACATTCCAGTATAGGGCTAACTGGAATTTCCAATACCGAAAGCCCAAAGGTTACAGTCTCTAAGAGAAGCCTGTTTAATCACTCCCATCTGAAATACAAATGAGAAAGAAAATAGGTCAAGAATAAAGAGTCACAATGTGGATATTAGTGCTGATAAAGACTAAGGATGTTTCAGGCCTGCTCTCTGATTCACAGTTAAGCGTCATTCTCCCATCATGCAATGCCGAATCAAGGTGCAGCATTCAATAGGGAAGTAGAAGTGGAGCAATTAATTAGTGAATTCTGATGAAGTTAGGATATATGTCTGTTCCATAATGCCTGCCCACCTATGAGGAAGAAAGGTGGAACCAACCTAAGCATTCTCAATTTATTTTTCCAAAAGTTTCAGTGATATATCATTCCCTCTTCATTGGGTTGAGTAACTGGTGGATGAGACTATGTACATACTACAAGACAAAGAGGTAGTGCTCACTGGGGGGTGGAAGGGCTCTCACACTGTCTCTCTGTAGTCTGTCTACTGTGCCTATTCTAGTCATCTCTTTTCAAAATTGGAAAGTTTATTAAAATTACTCTATCCTTATGGCTCAGTAGGTAAGAGTACTTATTGCTCCTGCAGATGATCAGAGTTTGGTTCCTAGCACCCATAATCAGGTGGCTTATAGCTACCTGCAACCCCAGCTCCAGGGGATGTGATACCTCTGGTCTCTGTGAGCACCTGCACTCACATGCACATACCCATATACAGGGACACACATACACATAATTAGAAATAAAATAAATCTTTGAAAGAAAAAGCCAAAACCAATACCATCATTGTATCCTAGATGAACAAAGAAAAGCAAACTTCTCGTTCTGGACTTGAAGTTCATCTCTGAGCTTTTCAAACAGCAGCATCCAGTGACAGCAATCACCAGGCATCCTGCACTTCACATTTTCTCTCATTAACATAGGGGGCTTTTTCAGTTATCACCCTTGGAATGAAGTAGATATATTTTATACATAAAAAGAATCCTGAACCAAATATTATGTTGCCTAGAATGACTGGGCAGATATGAAGCTCTGTTCCACTGTCCCTTTCCTTGCAGGAAAACAGCAGGATTATATTTCTTTCTTCCATGTCACTCTCTGAAGCCAGTAAATGTGAATGGAAGTGTCATATGTTTCTTCCATGTGGTAGCTTTAAATGCCAGGATGCAATTCTCCACATTCCTTCTTTTCTTCCTTTGCTTTGGTGATTGTGGAAGCATCTGTCAGCTTATGTCCCCAAAGGGCTGCAGTGAGAAGAAGCCTTGGAAACCAAAAACCAGCAAGGACATGTAGCCAAAGAAAGAAAGGCAAAACACCACTGAGATGGGGTGGAGGGGTAAATCCAGCAGAGTCCAGTGCCTACTGCCTACTGAAGTATATGAGCTTCCTGTAAAGGTAGGAATTTGCAGTGAGACAATGCAAGCCACTTGGCTGAAACTTTTCATTGTCATTCACCTCAGTGCTACATTGTACATGACTTCTGTCTTGTGAAATAATATCCATTAATTTCTCTCTCTCTCTTTCTCTCTCTTTATCTATCTTTTGTTTTGTTTTGTTTGTTCTAACAGGATCTTGCTGTACAGCCTAGACTGACTTTGACCTAAGACTAAGAACAATCCTCCTGCCTCAGCTTCCCGAGTGCTGGCAATACTGGCAGGCCCCACCATGGTTAGCTCTTCACAGATTCCTGTGTCCTATGTGCAGGCGTTTTCAGTATTATACCACAGTGTACATCTCTTGTTACAAAATGCTTTCGACATTTTCTCTTTTTATAGATTTCTAAGTAAATTTCCAGCTTTCCTCCACATTTAACTGGAGAAACAATTTTTTAGCGATTACCCTCCTCAGGGACCTAGCAAAGAAATGGGCCCAAGCAGTGCTGAAAAATCACTTATTTCTCCAGTATATCTTGCTCAAGAATGTTTTCTGCCTTCTCTCAGAAAGATTAAGCTGAATTTGTATCATCTATTTGGGTAGATGGATGACAATAAATTTAAAATGCCTCTAAAGAACATCTTTACTGTTGTATAACAAGTCAACATGAAACTTAAGACTCTTAGATGGGAACTACTTATTATTCCTCATGAGTACACATATCAACTAGGTCATTTTCTTGATGCTTTATTTAGTTTCTCTTGCTCAGATCCCTTGATGTAGCCACAGTTGAAGGACTAGGGCTGGGTCCAGACTAGCCTCTCTAGAATGCTGTTTCTACTTCACATAGCACCGTTCTTCACTAAACTACAGGAGATTATTTTCTGGGTAATAGCAAGAGCTCCAGGAGAGGAAGAAGAATCACTGGAGCACCTTTTCAAACTTCTACTTATGTCATGTCCTCTACTGAACCATCTGCCAAAGAAATTCATCAGTGATAACATTACCAAAGAGTATGGATACAGGAAGCAGTAGGCATTGGTCATAGAGTTTCTGAATCACTCTTTAGCTAGGTTTGCATAAAAAGCTCTACCAGCTGTATTCTAAGACTATTCCTGAAATCTGCTTATAAGCATGGTTCTGGCACACTTGAATGGTTGTCACCTAATGAAGATGGTTTGCAACGTATCTGCTGGAATCTATAAATTTTCTTCCAGATCTTCTTTGCCTCTATGTACTTCTGCTAAACAACTCTGGCTTCCATAAGCATTCTCTATGATGTTAAAGCCCTGAACATATTTAGCATGCAAGAACATCGCTACATGATCTTCATAAAGATGCAAACAACCCATAGAGTTTTTTGGGTTTTTTTTAATCCTGAAATGTTCCTTGAATCTAAAGTAGCAATGACTCATTTATGCACCAAGGGCCCTATATGCTACGGTACAAACCAAAGTCAAATACCACACGACCAAAGCATTGGAAAGTTAGAGTAATATACGTGGCTATAAAGTGTTAAAGCAATCTGCCCACACATCAAAATCAAATGTCCAAAGCCACACCAAAAGTTTCTGTATCTGTCGCTTCTATTGCAAATTCTATTCTCTGTGATATTACACAATGTTTCTGACCCATATACCAAATCCTGGAACTTCCAAAAGGCCTCTGTAAATAACAACCCTCTCTATTGCTGAGAATTTCCAAAAAAAGCACCACTAACAGACAACTTAATAAAAATTAGGCAACATAATGCCGCTTTGTGGGTACTAAATATGAAGCTAGAGAACATAATTCAAAGCGAACCTAACGAGCCTGACCACAGAAGTAAGACTTGGACTTCATATTGATGCATGTGTCCACAGTGCTCTAGGATGCCATGTTCTTCAAGATGGTAACTGGGTGGTCTGACCTAGCAAGATCTACTGCATCGAAGCAAGTTATCCAGCTTCCTGGTTCCAGTTTCCTGTAGGCTTGTATTACTCACAAGCAAGAGTACAAAGCTAGCCAAGCAGGTTTAGTTTATTCATTTCAAATGTGAAGTTCAGATGTGCCACTGATCATGGGATAGCCTGGCTAGGGGTATGAACTTACAGGAAGCAAGCTGCCTCAACACTGAAAGTTCGGCACTGTGTAATCTGTATTGCTCTCTGAGGCCAACAAATGGAATAAGAAAAAAATGCAATGATGTAATGTGAACTTTTTTTAATTTTTGAAGAGAAAAATGATACATTGTTAATTCAGCTTTTACCTATGTAGCAGTAATTTCTATGATAGTTGTACTTATATTATAAAATGTTATAAAATAAGAAAAAATACTTGAAACCAAAATTCAGTGTATGGGTATGACTTCTGGGAGAATCTACAAAACAAGACGTGTCCTAGGATTTTACTGGCTTTTTGCCTGAAGGCAATTCTGAAAAAACATTTTTGAGAATTTCACACATGAGTACTGTAGATACATCATTTCCACCCCTCCTCCTCCTCCAACTCTTTCCATGTCCCCCCTCCCACTCCCTCTCAATTTGGAGACCTCTTCTTTAATTATTATTATTACATATATACTTGTGTATATACATAAGACCTACTGAGTCCATTTAGTAGTGCTCCTTATACACATATTTAGGCTGAGCACTTGGTGTTAGATGATAACCTATCAAGGAGTTGTCCCTGGAGAAAACTGATTCTGCCTCTGGAGAGATGGCTCAGTCATTGAAGGCTCGGGCTTACTGAATGTCAAGAATTCTTAACATCTTATCTATGGTCTTAAAGGCCTAGAGAAGTGGGATGTGAATAGAATTTAGTGGCCTTGGTAAGTTGTGGAAATGTAGAAAGGGATGCTGGATGGCCAATGCAGAGAGAAATTGTGAGGTAAAACATCAGAAAAGGGATTGTGACGAGAACCGGAGATAGAGAGTGGTCAGGTGGGGCAGGTCCCCAAGCAGAAATTCTGAGCGTGTTATTGCTGGAGCCCAAAAATGCCAAAGAATGTTCTAGTTCCTGTTTCTTTGTCTCCTCTGCCTAAAGGTTATGGTGACTACATGACTGGAACTCTCAGGTGGGACCTGGACACCTGATTGGGTCAACTGGATGGACCAGCTCATCCCCCCCACAATACTTCACCCCAGTTTCCACCATGTGCCCTGAAAAGGCCTCAGACTGGCAGCTCCTCATGGCTTTCCCACTCCAGGGGCCTCTTCTGCTACATGGGAGCTCTGCCTTTCTGTCTTTCTCCAAAGCTCCTTATAATAAAGTACTTCTTTCTAAAAGCACCCTCTGTGGATTGTGAATTACATTCTTTAAATATCAAGCACAAAAACCTAAAAACCACTGGCTCAGGGTGGTTTTGATGGTTGTAGGTTTCCAGGACCCTTGTCCCCCCAACCCAGTTTAAGCCCATTCAAAAGTTGAGAAAGACCCCACTGCTTTCAGTCATCCCAACAGTCCCATATTAGTTAGGCAGAGATCAAACTCTGTAATTTTGCATCGTTTGAGTTTTTAGATAAAAGTAATTTGAGTGCAAAAATGGCTAGAGAAAGAAAAAATGATGAGTAAAGAGCAATTACTGGTGCCAGGCATGATAGTACATGCCTAAAAATACCTGCACTTGGGAGCCTAAGGGCATGAGGATTGTGGTTAAAGACCAGCCTGGGCTACATAGTGAATTGCAGGCCAGCCTGGGCTACAAAGTGAGACCTTGTCTCAGAACAAAGAACAATTGCTCATATGTTACAAGTAGAAAAACTCACAGAATTCACTAGTACTAATAACTCAAGTTCTCACAAGGCATAGTACAATAACTTTCCTTGATGAAACACTATAAGACCTTCTACAGAGACCTCAGAATTGTTCCTTATCAGTAGAACTAACCTAGCCCTACAGGATAGACTACTTTAAATGATCTCCCCCTAAACTTTAAATTATCTTCTGAAAGACTGAACTTGTTGGCAAAAGAACTTAATCAATTGCCACAACAAAATCCAACACTCTGTGGATCAATACAACAAAATCCAAAAGCAAGAAGCAAGGAGCAGTTTTTCTAAAACAACTATTCAGTGGCCTGCTCTTTGTGACTGGACCTATTTCCCTCAATCATATTCTTCAGTATAGAACACACTAGAAATTTGTTAGGACCTCCACAAAAATTTGTATCAGGAACACAGAAATCTCAAGACATCTCACTGATGTTTCCTTAAAAAACAGCTGATGTAGAAGGCCAGACACCAGGAAGCAGTCATCTTTAACATATAAATGAAGAAAGAGAAAGAAAGAAAGAAAGAAAGAAAGAAAGAAAGAAAGAAAGAAAGAAAGAAAGAAAGAAAGAGAGAGAGAGAGAGAGAGAGAGAAAGAAAGAAAGAGAAAGAAAGAAAGAGAAAGAAAGAAAGTCCTGCCAGTAATATATATGCTGAATTCAAAATTTTATGGAGTCACTGTAAGCATTTTGTGCTATAATTTTTCTTTAATCTTGTTTATTTGGACCAAAATGGAAAGAAAGAAAGAAAGAAAGAAAGAAAGAAAGAAAGAAAGAAAGAAAGAAAGAAAGAAAGAAAGAGGGGAGGGAGACATTAAAGAGTAGTTCAAGGTTAATCAAGCGTGAACTTACAGGGGGGCTGGAGAGATGGCTCAGCAGTTAAGAACACTGGCTGTATTTGCAGAAGACCTGGATTTGAATCCCAGCACCCACATGGCAGCTAACAACTGTCCATAACTCCAGTTCCAGGGGATCCAACAGCCTCTTCTGTCCTCCGCGGGCATTGCAAGACCTTGCCTGCATGCAGGTAATAAACGCATACACATAAAATAAAAATAATAAATAAAGAGCTTCCTGGAGCCAGAAGCTTGCCTGGGCAAATTTGGCTGCTGTGCTCACTGCACCTTGACTTCCCCAGCCTCATTCACACGCCTAGTTCCTCCACCCCATCTCTCCTCCTAGCAGGGTGTTCTAGTTTGTGTCTCTTCATTGCTTTTCAACATAGTCTCAGGCAAGCTTTTAGGTTGAGGGCAGACTCCAGCCAGACTCTTTACCAAAATATCCCAAGTGCTGCTTAAGTCCTTATTTCCTTCTGGAACTACATTGTTCTCAGCACTGCTTCTTCCAGGTGTTTACTAGAATGGCCTGTTAAGCTCCGCTTACAGCAAGTAAGCACCTTTTCAAGCCCAGACTTCCAAAGTCGTCCACATTTCTTCAAACCCAACATGGTCATGTTCTTCACAGTCAACAGCCCACTCTCAGGTTCCAATTTCTCTATTAGTCACTTTTTTGTTGCTGTGATAGAAACACTAACCCAAACAATTTATGGAAGGAAGAGTTTATTTGAGCTTATTGTTCCAGGAGAATTATAGTCCATCATGGCAGGGAGGCATGGTAGATGGAGATGGCTGGAGGAGGAGCAGCAGAAGCTAAGCTCTCACATCATCACACAGGCACAGGAAGCAAGAGAGCAACTGGAGATCTGGCAAGCCTTAAGAATTCTCTAAGCCCACCCCCAGTGAAGTGCTTCCTCCAGGATGGCCACACCTTCTAAAACCTCTCAAAACAGCTCCATCATCTGGGGACAAAATGTCCAAATACTTGGAGCCTATGGAGGACATTTTCATTCAAACCATCACGCAGGGGCACCAGCTCATCTCTTATTGTACCACCCCAGATCCTGCACTGACCTCTTTGCCCAGAATCCCCACTGCTTCCTGAACCTTTGCATCCAGACCAAACCAATTCTTCCCTGTAGTCCCCAGGAGCCCTCGGGACTCTTCTCTCCATCACCTCCCTTTGCATCCCTGGGGCACAGCATCTTTCCAGGACGCTGCTCCCAGGCCAGCACAGCCTCCAAATTCCTGAGGCCAGCATCTTTCCTGAAGGAATCCAGACCTTAGGAGAAAGCCTGAGAGCATCTGTTCCTCATCTGACTTGGACCTCTGTGGGAACTCCAGGGCAGCAAGATGAAAGCAATTTTGCCACTCCAATATAAGATCAAAAGAGAGAACCCAAAGCCTAGGCCAATGAGCATTTCATGCCCAACAAGTAACCACAAAGGCACATAAAGTTTACAAAAGGAAGCACACATAAACTCAACAAAGGAAGGCTTGAGTCTCACACACAAACCAGAATCTACAAAAGAAATACACATGTCAAAGTCACAGAAAAAAATAATGACATGAAAAATCAAAATAATATATCCCCACCAAGAATCATCAGTCCTCTAGAGGAGTACAATGAGAATCCCCTAGAGATAACACAGGACATGGAACTCAAAAGAACAGTTATAAACATGATAAAAGAATTCAGTGAATTCAAACAACACACAAAGAAAGAAATCAAAGAACTGAAGGAAGAAAGGGATAAACTTCTGAATGAATTCAGAAGAGTTGAATGGATTAAGAAGCAAAACCCATATTTTTGTTGCCTACAAGAAACTCATCTCACTTTCAAGTACTGGCATTATCTTAAGGTGAAAGAACAGAAAAATACATACCAAGTGAATGGTACTAAGAAAAAAGCAGGCATTGCAATTCTAATATCTAATAAAATAAACTTCAAATTAAAACTAATCAAAAGAGATGAAGAGGGCCACTTCATTCTGATCAAAGGAACAATCGACCAAGAAGATATAACAATCATGAACATATACATATTCACCAAACTCTGGTGCCCCAACTTCATGAAAACAGTACTACACGACATTTAAAACCCAGGTAAATCCCAACTCATTAAGAGTTCGGGACTTCAGTACCCCATTGTCTCCATTAGATAGGTCAACAGGACAGAGAGTTAACAGAGAGACACCTGAATTAAACAATACCATACATCAAATGGGCCTAGTGGACATCTACTGCATATTCCACCCAAGCACCAAAGAATAGACTTTCTATTCAGCGCCCCATCAAACTTTCTCCAAAATTGACCATATACTGGGGCACAAAACAAATCTCAAAAAATAAAAAACATTGAAATAATTCCATGCATTCTATCAGACCACAATGCAATAAAGCTTAAAATCAAAGCCAGAAGAAACCCTAGTAATTACATGAACATGTGGAGATTAAACAACACACTCCTGAATGACAAATGGGTCAAAGGAGAAATTATGAAAGAAATAAAAGTACTCCTGGAACTAAATGGAAAGGACAATACAACATAAGAAAACCTCTGGGACATGTTGAAAGCAATCCTTGGAGGGAAGCTTATAGCTTTAAGTGCCTACATTAAAAATCAGAAAAAAAACACAAATAAATGACATAACATTGCAACCCAAAACACTTGAAAAGCAACAGCAAATGAAGCCTAAACCCAGAAGACAAGAATAAATAACAAAAATCAGAGCAGAAATTAATGAAACTGAAACAAAGAAAATTCTTTGCAATGAATCCAGTAAATTGAAATTTCTTTGCAATTGAATCTAATGAATTCAATCAGTGAATCCAAGAGCTGGTTCTTGAAAAGATAAACAAGATTGACAGACCACTAGCCCAGTTAGCCAAAAGAAAGAAAGAGCACCTCCAAATGAACAAAATCAGAGATGAAAGGGAAAACATCAAAAGAGACACCAAAAAGATCCAGAACATTATAAGGGAATACTTTAAAAACCTATAGGCTAATAAATTTAAAAACCTAAAATAAATGGACAGGTATCTAAAAGCATGGGAACCACCCAAACTAAACCTAAAAGATATCAACAGCTTAAACAGACCCATCACACATAAGGAAATTGAAACAGTAATACAAAACCTCCTGACTAAAAAAAAAAAAGCCCAGGACCAGATGGATTTACAGCAGAATTCTACCAGACATTTAAAGAAGATCTACATCCAATACTATTTAATTTATTCAAAAAGATAGAAATGGAAGGAGAACTTCCAAATTCCTTCTATGAAGCCAGCATCACTCTAACACCAAAGCCAAGAAAGATACACCCAAAAAAGAAAACTATAGACCCATATCCTTAATGAACATAGATGCAAAAATTCTCAACAAGATACTTGCAAACACATCAAAAAGATCATCCACCATAATCAAGTCAGCTTTATCCCACAGATACAGGGATGGTTCAATATAAGCAAGCCAATAAACATCATAAATCATAAGACAAGAACAACATGGCCATCTCAATAGATGCAGAGAAGGCCTTTGACAAAATTCAACATGTATTTATGTTCAAAGTCCTAGAGGGAATTGGACTGGAGGGAACATACCTCAACATAATTAAGAAATATACAACAAAACCACAGCCAACATCATTCTAAATAGAGAAAAACTGGAAGCATTCCCATTCAAATCAGGAACCAGGCAAGGATGTCCACTATCTCCACTCCTTTTTTTACCATAGTGCTTGAAACTCTTGCAGGAGCAATAAGAGAAGAGAAGAAAATTAAAGGAGTAATAAATGGAAAAGAAGAGATCAAACTATCCCTTTTTGCAGATGATATGATATCTAAGGGACGCCAAAGATTCCACCAGAAAACTCCTAGAAATTATTAACATGTTCAGTAAAGTGGCAGATTACAAAATTAATCTAAAAAAGTCTGTGGCCTTTCTATGTACCAATAACAAGCAATCAGAGAAAGAGTACATGGAAACACTCCCTCTCACAATAGCTGCAAAAATAAAAATAAAAATAAAAATAAAAATAAATATCTTAGAATAAACCTGACCAAAGACATTAAAGACCTCTACAATGAAAATTTTAAATCTTTAAAGAAAGAGATAGGGGAAGATATCAGAAGATGGAAGGACCTCCCATGCTCATGGATTGGAAGAATTAATATTATGAAAATGACCATCCTACCAAAAGCCATTTATACATTCGATGCAGTGGCGATAAAAAAAAATTCCCATAAAATTCTTCACAGAGTTGGAAAAAACTATCCTAAGATTCATATGGAAGCATAAAAGACCTCATATAGCCAAAGCAACCCTGAGCACTAAGAGCAAGGCTGGGGGGATTACTATACCAAACTTTAAACTCTATTACAGAGCTGTAGTCATATAGTCATGTTACTGGCACAAAAATAGACCTATAGATGGAACAAAATTGAAGACACAAATGTGAGTACATGCAATTTCAGCCACCTGGTGTTTGACAAAGGGTCCAAGAACATTCACTGGAAGAAAGACAGCATGTTCAGCAGAGGGTGCTGACAAAACTGGACCTCTACCTGTAGAATGAAACTAAACCCCTATCTTTCACCTTACAAAAATGTCAACTCCAAATGGTTGAAAGTCCTCAATATGAAGCCTGAAACTCTGAAACTCTTAGAAGAAAACATTGGCAATAACTTCCAAGATGTAGGTGTAGGAAAGGATTTTCTAAACCGGACATCAATTTCTCAGGAAACATGGTCAAGAATCAACAAATGGGACCTCATTAAACTAAAAAGCTTCTGAACATCAAAATAAGTGACCAAGGACATGAAGACAAAACCCACAGAATGGAAGAAAATCTTTACCAGTAACACACCTGACAGAGGTCTAACATCCAGAATATATAATGAACTCAAAAAACAAAGAATCAAGAAAGGAAGTAACCCAATTAAAAGATGGGCTAAGAAACTGAACAGAAAGTTGTCAAAAGAAGAAATAAAGACAGCAAAGAAGCATCTTAAAAGGTGTTCAACATCATTAGTAATTAGGGAAATTCAAATTAAAACCACTTTAAGATTTTATCTTACCCCAGTCAAACTGGCTAAGATCAAGAGATCAAATAATATCAAATGTTGGAGAGGATATGGGGAAAGGGAAACGCTCACCCACTGCTGGTGGGATAGAAAACTTGTTCAAGCCCTATGGAAAGCAGTATAGAGAACACTTAAAAAACTACAAATGAGGGGCTGAAGAGATGGCTAAGCAGTTAAGAACACTGGTTGTTCTTGAAGAAGACCCTGGTTCAAATCCCAGCTCCCACATAGCAGATAACAACTGTCTGAAACTCCAGTCCCAGGGGATCCAACAGCCTCTTCTGACCTCTGTGGGCATTGCATAACAAGGGTGCACTTACCTACATGCAGGCAATACACGCATACACAAAAAAATTAAAATAATAAATAAAATTTAAAAACAAAGCAAAACAAAACTACAAATGAACTTACCATTTGACCCAGTTATACCATCCTTGGCATATACCCAAAGAACTCATCCTGTTGCAGAGACACTTGTACATCCATATGTTGCTGCTCTTTGCACAATAGCTAAGAGATGGACGCAACCTAAGTGTCCCTCAACTAACGAGTGGATAATGAAAATGTGGTTCATTTATATGATGGAGTTTTACTCAGCAGTAAACAAAGAGGAAATCATGAAATTTTCAGGTAAATAGATGGAACTAGAAACTGTTATACTAGATAAAGCAAACCAGACTTAGGGGGAAAAAAAAAAAAAAGAGCCATATGTTTTCCCTCATATGTGGATCCTAGCATCAAATCCTTATAAGTGAGTATATATCCAGATATAACTACAGGAACCAGGATAATGAAAAGGAACCAGGGAGGTAAAGGAAAAGAAATAATCTGAAAGAGAACAGTATGAAATAGGCATTAGTAAGGGAGATATAGATTTAAAAAGATGGGTTTATTTTAACGAGAGTGGGAAGACAGGGTTATAGAAGGAACCTTGGGAATAAAGTGAAAGAAGGAGCTCAAGAGAAGTGGGACCATAGGAGAAGGGTATTATTAAGGGAGCAATGGGGAAAATGGGGGCACTTTAAATGGGGAAACCACGGTGGAAGTGTTAGACAATGCGAGAGATAAATAATGCCTAGCTAGTTTTAAAAAACCAAAGGGAACCATATTAATCGAACAAACTACTGACAAATTATACATACAACTAGATCAAGGAATATAATACATGTCTAGGCAAAGTTTATCTGAGAATGTTTGTTGTTTGCTCAAGCGTTATCTACATAACACATGGTTATCAAAAGTACCAGACTGGTGGAACTAACCTTCTTGGATGTCTAACAGCCATACTTTGAGGCCTATACTATTTTGGTAGGTCAACTAGGCTCCAGGGGACTAAGAGCATCTCTCAAAATGTCCTGTAACTGTGGTGAGTCACCTGTCCTCTTTATCAAGGAGGCCATGTTGACCCCACCAAATGGACTTGAAGCAGAATCTAGTCTACAAAGAGGAGAGTCAGCACAGAGGAACCATCTCATCCATGCTTCCAAGTGAAGCCAGCCACATTCAAGCAAGACCTTTGACTTATCTTCACATAGATGGAACTGGTAAAAGAAAGGGGCCAGGGACTCCTTGTAAGCCCATGTGACCCCTGAGGAACAGATCCTCATATGACCTTAATAGTAAAAATAAATTGGTTTATCTGGGTCAACTGTATGGTCTTAAAAACCCGAAAGGAAAGTATAACCAAAGATTAAAGTGATCACTATAATTCTTTAAGAGTCCATGTGTATAGCTAAAGGCTACATAACAAGAAATAATGCCAGACAGGAGATACCTTCCTTTGATTTGTTGGCCAGGGTGGCCCAAGAGACTCCCAGACAGTAACCCAGCATAGAACTAGGAAAATGAACAGCAGACCCCAATCTTATCTAAAAGAATATTGACAACTGGGTATACAGATAAATAAGATTGGATGTTCTGTATGATATACACACAAAACAATCAAATTTTTAAAAAGTTATATTTGAGAAAGAAGCTTAAAAATTTACCTCATGTTAATTAGTAGAGGTGATAAACATTACCATTGAAATCTACCTGATGAATTTCTATCCATACTCAGGTGCCAAGGATCCAAGTGTAACTCACTGTGACTAGTAATAATCAGATACACAGAGATTAGAGACGCATGTGCAAACATCTAAGTGTAAATAGCATTAAAAATGAGTCTTTCTGTAGGAAATAGTATATTTTAAAATTAAAGAGATCTTTTTTTAAAGGTTAAAACCTCATTCAATTCTATATCTTATAGGGTTTATACTGAGTTCAATATTGTATAACTGTATTAATTCAACTACGAACCTAAAAATTTACAGCCAATATTGAACGAGATGTATCTTTGCTCTGGAAACTGTTATTGAATATGCTAATGCTGTAATGAAATGCTTCTTCTAATCTTGTGGTTATTAAATAAAGATAATAATAAATTAAAAATATTTTTTAAAGTGAACTTATAAATTTCACCAAAATTTGAAGCTATTCCTCATCATCATTTATAAGCTATATTTACTTTAATAAATGGAATTCATCCTCTTAAATTTCCTAGCAAGAACTTACTTGCTAACCGATATGTTGCCAAAAACCATTAAATATTTTTTCTTTGAAAAATAAATAACTGAGGTGTTAAAGAGATGGCTCAGCATTAAAGAGCACTGATTGCTCTTGTGAAGGACATGCATTCAATTCCCAGTACCCACACGGCAGCTAACAATTGTCCTAACTCCAGTTCCAGGGAATCTAACACCCTCCTCTGACCTCCATGGTAATTGCATGACATGGGTGCACTTACACACATGCAACCAATACACTCATACACATAAAATAAAAATAATAAAATAAAATATAAAATGAAAAATAACTGAATAACTAACTATCCATAAACTAGGGGAGCAAATGACAAACCATATATATGTTAAAAGACGTGTGAGCAAGGTCTGATGGCCAGCCTGACCTGCACCACTCATCAAAGAAGCTTCTTTTTTGCAACAGATGGAGACCACTACAGAGTTCCACAACTGGCCAAACACAGACTTAAGTGCCTGTGAGATGCCCAGCCCCAAGTGACACATCTATAATGCAACCTCTACACTTAAGACTCAGGGAATATAGAGGAACAGGGGCACAGCGAGTATTATTGCATCTTTCAAATCTCACCAGGGAAGCTTCCTCATGGTGATTGACACAGAAAGCCACAGCTGGTCAAAATGTAGAGAATAAGAGACTGCAGAGTATATGGCCCTAGATAGGGATCCTATATTCAACCTCTGCCACCCAGGGCTCAGGGACTGTGCTGGATAGCTTTAGTGTCAACTTGATACACCTGGGTTGAGGGAGCCTCAATTGGGGAATTGCCTCCATAGGTCTGTCTGTGGGGCATCTTCTTGATTGTTGATGTGGGAAGGCCCAGCCCACTGTGGGTGGTGCCACCCCTGGGCAGGTGGGCCTGTGTTGCATAAGAAAGCAGGCTGAGCATGGGCCACAACAAACCAGTAAGCAGAGTTCCTCCATGCCCTGTGCTTCAGCTCCTGTCTCCAGGTTCCTGCCCTGAGTTCCTACCTTGGGCTCCCTGATGAACTGTGATCTGGGAGATGTAAGATAAATAAACCCTTTCCTCACCAAGTTGGTATTGGTCAGCATGTTTTGTCACAGCAGTAGAGAAAAAAACTAGGACAGAAATTGGTACCAAGAGTGGGATATTGCTGTGACAAACCTGACCTTGGTGTTTTTAGGATTGTGGAAGCATTTTGAACTTTGGGCTGAAAAAGCCATTGAGTGCTTAGAGTTTGTTGCCGTGGAACTTGGAACAGTTATGCTTGTAAGAGTTGTGAACAATGGAGGCTTGGCCTGTGAAGCTTCAAAGGGAAGCAGAGGGTATTGGGCTGTTTGTGTGATAGTTTGAATAGAGACTCTGTTGTGCTGGCTGGGGCTGAAGAATCAGCTGTAATTAAGAAGAGACCAGAACCTGAAGTAAAACCTTTGCTTTACTGGGACAATTGATGCTGGTTAGCTGGGGTTGAAAAATCAGCTTTAAGTAACAAGAGACCAGCATCACTGTGGTGAAATCTTTTGGGAAGTATTTCCTCAGGGTCTGCACACAGAAGCTGTGGTCGAGCGGGGACCCGAGCCTCCATCTCTAGCTGAAGCAGGACTTGGTAATGTGTAAGAGTCTCCTGCATGATTCTGGTGTTGAAAGTGTGAAGGGGTCACAGAGAGCAACTGAGGCTTGGCACTCTGAGAGTCTAGGAAAGGCTATAGGTGAAAGTGCAGCTTCAGTTGCAGTGAAGACCCCAGGATTGAAGGGGTCATGGGGAGAATCTGAGGCTTTGCACCCCAAGAGGCAAGTAGAGGCCATTGGTGAAGGTGTAACCTCAGTTTCACTGGAGACCCCAGCTTTTTGAAGATGCCAGGGCCATGGGACAACCACCAAGGGTGGCAGCAGGTGTGGAATGGAGCTGGCCTGGGTCATTGAGATAAGCTGTGTGTGCTGTGGATGGCAGAGTCCACAGAGAGGTGGAGCTGCCAGAACTCTTTGGAACCCAGATCCCGAGTGAATCCCAGATGTCCAGCCTTAAGGTACTTTCCTGGACTTTGGTTTTGCTTAGGTGTGCTCGATTCTTCCCTTTGATATAAGACAGTACTTGTTTTGAATTTTACAGAAGCCCCCAGTTAACAGTCTTTTAAAAGAGACTGGCCTTTTAAGTGTTTGGATTTTTTAAGGACTGTGGGGCCTTTACGGTTGTACTGTCTTATGTTGTGATGTGATATTTAGGTTAACATATCTTGGGGATAAGAGTTGGAAAGGTTATGGTTTAATAGTGATGTGTTTGTGTGTCAAGTTGACAAGGGGTCTATTGTGCTGGATAGCTTTAGTGTCAACTTGACACACGGGTTGAGGGAGCTTCAATTGGGGGACTGCCTCCATAGAATTGGCCTGTGGCCATGTTTGTGGGGCATCTTCTTGATTATCAAGTGACATAGGAGGGCTCAGCCCACTGTGGTGGTGCCATCCCTGGGCAGGTGGGCCTGTGTTGCATAAGAAAGCAAGCTGAGCAGGGACCAGGAGAGCAAGCCAGTAAGCAATGTTCTTCCATGGCCTGTGCTTCAGCTCCTGCTTCCAGGTCCCTGCCCTGAGTTCCTACCTTGGACTCCCTGATGAACTGTGACCCGGGAGATGTAAGATAAAATAAACCCTTTCCTCCCCAAGTTGGTATTGGTCAAAGTGTTTTGTCACAGCAGTGGAGAAACAAACTGGGACAGGGACCATTATGGAAGAGAGGGCAGAAAGACTGTTAGAGCCAAGAGTGGTGGATGACCACAAGGAAACAGATATAGATATATAGAGACATATATTGTCTAATTGGAGTTACCATACACATGGTATGGGATAATATTCCTCCCAGAAATCATAAGTTCTCAAATAAAAAGCTCAATGCCAGGTATGGGATACCTCCCTTCAAGGTAGTGGTCAGGGGTGTTCCAGAGACACCCCAGATAATACAGGCTATTGCCATTGCTCTGGGTTACCAATCAGAACTTGATAGTAAGACCTTCCTGCTAAAAACACAATATACTTTGATCACAAGAGAAGTAGAAATCAACATGGTTCTGACTAGGAAGATTTTTCCCTGCTGACTAGGTTTTGTAGTACCAAAAGGTGCTATGTGGCTGCTGGAAGAGAAGAGTCATCACTGTCTTACCCTACCTAGCTGTGAACTAGGTAAACTAGCGTGTTGATCACCAACGCCTGCTCCACAGGAAGAAACACTGTAAATCTGACAAGAATCCGTGGTTGGGGAGCTCATAGAACCCAGGGATCAACTTACTGCTATCATTTTGCTAAATAGACATATTTTCAAACTGTCCTCTAAATTGATATCTCTATACCCATAGATTAGTGCAGCTTTCAGATTCCATCAGAAGAGTTTCTTTATGCAGTGGAAGGAAGTGAATGCAAAACTCACAACTGGTCAAAGTGCAGAGATGGGTCTGTGGAATGCTTAGCTACAAATGGGACATCTCTACTACAGCTCCCCTCTCCAAGGCTCAGGGACCTCCATGGAAGAGGCAAAAAGATTTTAAGAGTCAAAAAGTGGGAAGGAATGGAAAGAAACACTGCCTTTTGAACATGACAGGACCACTATGCTCACGAACTCACACAGTTGTGGTTGCCTGCACAAAACCTGCACAAGATCATCAGGTCAGCCAACATTCTAACAGAAAGGGAGGTGGGGTTCATGAGCCTGTACCCCTAACTGAGGAGCTATGGACAATTGATGGAATCTGGGGGAGGGGAGAGTCACTTTTCTTCAGGGGTGTGGCCCCTGATAGGTAGGCCATGCTCCATTGCATAACCCATGAGTATATGAGCAACACAAATTGGACTCTGGGTCATAAAAAATAAGTGACATGAAGGTGGGAGGTGTTGCGGGGATGGGAGGTGGATCTGGGAAGAGTAAGGGGAGAATAGGAAAGTGTTACAATAAAAATACATTGTATGCATGTATGAAATTCTCAAATAATTAATAAAAAATATTTAAAATAAAAAGAATTCAGGGATTTTGCTGCAAGTGTTCACACCCATTCTGTCAAGTTTGAGACTGAAGCCCTCTTGATCTTGCCAGAGGTTACCAGTGAAGAGCTTTCCAGCACTCCCAGGACTCTCATTCTTTCATCAAGATATCTCTGGACAATTTTTTGACTGGCTGAAGCTCCATGCACTCTGAGTTGCCCAGCCATTCCAGTGGAAGACAATCAAGGCCATGTTTACAATGATAATTGCACCATAATTCCATCACGCATTACATTCTTCCAGTTTAGCAACACCAGCAAAAAAAAAAAAAAAGCATGGAGCATTTTGCTTTTCTGATACTCCAAAGAAATTTTTGGTATTTATGTCATTAGTGTGGCCTGATTCATGCAACAACTTCTGAAAATAAAATGTTTTAATTGTCTAGGATTCAAACAAAACATCCCCATTCTAACATAGCACGAGCCTCATTCAATTCACACGGACTTACTGAGAGGAAGGAAACAAAGTTCCTTCAAGGTTCTAGTGCTGTGATAATAAGAGGGGTAAGGACTGTTGTGAAATCTTAACTGCTGATCAAATTGCCTGAACTAATGATTTATTTGGAAATACTTTCAAAAATAAAGGAGTAATGCCACCCGGCATCTTTTGTTTGTTCATTTGCTGCAATCACTCATGTTGAGAAAGCTCAATACACTAGAAAATGAAGAAGCACAGTTGGCCTTTGCGTTCAGCACCCATGCATTAAACCAACTATGAATCAAATATTTAGGGGCTAAAAAACACATCTGGAGCTGGAGAGATGGCTCACTGGGTAAGAGTACCTGCTGCTCTTGTAGTGGGCACAGGTTTAGTTTCTAGAACCCACAAGACAGTTCACAACCATCTATAACTTCAGTTCCAGATGTCCCAATGCCCTCTTCTGGCTTCCACAGACACTGTACACATATAGTACATGTATCAACATGCAAGCAGAATGCCATACACATAAAATAAAAAATAAATTTAAAAAATTACATTTGTATTAAACATATGCAAACTTTTTTCTTGTCATTCCTTAATGCAGTGCATGACCTATATTCTATGACTGTTTTGTTATATTATGTATTATAAGTTATCTAGATATTATTTAAATTGCATTGGAGGATGGGTACATGTTATAGGCAAACACTACAACATTTGTACATAAGAGACAAAGGACTATGGTTTTAGTGTCTGAAAAGGGCCATGAAATGAATTCCCCATGTATGCAAAGGGACCACAGTATTTGTTCTTCCTGGCCACTCTAACATCTCATCTGTGATCATGTACATATGATCCCCTGGGACTCTTGCAGGTGATTGAGACCACTGTACAAGGTAAACTACGGGGAGAGAAATCAGCTATGATTTCTACACGGGCTACATTCTTCTATCTCTACCCTGAGCTTTAGCAGTAGGTCTTCTTGTGACTCTTTTTGGATCTTTCTAAGTAATCTTTAGTAATTTTTATCAAAAGCATAATGCAAAAGAGAAAATGAGGCTGGGAGTTTTACTACCACAAAAGGCTATCTTTGGGACTGGAGAGATGGCTCAATGGTTAAGAGCACTTGGTGCTCTTGCAGAAGCCCCAGGTTTGAATTCCAGCACCCATATGTTGGCTAACAATTGTCCATAATGCAAGTTTCAGGGAATCCAACACCCTCCTCTGTCCTCTTTGGGTACTGCATGACATGGGTACACTTACATACATGCAGGTATAACACTCATACACATAAAATAAAAATAAATTTTTAGAGGCTATCTTGTTAAGACCTTGTGACTCTTCACTTGCTATCTATTACTAAACAGCACAAAACTTATTAAAACACATGAAGGGTCACACCGGGGCTGACCTCTCGGCATGGGGCCACCACTGCTTCCTGATCCCTTGCACCCAGTTCCTTCTTGGGGTCCTTGGGAGCCCTCTGGACCTGGTCCCGCCCTCACCTCCTTCTGCTTCCCTGGGCCTGTAGGACCCACTGGCCTCTCTCCCGGGTAAGTCGATCATACACTCTGGGCCTTGACTCCCCCAGCCTCATTCACCCTCCCATCTCCCCCATCCGTCTCTCCTCCTAGCCTGGGTCTTGTCCCATTACTTCTCTTGGTGACCCAGGCACCAGGGGAACCATCATTGCTTCCTAAACCTTTTCATCCAGACCAACCCAGTTCCTCCTTGCTGTCCCCAGGAAACCTCTGGGCCTGGTTCCACCCTCATCTCCCTCTGCTTCCCTGGGCTGCACAACCCACCTGCCTCTTTCCTGGACACAGGGGCTGATCTTTCGGCTTCCTGATCCTTTGCATTCAGACCAACCCAGTTCCTCTGTGCAGTCCCCAGAAGCCCTTGGGGCCTCTTCCTGCCCCAATCTCCCTTTGCATCTCTGGGTCTCACAACCACCATCTGCCAAAGACAAGCATGATTCCTGGGCCCTGCTCCCATCCCAGTCCAACCCCAAAACTCCTGAAGGCAAAATCATTCCTGGAGGGATACAGACCTTAGGAGAAAGCCTGAGAGCAACTGATCCTCATCTGACTTGGGCCTCTGTGGGAACTCCTGAAGACAAAAGCAATCTGGACACTCCAATATAAAATCGAAAAAGAGAACTGGAAGCTTAGATCAGCCAGTTCTTCATGCTCAAAAAATAACCACAAAGGCATATAAAGTAGAGAAAAAGAAGCAGACCTAAACTTGAAGCTTGAGTCTCACACAAGAATCAGAAACTACAAAAGAAATTCACATGTCAAAATCACAGAGAAAAAATAATAACATGAAAAA
>NW_008352267.1:12190592-12192066 GCF_000622305.1 Nannospalax galili
TAGAGATAATGCAGGACATGGAACTCAAAAGAACAATTATAAACATGATAAAAGAAGTCCATGAATTTAAATAACACACGAAGAAATCAAAGAACTGAAATAACATAGGGATAAACTTTAGAATGAATTCAGAAAAGAGAAATATTGAAGACTACTCAGGCTGAAATGAAGAAGGAAGTGAACACTCAGTAAGCCAATTAGAAATGACAGGAGAAAGCCTCACCAATAGAATGAATGAAATGGAAAACAGAGTATCACGACTGGAGGAGAAAAAGTGGATGAACTAAGCCACTCAAGCAGAGATTATGAAAAATTTAAAAAAGGAAAGAATGGAATATGCAGGAATTGTGTGACACCATAAAAAGAGCAAACTTGCCAGGTATGGTGGCACACAACTTTAATCCCAGCATTTGGGAGGCAGAGGCAGGTGGATCTCTGTGAGTTGAAGGCCAGCCTGGTATACATAGTGAGTTCCAGGCCAGCTGGGGCTACAGGGAAGAATGGAATATGCAGGAATTGTGTGACACCTTAAAAAGACCAAACTCACAAATCATAGGCATACAGGAAGGAGAAGAATTCCAAGATAATGACATGGACCAGATCTTCAACAGAATTGTAGAAGAAAATTTCCCAAATTAAGAAAGACATGCTCATACAAACACAAGAAGCACAGAGAACACCAAACAGACAGGAGCAGAGAAAAAACTCTCCATGGCACATCATAGTAAAAACACTAAATGTACATAACAGAGACAATACTGAAATCTGCAAAACAGAAACAAGTCACATATAAAAGAAAACCCATTAGGATTACAGCTGACTTTTCAGTGCAAACTATGAAAACCAGAAGAGCCTGGACCAAAGTATTCCCAGTTTTAAATGGCCATAGATGCCAAAACAGATTACTAAACCCAATGAAAATATCTATTATAGTTGAAGGGGAAAGAAAAATCTTCCATGACATGAACAGGCTGAAGGAATTCATATCCACAAAACCAGCCCTTCAGAGTATTCAGGAAGCAATACAAGGAGCTGAAGAAAGGAATGACTATACCCAAGGGGTTGTGGAAAGAAATTCAATGAAGGTATAACTGTGGAAAAGTACAGCTACATCACAAATGTAAATAGAAATAAAAATGACAGGATTCAATACTCACCTGTGTGTTCCAGGACAAGGAGAGCTGGGGCTACAGGGAGACCCTGTCTCAAAAAGATGAAAGAAAAAGAAAAAGAAAAAGAAACAAAGCCAATATTTTTGTCGTCTGCAAGAAACTCATCTCACTTTCAAGGACAGACACTACCTTAAAGTGAAAGGATGGAAAAAAATATACCAACAAATGGTATTAAGTAAACAGTAGGCATTGCAAATCTAATATCTGACAAAATAGACTTTAAAATAAAACTAATCAGAAGAGATAAAGAGGGCCACTTCATTCTGATCAAAGGAACAATAAACCAAGAAGATATTACAATC
>NW_008352267.1:12192338-12195929 GCF_000622305.1 Nannospalax galili
CGGCCACATACTGGGGCACAAAACAAACCTCAACAAATACAAAAAGATTGAAATAATTCCATGCATTCTATCAGACCACAAAACAATAAAGCTTAAAATCAACACTGGAAGAAGCCCTAGTCACCACATGAACACATGGAGATTAAACAACACACTCCTGCATGATGAATGGGTCAAAAGAGAAATTAAGAAAGAAACAAAAGTATCCCTGGAATTAAATGAAAAGGACAATACAACAGAACAAAACCTCTGGGACAAGCTGAAAATTGTCCTTAGAGGGATGTTTACAGCTCTAAGTGCCTACATTAAAAAATCGGAAAGAACACAAATAAAGGACTTAACATTGCAACTCAAGATACTTGAAAAGCAACAACAAATGAAACCCAAACCTAGCAGACAAGAAGAAATAACAAAAATCAGGGCAGAAATTAATGAAATAGAAACAAAGAAAACAATACAAAGAATCAACTCAACGATTCCAAGAGCTGGCTCTTTGAAAAGATAAGCAAGATTGACAGACTGCTAGCCCAGTTAACCAAAAGAAAGAAAGAGCACCTCCAAATCAACAAAATCAGACATGAAAGTGGAAACATCACAACAGACACTACAAAGATACAGAACATTATAAGGGAATACTCTAGAACCATATATGCTACTAAATTTTAAAACTTAAAAGAAATGGACGGATATCTAAAGGCATAGGAACCACAAAAACTAAACTAGGAAGAGATTAATAGTTTAAACAGACCCATAAGACAAAAAGAAATTGAAACAGTAATACAAAACTCCCTACTAAAAAAAGCCCAGGACCAGATAGATTTACGGCAGAATTCTATCATTTATTTAAAGAAGAACTACATTGAATAATAATTTCTTTATTCAAAAAGATAGAAATGGAGGGAGAACTTCCAAATTCCTTCTATGAAGCCAGCATCACTCTAATACCAAAGCCTGGTAAAGATACAACCCAAAAAGAAAACTATAGACCCATATCCTTAATGAGCATAGATGCAAAAATTCTCAACAAGATACTTGCAAACCACATACAGATACAGATCAAAAAGATCATCCACCATGTTCAAGTCAGCATAATCCCAAAGATGCAGGGATAGTTCAATATATGTAAGTCAGTAAATATCATAAATCATATAAATGGGCTCAAAAACAAGAACCACATGGTCATCTCTATAGATACAGAGAAGGCCTTTGACAAAATTCAACATGCATTTATGTTCAAAGTTCTAATAAAGTTTTTAATAAACAAAATTTCAGCTCTGGGTGTGGTGATACATGCCTTTAATTCCAGTACTTGGGAGGCAGAGGCAGTTAGAGCTCTGTGAGATCAAGGCCAGCCTGGTCTACATAGTGACCTCCAGGTAGGTTGGGGCAAAGGATACCCTGAAAAAAAATTTTTTTAATAAATATATATATATGTATATATAAACATATGTGTGTGATATTTTTTATTATTTTTATTTTATGTGTACAACTGTATTACCTGCATGTATGTGAGTGCACCTGTGTCATGCAATGCCATTGGGGGTCAGAAGAGGGCTTCTGATTCTCCTGGAACTGGAGTTAAGGATAGTTCGTAGCCGCCATGTGGGTGCTGGGAATCGAACCCAGGTCCTCTGCAAGAGCAGTCAGTGCTCTCAACCACTGAGTCAACTCTTCAACTCCTAGATTTGGCCGATTTTCTCGTAAGATTTTATTGAAAATATTTTCTGTACCTTTGCCCTGGATTTCTTCTCCTTCTTATAAACCTAAGTTTGGTATTTTTAAAGTGTTGTAGAGTTGTTGCATGTTCCATGCCTGTGTTATTTTAAATTTATCATTTTCTTTGATTTAGTGATCTATTTTCTTTGCTGTGTCTTTTATATTTGAAGGGAAAGGGACAACTATGATCCAGAGAACTTACTGTACTCAGGGTCTACCCAGGATGTCTGGTACCAGCTAGGCCTGTGAGTGTGGGACCATGAAAATTGGGACTAAGATCTGGGAAACTCTCTGTGCTTTTGGCTGCTTAACAGGCTACACAACCCCAGCTAGGCCTGAGAGTTTCAGATGGTAGGGAAGGAGATGGGAGGCTAAGGTCTGGGAATGTATGCTAGTATTCTATGATTTACACAGTTCCAATCTTCTAACCAAACTCAATTCAGGAATTCATTTTTAACGTTTTTGAGAGTTAATTAAATTGCATATATTTGTAGTGTACAGCATATTTTGATACACATATACAATGTATAATGATCAAATCAGGGTAAATACTATATCCAATCAGCAGTAAGACCCTATTGCTGAACTCTCCCCCCACCCCCAGGACACAGAGAAACCAAGTTGGAACTGAGTTGGAAGCTTCCTCCTTGCTGGATAACATTATAGTGCTATGCACACTCTTTGGGGGAAATGAGTAATCAATGGTCATACTCAGTTGTAGACTCCAAGTGTTGCAATAATGAACTGTCTGGCAAGATATGCTCAATGATGCAATAGTGGCATGAGTGCTCTGTGGGTAACCAACTGCTTCCTACTTGGATTTGAGGCCTACTTGAAGACAGTACATGCCTGGCACTGTAGAACTAGTCAAAAGCCTGTGCTTAGGGAAGTCATAGACCCTGTGGGGAAACCCACTACTGATGTTTTGCCAAATAAGCATGAAGTTTAACTGACTTCTAAATATTTATGTTTATGCCCATAGACTAGAGAAGTCGTTTTTGGGAAGTGGACGATGGCCAAAGTGGGAACCCATAATTGATCAAAGTGCTGAAAATAAGTGGCTACTGAGTTCTCAACCCTAAATGAGACATGCAGAAGACAGTGCAGAAGGACTGTGAGAACCAAAGGATGGAGAGGAGTATGGTTGGGTGTTCTCTTCTGGGTACAACATGGCCATTGCCATCAATGAAAGCACAACAGTTATGACTGCCTGCATGAGCCCCAAAATAAGGGCTTATACTGAGTTCAATATTGTATAACTGTATTAATTCAACAGCTAACCTAAAAATGTTATAGCTACTTTTGAAAGAGCTGTATCTTTGCTCTGGAAACTGTTATTGAGCATATTAAAGTGGTATTGATATGCTTCTTCTAAAAAAAAATAAAAATAATATTTAAAAAATGTAGGATAGCATATTTTAAAATGAAATGGAGATCTTCTTTAAAGTTTAAAATCTCATTCAATTGTAATCATGCTCAGATGCCGAGGAGCTCAGAAGGTGGGCGACTGTGACCAGTGATAGTCATGTATATAGAGATTAGAAATGCATGTGAAAACGTCTCAATGTCAATTGCTTTGGAATGAATTCTTCTGTATGAAAAAAAAATTAAAAAAAATAATGATTAAAAAACAATAATTAGTAGAGGTGAAAAACATTACCACTGAAATCTACCTGATGACTTTATATCCATGCTCAAGTGCCAAGGATCTCAGAAAGTAACCGACTGTGAGTAATAATCAAATAAATGGAGATTAGAAACGCATGTGCAAACATCTTAGTGTCAATTGCATTATAAATGAATTTTTCTGTATGAAACTGTGTATTTTAATAATGAAATGGAGATCTTTTTAAAAGGTTAAAACCTCATTTGATT
>NW_008352267.1:12196140-12198802 GCF_000622305.1 Nannospalax galili
TAGCAGGTACAAAGTTAAAGAGTTAAAAGTAGGCAAATTAGAAAACTGAAGAACTATGAGAACTACTTTCTGAAGAATACTAATCAGGAAATCACCAGTACCTTTGTAACTCCATTTAGAAACCAGTGAAAGTGAATGAGGTTGCTCAAACATGTGAGGCACACAATCCCTTTGTGTATTTCCCACATAAAAATCAACATTGACCAGACATGGTGGCACATAACTTCAATTTCAGCATTTGGGAGGCAGAGGTAGGCAGATCTCTGTGGAACAGAAGCTAGCCCATTCTATATAACAAGGCCAACCAGGGCTGCATAGTGAGACTTTGTCTAAAATAAATAAATACGGCAAAATGTTTGCCTAGCATTTGCAAAAAAGCAATGAGTTAGTACCATTAAAAGTCACAGAAATTAGACTTACTAATCATCACTTAGAAGCAGTTATGTTAACTTGTCTTACACTATTTTATAAAAGTCACTTTTAATCAATGTCTAAGAATCTGCTTTAGTCAAAAAAAAAGAAATTTAAAAGTTTTCATAATCATCTCTTTATCGGAGAAATTTCACCCCAGCTTACAAAGAAATCCTGGATTCCTCTCCCTGGCTTTCAGCAGAGGATCAGAAGTCATACTAGAGGGAAATGGTTGGTAACTGGTGTCTTAATTCATTTTCCTGTTGTTGTGATAGGCTTATAGCTTCAACGTGGTGGGGAAGTCAAAGCAGCAGGAGTTTGAAGCAGCTGCTCCATTTACACATACAATCAGAAGTAGAGATAATGAATGCTTGTGCTCTGTTCATTCTTTTGGGGGGGTGTACTTTTGAGACAGGGTCCCCCTGTAACCCCAGCTGGCCTGGAACTCACTCTGTAGACCAGGATGGCCTCAAACTCACAGAGACCTGCCTGCCTCTGCCTCCTGAGTGCTGGGATTAAAGGTGTGCACCAGTCCTCACTTTCTCTTTTATACTTAGTCAAAGACCTAAGCCTTGGGAATGGTGCCATCCATTTTTAAGGTGGGTCTTCCCACTTCAATTGATCTAAGCAACATAAATGCTGACTTTCACAACTAGTTACCTAAATTAATCTCTATTAATTGTTCTCATCTGGGATATCTCCTTACCATTGCTCAATCAGGAATATGGACATTTGTTTGCACTCAAAGACAGTTTCCAGCTCTGTCTTCCTATGAGTTTGTCCTACAGAAAACTGCAGGTAGTCTCAGCAAGTGGATTTAAATTGTGAGTTTATATTTTTAAAAAACTCTATTTACTGTTTTTATACTTCTTGATTTGTCTAATTTCAATTGTGACAAACAAGAAGAAAACTAGAATACTTTGGTTTTTATAGACATTACATGTTATATATTTTTACCCCTTTAGAAAATAATTTTCCTAATATGTGCAAGTATTTCCAGCTAAAAAGTAAAATAATGGGAACTTATGCTCACCTTTTCTGAACAAGCCCACCAAGATTCTCACCATTTTTTAAAAAAGAATAATAATCTGAGGACTCGCAGGCTTCTCTCTCCAGGGTAAGTTTATTGGGCCCTCCATGCCTTGACTTCCCCAGCCTCACTCAACTTCCCATCTTCCCCACCTGTCTCTCCTCCTACCTGGGTCCTGTCCCATTTCTTGTCTGGGTGCCCCAGACACCTGAGGAACCACCATTTTTTCCTAATCTTGTGCATCCAGAGCAACTCATTTCCTTCTCAGGTCCCCAGCAGCACTGATTCTGGGCCAGGGCCTGCCCTCACCTCCCTCTGCTTCCCTGGGTCTGCACAACCCTCCAGCCTCTTTCCTGGGCACTGGGGCTGACCTTTTCTTTTCCTGGTCCTTTGTATCTAGACCAACCCAGCTCCTAAGGGCAGTCCCCAGGGGGCCCTGAGGCTGCCTCCCACCCCCAGCTTCCTTTGCACCTCTGGCTGGCATAGCCACCAGCTACCCTAGACCAGCATCTTTCCTGGGCCTGGCTCCCAGCCCAGTCCAACCCCCAAATTCCTGAAGCCAAAGTCTAATCTGGAGGGATCCAGACCTTAGGAGAAAGCCTGAGACCATCTGATCCTCATCTGACTTGGGCCTCTGGGGGAACTCCTGAAGACAAAAGCAATCTGGCCACTCCAATATAAAAACAAAAGAGAGAACTGGAAGCTTAGAGGAGCCAGCCTTTCATGCCCAAAAGCTAAACCACAAAGACACATAAAGTTCAGAAAAAGAAGCAGACCTACACTTGAAGGCCTGAGTCTCACACAAGAATCAGAAACTACAAAAGAAATTCACATGTTAAAATCACAGAGAAAAATAATAACAAGAAAAACCAAAATAACATATCCCCACCAAATACCAGTAGTCCTGTAGAGGAGTACAATGAGAACCCCCTAGAGATAATGCGGGACATGCAACTCAAAAGCAAAATTATAAATATCATAAAAGAATTCAGTGAATTTAAAGAACACACAAACAAAGAAATCAAAGAACTGAAGGAAGACAGGGATGAACTTCTGAATGAATTCAGAAAAGAGTTAGAAATACTGTAGAATACTCAAGCTGAAATGAAGAAGAAAGTGAAACATTCAGTAAGCCAATTAGAAACAACAGGAGAAAGCCTCACCAATAGGATGAATGAAATGGAAAACAGAATATCAAGACTGAAAGATAAAGTGGACAAA
>NW_008352267.1:12198860-12199534 GCF_000622305.1 Nannospalax galili
CCCACGATAATGGCACGGACCACAACTTCAACAGAATCATGGAAGAAAACTTCCCAAAAAGAAAGACATGCCCATACAAATACAAGAAGCATATAGAACACCAAACAGACAGGACCAGAAAAGAAACTCTCCACGGCACATCATAGTAAAAACACTAAATGTACAAAACAAAGAGACAATACAGAAAGCTGCAAAAGAGAAACAACAAGTCACATATAAAGGAAAACCCATTCAGATTACAGCTGACTTTTCAGTGCAAACTATGAAAGCCAAGAAGAGACTGGTCCAAAGTATTCCAGTTTTAAATGACCACAGATGCCAACTCAGATTACTATACCCAACCAAAACATCTACTAAAGTTGAAGGGGAAAGAAAAATCTTCCATGACATAATTAGGCTAAAGGAATTCATGTCCACAAAATTAGCCCTTCAGAGAGGTCTGGAAGCAATACAGAGAGCCGAAGAAAGGAATGACTATATGCAAGGGGTTGTGAAAAAAAATTCAATGAAGGTATAACTGTGGAAAAGTACACCTATATCAAGAATGTAAACAGAAATAAAAATGACAGGATTCAATACTCACCTTTCATTAATAACTTTAAATATTAACTTACTGAACTCCCCAGTCAAAAGACACAGATTAGGTGAATGGGTTAAGAAACAAAACCCGTCTT
>NW_008352267.1:12199601-12202269 GCF_000622305.1 Nannospalax galili
AAATACAGAAAAAAGCAGGCATAGCAATTCTATTATCTGACAAAATAGATTTTAAAATAAAACTAATCAGAAAAGATAAAGAGGACCACTTCATTCTGATCAAAGGAACAATAAATCAAGAAGATATTACAATCATGAACATATATTCACCAAACTCTGGTGCACCCAACTTCATAAAAACTATACTACAGGAGTTTAAGACCCAGATTAATCCCAACCAATTAATAGTAGGGGACTTCAATACCCCACTGTCTCCATTAGATAGGTCAACAGGGCAGAGGGTTAACAGACAGACATCTGAATTAAACAATATTATATATCAAATGTACTTAACAGACATCTACTGAGTATTCCACCCAAGCACCAAAGGACATACTTTCTACTCAGCACCCCATGGAACCTTCTCCAAAATTGACCATATACTGGGGCACAAAACAAACCTCAACAAATACAAAAACATTGAAATATTCTATGCATTCTATCAGACCACAATGTAATAAAGCTTACAGTCAACACCAGAAGAAGCCCTAATCACCACATGAACACATGTAAATTAAACAACACACTCCTGAATGATGAATGGGTCAAAAGAGAAATGAAGAAAGAAATAAAAGTATTCCTGGAACTAAATGAAAAGGACAATATAATACAACAAAACCTCTGGGACACACTGAAGGCGGTCCTTAGAGGGAAGTTTATAGCACTAAGTGCCTACATCAAAAAATCAGAAAGAACACAAATAAATGGCTTAACATTGCAATGCAACACACATGAAAAGCAACAGGAAATGGAACCCAAACCCAGCAGACAAGAAGAAATACAAAATCAGGAAAGAAATTAATGAAATTGAAACTAAACAATAAAAAGATTAAACAAATCCAAGAGCTGGTTCTTTGAAAAGATAAACAAGATTGACAGACCACTAGCCCAATTAACCTAAAGAAAGAAAGAGCACCTACAAATCAACAAAATCAGAGATGAGAGTGGAAACATCACAACAGACACCAGAAAGATACAAAACATTATAAGGGAATACTCTAGAAACCTATATGCTACTAAATTTTAAAACCTAAAAGAAATGGATGGATATCTAAAGGCACGGGAACCACCAAAACTAAAGCAAGAAGAGATTAACATCTGAAACAGACCCTTAACACAAAAAGCAATTGAAACAGTAATACAAAACCTTCCGACGAAAAAAAGCCCAGGACCAGATAGATTTACAGCAGAACTCTATCAGATATTTAAGGAAGATCTACATCCAATACTACTTAATTTATTCAAAAAGATAAAATGAAGGGAGAACATCCAGCATCACCAAAGCCAGGTAAAGATACAACCAAAAAACAAAACTATAGACCCATATCCTTAATGAACATACATGCTAAAATTCTCAACAAGATACTTGCAAACCGCATACAGGCAGACATCATAAAGATCATCCACCATGAACAAGTCGGCTTTATCCCAGAGATGCAGAGATGGTTCAATATACGTAAGTCAATAAACATCATAAATCATATAAATGGGCTCAAAGACAAGAACCACATGGTCATCTCAATAGATGCAGAGAAATGACAAAATTCAACATGCATTTATGTTCAAAGTCCTAAAGAGAATTGGACTGGAGGGAACATACCTAAACATAATTACAGCCATATATAACAAACCCACAGCCAACATCATTCTAAATAGAGAAAAACTGAAAACTGGAACATGGAAATCAGCAACCAGACAAGGCTGCCCACTGTATCCACGTCTCTTTAACATAGTGTTGAAACTCTTTCAAGAGCAATAAAACAAGAGCAGGAAATTAAAGGAGTAATAATTGGAAAAGAAGAGATCAAATTATCCCTTTTTGCAGATGATATGATAGTATACCTAAGGGATGCCGAAAATTCCACCAGAAAACTCCTAGAAATGATTAACACTTTTCGTAAGTGGCAAATTCCAAGTGGAAACTCCTAGAAATTATTTACACATTCAGTAAAGTGGCAGGTTACAAAATTAACCTACAAAAGTCTGTAGCCTTTCTATATACCAATAGCAAACTATCAGAGAAAGAGCACATGGAAACACTCTCCTTCAGAATAGCTGCAGAAAAAATAAAATATCTCAGAATAAACCTGAACAAAGACATTAAAGAGCTCTACAAGGAAAATTTTAAATCATTAAAGAGATTGAATAAAGACAGAAGATGGAAGGACCTCCCATGCTCATGGATTAGAAGAATTAATATTGTGAAAATGAACACTATACCAAAAGCCATTTATAGATTCAATGCAATGTCAATCAAAATCCCCATGACATTTTTCACAGAACTGGAAAAAACCATCCTAAGATTCATATGGAAGCACAAAAGACCTTGGATAGTCAAAACAATCATGAGCACCAAGAGCAATGCCTGGAGGATTACTGTACCAGATTTTAAGCTGAATTACAGAGCTATAGTCATAAAAACAACATGGTACTGTCACAAAAATAGACCCATAGATCAATGGAACAAAATTGAAGACCCAAATATGAGTAAATACGATTTCAGCCACCTGACATATGACAAAGGGGCCAAGAACATCAACTGGAGAAAAGACAGCATGTTCAGCAAATGGTGCCGGCAAAACTGGACCTCCACCTATAGAAGAATGAAACTAAACCCCTATCTTTCACC
>NW_008352267.1:12202328-12202707 GCF_000622305.1 Nannospalax galili
AAACTGTTAGAAGAAAACATTGGGAAAAACCTACAAGATATAGGTGTAGGAAAGGACTTTCTAAACCAGACACCAATTGCTCAGGAAACAAGGTCAAGAATCAACAAATGGGACCTCATTACACTAAAAAGCTTCTGTACATCAAAAGAGGCAACCAGGGAAGTGATCAGAAAACCCCCAGAATGGGAGAAAATCTTTACCAGCGACACATCTGACAGAGGTTTAATATCCAGAATATATAACGAACTCAAAAAACAGAGTCAAGGCAAGAAGGAACCCAAATAAGAGATGGGCTAAGGAGCTGAACAGAGAGTTCTCAAAAGAAGAAGTAAAGATGGCTATGAAACATCTTAAAAGATGTTCAACATCACTAATAATC
>NW_008352267.1:12203055-12205470 GCF_000622305.1 Nannospalax galili
TGGTTCATTTATATGATGGAGTTTTACTCAGCATTAAAGAAAGATGAAATCATGAAATTTGCAGGTAAATGGATGGAACTAGAATCTGTTATTCTAAGTGAAGTAACACAATCTCAGAAAAAAAATCGACATATGTTCTCCCTCATATGTGGATCCTAGGATCAGACTCTGATAAATAAGTATGCAAACAGACATAACTGCAGGAACCAGAATAATGGAAAGGAAACAGGGAGGTAAAGGAAAAGAAAGAACCTGAAAGAGAATAGGAATCAGGCCTTAATAATGGAGATATGGATAAAACTTGGGTTAGTTTAAGGGAGGGGGGAGGGAAGGGTATACAAGGAACCTAGGGGATAAGGGGAACGAAGGAGCTCAAGAGAAGTAGGACCGTAGGAGAAGGGTATTACTAAGGGAGAAAGGGGGAAATGGGGGAACTTTAAGTAGGAAAACTATGGAGGAGGGGTGAGACAATGCAAGAGATAAATAATTCATAGCTAGTTTTGAAAACCAGAAGGAACCATATTATTCCTACAACCTACTGACATATTATATATAGCAGATCAAGAAATACATGTCTAGTTATGAGAATAATTGGCCTTTGCCCAAGATTTATCTACATGACACACAGTAATTAAAAGTACCAGACAGTTGGAACTAACCTTCTTGGATGTTTAACAGACATACTTTGAGGGCTGAGGAGACCCCACCAGATGGACTTGAACCAGTGTCTAGTCTACAAAGAGGGTCAACACAGAGGAATCACTTCCTCTATGCTTCCAAGCAAAGCCAACCATGGTCGAGTAGGACCTTTGACTTATCTTCACATCTGCGGAACTGGTAAAAGAAAGGAGCCAGGGGCTCCTCCCAAGCCCATGTGACCCCTGAGGAACAGATCCTCAAAGGACCTTAAGAGTAAAAATAAATTTGTTTATCTGGGCCAACTGTATGGCCTTAAACATCCAAAAGGAAAATATAACCAAAGATTAAAGGAGTCAATATAATTTCTTAAGAGTCCAGATGCATAGCTAAAGGCTACATAGCAAGCAACAATGCCAGATAGGAGATACCTTCTTTTGAGTTGTTGGCCAGTGTGTCCAAAGGGACTCCCAAATAGTAACCCAGCATAGAACTGGGAGAATGAACAGCAGACCTTAATTTTCAGCTGACCCTCCTAAAACAAAGACCTCTAGATAGGCTGACTAGATTCACCAGAAGGGCAAGTAGTGGGGATTGGCTGGGATGCTGACAACACAGCACACAGTAGCAGGGATATCAGAATATAAGGGCTGTAGTGGGGGGAGGGAGTCTATTGGAGGGTGCCATCTGGGAAGTGGGTCTATAGTCGAATAAGATGGTTTGGGATGTTCTGTGTGACATACACACAAAAAAAATCAACAAAATTTTTTAAATGCATTATATTTGAGGAGGAACACGGAAATTTACATCATGCTAATTAGTAGAGGTGATAAACATTACAATTGAAATGTACCTGATGACTTCATAGACATACAAAGGTGCCAAGGATCCAAGTGCAGCCGATTATGACTAGTAATAATCGGATTCATACAGATTAGAGATGCATGCGCCAACATCTCAGTGTTAGCAGCAAAAACAATGAGTCTTTCTGAATGGAACAATATATTCTAAAATGAAATGGAGATCTTTAAAATTTAAAAAACTCATTCAATTGTATGTCTTATGGTGTTTATACTGAGTTCAATATTGTATAATTGTATTAACGCAACTGCGAACCTAGAGACTTGCACCCACTTGTGAAAGAGATGACAAGAAACTTACAGCCACTTGTGAAAGAGATGTACTCTTGCTGTGGAGTATATCACTGAATATGTTAAAGCTGTAATGAAATGCTTCTTCTAACTATGTAGTTATTTTTTTTTAATTTTTTTAATTGTACTTCCTGTTAAATAGTAGAGGTGATAAAATAAACATTACCAGTGAAATCTACCTGATGACTTTATATCCATACTCAGGTACTAAGGATCCAAGTGTAGCCAACTGTGACTAGTAATCTATTATTTTATTTTATTTTTGTCTTTTTGAAGCAGGGTCTCCCTGTAGCCCCAGCTGTCCTGGAACTCACTATGTAGGCCAAGCTGGCCTTGAACTCACAAAGATCCGCCTGCCTCTGCCTCCCGAGTGCTAGGATTTAAGGCATGCGCCACCATGCCCAGCTACAGCCACTTTTGAAAGAGATGTATCCTTGCTCTGGAGTGTGTTACTGAATATGTTAAAGCTGTAGTGAAATGCTTCTTCTAATCATGTAGTTATTAAATCTTTTTAAAAATTAAAAAAAATCTTCAAAGCATAAAAGTTTTCTCCTTAATAATTAGTAGATGTGAAAAACATTACCATTGAAATCTACCTGATGACTTTATATCCATGCTCAGATGCCTA
>NW_008352267.1:12205485-12224558 GCF_000622305.1 Nannospalax galili
CAACTGTGACTAGTAATAATCTGATATATAGAGATCAGAAATACATGTGCAAACATCTTAATGTCAATTGCATTAAAAAATTAAGTTTTCTGCATGAAACTCTGCATTTTAAATAATGAAATGGATATCTTTTTTAAAGGTTAAAGCCTCATTTAATTTTATGTCTTAAAGGGTTTATACTGAGTACAATATTGTATAACAGTATTAATTGAACTGTAAACCTAAAATTTTACAGCCAATTTTGAAACAGATGCATCTTAGCACTGAAAATTTTTATTGAATATGTCAATGCTGTTGTCATGAAATGCTTCTTCTAATTATGTGGTTATTAAATAATTAAATAATAATAAATAATCATTCACATTCTTACAACATTTGAAATTATAAAACCATTCCATTTTATAATCTCATTTAACCTTAGAAATACAGCTATGAATTCAGCAGATAAGATATTAAGGCTCCATTACACTGGGCAGTGGAGGTGAAAAGGTTAAAAGATCGGTTAAAGTAAATCAACTTTTAAGAGGCAAGGCCAAATCAAGAAGCCAGGGATAGGGGCTTCCCACCTACATCATATTCTGGTCTGCTGCATCAACTTATCTATTGCCTTTCACTAAAATTCTCTCTGTTCAACAAGTTCAATTTGTGTTATGTACTTCTGCCTTCTTTTGGGAAAAAAAAATAGACTACTGTGGATTTTTGAGGATTTGAGACTATTTTTACAGGAGGAAACTTTGGTTGAAAAGTTCTTCTCTAAGATCCAGAATGGTAAGCTCTTATGATACTGATAATGAGGATGAGGATGATGATAAAAACAACTGCCAATTATTTCTGGGTCTGGAAAGATGGCTCACTGATTAAGAGCATCTTCCAGAGGACCTGGGCTAAGTTCCCAATATCCATATCAAGTGGCTCACAACTACCTGTAACTCTAGTTCCAGGGGATCTAATGTCATCCCCTGACCTCCAAGGCACCTGCATGCATGTGGTACACGTACAGACACATACACACATACAAATAAATAAAAATAAATAAATCTTTTGAGACAGGGTCTTCCAGTAACCCCAGCTGGCCTAGAACTCATTATGTAGACCAGGTTGACCTAGAAATCAGAGATACAGGGATTCATCTGCCTCTGGCTCAAGTGCTGGGATTAAAGGCTTGCACCACCATGCCCAGCTAAAAATAAATAAATCTTAAAAAAAAAAAAACTGTCAAATAATTCCAGCATTTTTGTATAAATCTATACCTTTCCAGTAATGACCATTCATAGCCAATGTGTTTAAAATAATGTGGATATTCCTTTAATTTTTCATAAAATTAATTTCATTGCAAACACTAGGGGGTCAATATTTGAGAGGTCTCCTAGTGAGCCTCAGCTGTCAACCTGACATTGTTATTTGAGAAAGCCTCAATTAAGGGATTGCCTCAGATTGGCCTCTGGGCTTGTCTGTGGGTACATTTTCTTGATCGCTAATTGATGTAGGAGGGCCCAGCCCACTGTGGAAGGCCCATCCCTGGATAGGGCTTGAGATGTCTAAGAATGGCATCTGATGGCAAACTGGAAAGCTAGCCAGTGAGCAGCATGCCTGCGTGGTTTCTGCTTCAGTTCCTGCCTCAGGCTCCTGCCTTGGCTTCCCTTGATGATAGACTGTAACCTGTAACAGCAAATAAACTCTTTCCTCCCTGGGTTGCTTTTAGCCACAATGTTTTATCACAGCAGCAGAAATCAAGCTAAAACAAGAGGTTTCTTTAAATAAACTATTAAGCTTCATTTTAAAGTACAATTAGAAAAATTATAATGAAATAAGAGGCATAGGAAAGGTGATTCAATGGATATATTCACTCTTTTTTGACAAGGTGAAATAAAAGTTTGTCAAAGACATGGGTTATGGTGGTAAGCACCTTTGATCCCAGCAGAGAGAGGCAGAGGAAGGGGGAATCTCTGTGAGATCGGTTCACACAGTGACTTCCAGCTGGGCTGGGACTAGGGAGACTCTGTCAAAAAAAAAATAGAAAATAAAAAATAAAAGCAAAGCAAAAACAAGCAAACAAAAAATTGTGTCAAAATTCTCTTCTTAATATTCTACTGAAACAAGAAAAAATACTGGTTCCATGGGGTGAAACAAGAAAGTCTAAACATCCTTAAAAATCTGTCTGACATGGTAAGAAAAGAATAGATAACTTCACTGGGCATGGTGGCACATGCCTTTAATCCCAGCACTGGGGAGCTAAACGCAGGCAGATCTTTGTGATTTCAAGACCATCCTGGTCTACATAGTGAGCTCCAGGCCACCCAAGGCTCCAGAGAGACCCTGTCTCAAAAAAGAGAGGGGAAAAAAAAATAGATAGCTTGTCTTTACTGAATAATCCCAAACTATGACTTGGAGATTTAAATTGTTCTCTCCAAATGCTACTATCAGCGGCTATGAAGACATTCATGAAAAATGAGGAAATAACATTCCTTTATTTTTTAGGAAGTAGATTTTATTTCTGTATTTCTATTGATAAAATGCAGTCATGTGTGTGTGTGTGTGTGTGTTTAAAAGAAAATACTTTTCCAACTACTGAATGCTATTCTGATATATGGTATTTTTTAAATACCCTATAAGAAAGTTAAAGTACTCATTTTTCTAGTTACCTTTAGCCTGTAGTGTTTGACTAGGTAAGAGAGTTCCGTGGATTATAAAGGTGAAATTGCCAGTTTAAAAATAAATAAATAAAAGAGCTTTGCCAAGGTTCTGAGGGTTCTATGTTGTGCAACAAAGCCACTGGCTTTGAAACCCTGCCACAGCTGCAGCTCCATGTGCCAGATACTACATCTACTCAGGGTCATTTGGGCAAAAGTAGTGAAAAATATTAAAGCAATGTTTACATAGCAGGTATGCAATATCAATTATGTTATGTACATTTGTGATAAGAGTAAGGATTGAGTTGTTTGGAAGAAAAGTCACATTTTTTTCTTAGGTAGTGGAAAATTACTAGTAGATACTTGAGTTTTCTTAACATTGGGCTGTAAATACTTTGTTTCTACAGCTGTCTTCATAATTACTATGACTTTTTTTTTCTATTTTTCAGACAGGTTCTCAGTATGTAGCACTGGCTGGCCTGAAACTTATCAGGTAGATCAGGTTGGGCTCAAAGTCACAGAGAGATCCACCTGCCCCTGCCCCTGCCTCTGCCTTCTGAATGCTGGGACTAAAGGGATGCAACACCATGCCTGGCTCTGACTTTTTTTAAAAAGGTATCTAAATGTTTTCTAGGGGTAAGGGTATAGTTCAGTGGTAAAGCAAGCAGTTACCTAGCTTGGGTGAGGTGTCTTGTACCTAGACTTCAGAAAAAAAGAGAAAAAAAAAAGGCTTCTGGAAGTGGCCTGGTAGTCAAAGAAACATGATAATATACTATAAATTATGTTATTCATCTTACTATTTGTATGAAGTAAAAGGGCAAAATGTATGGGCAATAGTTAGGTTCAAAATATGTTCATTATGTGCCCTAAAAAAGCAGACAGCTCTCAGATTCTACTCTTCCTTCCTGGCCTTATACTAACGAACTCTGCAAATTTACAATTGCAAGTAGGCATCCCCTAGTTCATAAGAGCAATGTACCTACTAGGGATTTAGCTCAGTGGCAGAGCATCTGCAAGGTCTTAGGTTTAATCCCTAGTATGGAAGGAAAGATTCAAATGACAGCAATAAATCCTAAACTGCAACTTTACTGATAGATTCAGACTGAAAGCCCCAAATGTTTTCTTTGGAACCCACTGAGATACAGCTGCAGGGAGAGAATGCCTACTCTAGGGGCCTGCTCTTTTCCCCCTTTATTCTATCCAGGTCCCCAGCAAATGGAGCATGACTGCCTGTCTCTTTCTTATTTCATCCGCTCTGGAAATGTCCTTACAGACATATCTGGGGTCACCTTACACTAGTCTCTTAGGCACTTCTCAGTCTAAACAACTTGACAGTCAAGATTAGCCATCATGTAGTTTCTAATCATTTTCTACATTCATAGTAAAGAATAATGGATATTTTAATGGGTGGAGTTATCTTTTGGCTATTTTTAAATGGTGAAGTTCATTTCTTTCTGAGCTTGATCTCTCTCTCTCTCTCTCTCTCTCTCTCTCTCTCGCTCTCATCTTTGTTTTTGATACAGTATCTCACCCTCTATCCCTAGCTAACCTGGAACTCTCAGTGCTGCCCAGGCTGGCAATGAACTTAGTAGTGATCTTCCGGTCTCAGCCTCCCAGTGCTAGGATTACAAGAGGTGCCACCACACTGGCTCATGAGGTCTGATTTCTATACAGCTTCCTACGTTAAGTATAGTAGGTGAATTTCTGCTGAATCATCATATGTTTTCTTTAAAGACAAGAGATTACACCAATAGGGTTTAAAGACAGAGATGCAAAGTGGAACAGGACAATGATGTCTGCCACATAGTCCTTGAGCATTCCTGGTCTGAGAGCGAACATGGCTCCACACCCCAAAGCACTAAGTCCTTGGATGACGCCATGAAGACAGGAAGTGGAACTGGGGTCATAAGTATGTGAGAGAATCCGGCACATTTTATTAGCTTGATACTTTATAGTACAATACAGTAGTTAAGAATGCAGACCAGAAAGATGGCCTGGACATACACATTGATGACAAAATTCTTAAACCACTTCCTAGGGAAAGTTTTAAATAGATAGATAGATGATAGATGATAGATAGATAGATAGATAGATAGATAGATAGATAGATAGATAGATAGATGATATAGAGATAGAGGCATAGACTGTCCTCTAAATGTCAAGCTATGGACAGACGCCTTCTTCCCAAGCTTGGTTGTACCCGCTGGCTTAGGATCATCACAAAACTTGATTGTTGACTCTCTACAAGAAAGAAGGGTCAAAGAGAAGTCAGTCATGCCTCCCAACCAACCAGTTGGCCCTAGTTGCACAAAGGGGAGGGACTAAGGGATACCTAAGCTGAGGAAGTCCCTATGGAGATGCTCTTACCATTTTGTAAGGCTAGTGGGAAGTCACGATCTACACCTGGATGAAGACTTTGCAGTGCAGCCTTGGTGGGGAGTGCCCACACTCCTGTAAGTAACCTCTCACCCACTGCTCTGTAAGTAGGCCTTAATGAAGTCGCTGATTTTCCAACCTACAGTTTTGTTGTTTCCAAACCTCAATTTCTCTTAAGGGTGGAGGGAGGAGGGGGCTGACTTCACTTGCACCTTTGCATCTAGCAAAATGAATTTTAGCATTTGGAAATGGAGAACAGAACTTAATATGCTGAACTATCCTGAGTCTCTTGGGCAGCTTTAAGTGTTGGTCATCCATGGGGCTGGAGAGATGGCTCAGTGGTTAAGAGCACTGGCTGCTGTTGCAGAGGACCTGGGTTCAATTCTCAGCACCCTCAGAGCAGCTAACAACCTCCTGTAACTCCAGTTCTAAAGAATTTGATGCCCTCTTCTGACCTCTGCAAGTATTGCATGACACAGGTGAACTTATATATATATATGCAGGCAATACACTCATACATACAAAAAAAAAAAAAATGGGTCTTTTTTGAGACAGGGTCTCCCTGTAGCCCCAGTTGACCTGGAACTTACTATGTGAACCAAGCTGGCCTCAAATTCAAGAGCTCTGCCTGCCTCTGCCTCCAAGTGCTGTGATTAAAGGCCTGAGCTACCATGCCTGACAAAATATTTTTTAAAACAGAGTTGTTTACCCATGGGGCTGAAGAGATTGCTCAGCAGTTAAGAGCACTAGCTACTTTTGCAGAGGAGCTGGGTTCAGTTCCCAGTACCCACATGGCAGCTAACAACCATTTGTAACTCCAGTTCTAGGGGATTCAATGCCGTTTTCTGACCTCCACAGGCATTACACAACATGGGTACACTTACATGCAGGCAATACACTTACACACACTCTTTTAATAAAAAGAGTTATCCATGGCTGGTTTTATTTCATCTAACCATCATCACACCACCACCTCCACCCCACTGTTGTACCAGTCCCTTCACACACATCAGGGAAGCTCTGAATCACATCTGACAGCATTTCCTCCAGTATTTGCATGCATTAAATTATGTGTTAAATGTATTTATAATACAATATAAAATTCAATCAGAATAATATAATGACTGCAGTTTTTATAATTAATTATATACCATGTTAGTTTTTCATAGCTATGAAAAACAACTTAAAGGAGAAAAGATTTATTGAGGCTCATGGTCTCAGTCAATGGCCATCCAGCTGACTCTATTGCTTCTGGGTGAAGCAGAACATCACAGCAGAATGATATGAAAAAGAAAAGTTTGGGGGCTGGAGAGATGGCTCAGCTGTTAAGAGCATCAGTTGCCTTTGCAGAGGACCCAGGTTCAATTCCCAGCACCCACTGGTGGCTAGCAGCCATCCATAACTTCAGTTGCAGGGGATCTGATGCCTTCTTCTGACCTCCGCCGGCATTGTACAACATGGGAGCACTTACACACATGCAGGCAGTACACTCATACATATAAAACAAAAATAATAAACAATTTTTTAAAGTAAAGTTGCTCACTCGAGGGGGGCATGAAGCAGAAAGAGAGGAGGGGAAGGGGACAAGTTATCCTTCGAAGGTACATCCTTAGTGATCTAGTTGCTCCAGAACCCACTACCCACCACTATCCAGTAATGCCATCATTTTGGGATAAAGTCTTCAGCATATGAGCCTGATGGGGAAATTTTATACATACTAAATCTATAGGTATATACAATTATACGTAGGTGTAATATATTAATAATCTTAAGTAAACATGGCAAAAACTTCTTGATCATAACCAAAATCCCCCTATACAACCTAAAAATTAACAGTAATTCTTATCACCAATATGCAGTATTCCACATTTCCTTATTCATAAATACTTTCCTATCCTTTGTATATCATTTCTCTTTCTCTGTACACAGGAATTCTGAACCAACTACAATCCAGAATGTTGTCCAGTTATAGATCCTTTAACTTGGTTAAGTAATTTCTCCCTGCTCCCTCACTCACATGTGCTGGGGATCAAACCCAGGACTTGTATATACGAGGCAAGTGTTATGTTACTAAACTACATCCCCAACCTAAGATAATTTTTAAATGCAAACATTCAGAGTTGGGAGTGTAAATACTTGCTTAGGATACATAATGAGGCCCTGAGTTTAATCCCCTACACAATAAATAAATATAAATAAATAAATAATAAATAAATAAACAAAAAAACAAAAGCAAATATTCAATTTAGCTTTGAGTTCCAGGAGAAATCATGGCTACAGGTCCCCTCAGAATAATAAAGAGTCCTCATTGGAAATCTTCAAGAACAAATGAAACAGGGCTGGAGAGATGGCTGAGGGGCTAAGAGCATTGGCTGCTCTTACAGCAGACCCAGGTTTGGTTCCCAGCACCCACATGGTAGCTAACAACTGTTAACGCCAATTCCAGAGGATCTTATGTCCTCTTCTGGTCTCTATGGGCATTGCATGTATGCATTGTACTTTATATGCATATAGACAAAACATACATACACATAAAATAAAAATAAATAAATAAAAATTTAGAAAAGAACAAATGAAGCTCATGAACTGCTTGCCCTAAAATGGCCTTAAATTTCAAACTGACCTCAGAATCCTCCATTCTACTTCATCTGTGTTTATTGTTAATCAAAATATAGGGTGAAATATTTGACAAATACCTAGAGACATTGTCTTCTATTCTGTCTTGAAATCTTTGACATACCCAATGACCCTAAATGAGGATGACAAGTTCTATTTTCTCAAGTGCACACAGAAGATGGACTGAAAAACTGCTCGTTCCTCTACTCCATTCACCCATTACAATCTTTAAGCATGGTGAAAACGTCATCTTAGAGTTACAGTGTTTGAAATTTTGTTTCCAAAAGATGGAGTAAGACTACCCATTATTCAGATATTAAAGAAATGATAAACCCTAATCCCTTCCCCACCCATTTATAAGTGAGTTAGTTGACTCTAAGAACAAATGCTGGGATTTGTAGGGCTTCATCCTGCCACACACGAGTGAGCGCCCTGCTCAACATCCACCTCTGGCAAGGTTCCCTCACCCTAATGTGAGCATGGACTGTTCCCTGTAGACCAGGCCAAAAAGACAGGAGACCGTGAAGAAGTAAGTCAGATATGAAAATTAGTTATTGGACTCTTCCAAGCTAACTGTATGTAATTTGGCCCTAATCACACATGGTCTCCTGGATTTGGGGAGGGCTAAATATACAATCTGGGGAAGGCTAGGAAAAGAAGGCATGACCCATGCTTGGTAAAGTCTTTCCAGTGTGCATACCCTCAGGTCACGCATACACCTCAGCAACCCCTCAGTTATCTCAGTAAGTAAGCTCAGTAGATTCATTGGTTCCCCAGTAAAACTTTAACAAACATTGGCTTGACACTAGAACCTTAAAAGGGAATAAACATGGCTTAGTATACCTGGGAAAAGAATTCTAACAACAGATGGAAAATGTATTAGTTAATGCTATTATGTCTCATAATTATTTTTTTAAAAGAAAAGAAAATGAGAATGTAAAAGATGTTAAAAGGATATGGAAATGGAGATATTTTTCAAAACAGACAGAAAAAGTGAGAAAGCCTAAGCAAGTGATGAAGGTCTGTGTAGGTTTGTTATGATATACAAAGGATGAGACAAAAATAATATACACACAATCTTAAAATTTCGAAGGTCATAGTTTAGTCGACTAGTTTAAGAAACAAAATATATATATACTCAAGGTTTATCTGAGAATATTCGGTTTTTGACCCAAGCTTTATCTATATAGCACATGGTAATTAAAAGTGCCAGACTAGTGGAACTAACTTTATTGGATGTTTAACAGCCATAGTTTGGGGCCTATATTAATGTGGTCAGAGGGACTTAAAGGACAGTTTTTGCCCCTTGCCCTCCAAGGTCGACTAAGTTCCAGGGGATTTTAGAACATCACCTATCCTCTTGTTCAGAGAGGATATGGAGATCCCATGAGATGGACCTGAACCAGTGTCCAGTCTACAAAGAGGAAGGCCGACTCAGAGACCCCACTAGATGGACTTGAACCAGTGTCCAGTCTACAAAGAGGAGGGCCAACTCAGAGGAAACATCCATGCTTCCAAGTGAAGCCAGACATGGTCGAGCAGGACCTTTGACTTATCTTCGCATAGATGGAATTGGTAAAAGAAAGGAGCCAAGGGCTAATCCCAAACTCATGTGACCCCTGAGGAACAGATCCTCAAATGACTTAAGTGTAAAAATAAATTGATTTATTTGGGCCAACTGTATGGTCTTAAACACCCAAAAGGAAAGTATAATCAAAGATTATAGTGATCAGTATATTTCTTTAAGAGTTCAAGGGATTACACTTCCCAGACATTAGGCTTAAGTCCATATAAAAAGTTATTTAGACAATTATTTCTCATTGATGATTTTGTTCTAAATAAAGTGCTGCTCAGATGTAAGACTTCAAATATTGGTCTGCAATACCGTAGTGCCCACCTGCAGCTAAGGGAGACAACCCACAGTTGTTCTAAAATGATTGATAAATTTGTTTTCTCCCCCTATCTAGAACCTTTGAGAGGGAACTGACACTGATTCTCACCACTCCAACAGCTATCAAAATACCTGAAAGCAAATCCTGAATCCGTCACTCTCGAGTCCAGCCTTGGCAGACAAAAGAAAAATGAGGAGGAACACAATAGAGGGATGCTTTTGGAAGCCCTTGTCAACAAAGAACTCCCAATGCACTCTGATATGAACATTTGAAATTTGCCCTGTTCTGACTTTTTTCTGGTTCTCCATCTAGAACTTATAATGCTAACTACTTTTGCCTTTACTTCTCCTTCATATCCCCTATTCACCAGTCAAGGACTTTCTTTTCTCCCTATAGATAAGAGTTATGCAATTTTAGTCTTTTAGATAGACCCACTGAAGGGCCCCAATTGCCTCACCCTGAGTCCCTGTTCAGCATGGAAGAAGCCAGAGTGGTCTGCTTCCGGATCACTATCATCCATTTGGGTAACCTCTTCAGAGGATGGTGTGATAAGAATAGGAGGTAGGAACTGACTAGGCAGTTAGGGTAAAAAAGACCCCAAAGAAAAGTAGTCAGTTTCTTGGCTAAAAGTCAAAATGTCCTTGGGCCTCTTAGCAACGTACTCTGTTCCAAAGGCCAAAAATGACAAAAGTATTTGGAAGCTCTTATCTAATCTCTAAAAGGTTTTAGGGTTACCTCTTCAGAGGCATAATGTTAGAGCAGCAAAAAGCCCCATTTAAAAAAAAAAAAAAACAAAGGAAAAACATGAAGTTGTCAGAAAAAAGTGATGGGGAAATATGGGAGGTGTTGGAGAGGAAAGAGTGGGCATGGATTTGATCAAAACACCTTATATGAATGTATGAAATTCCCAATAAAGTTTTTTTAAACATTAAAAAATAAAATTAGTTTTTGGACTGGCAAGATGGTACAGCAGTAAAGGAGCTTGCTTGCTAATAAGCCTGATAACTTGAGTTTGATCCCCAGGACCCACAGGGTTGAAAAAGAGAACTTACTCCTTCCTGCAAGTTGTCTGACCATATGCACACATACATACACACAGACATGCATATACACAATAATAAATAAATGTAATGAAAAGTAAATTAGTTCTCTAATTCAGTTACCAGTTTTTCTTTTTCCCTTTCAAGCAGACAGTTTAATAATGTATCTTTTCCCTGTCTCCTTGAACAAGCTAAAAGATAATGCCAAGACAGTGAATGAACCCATGGTCCAGCCTGGAAAGGTGACTCAGCCTCTGAGAGAAACCCCAGCATGTTCCCAGACTCAGAAGGAAAGGGCAGCCTAATGCCCACTTGCTGGGCAATCTCAAATACAGGGACATACACTTTATTTCACTGAATCAAACATTAATCACAAATTATCCTTTTCCTATTTTTCTGAACTTTGTGTACCTTTGCTTTTAAAGATCAGAGCCCTCCTGACTCTCCTAACTTCCTCCAAGACACTGTGGGGCCCTTGGAGCAGGAGGGCCTATCTAGGTAGCTAAGGTGACTCTTCAACCCCTCTTCTGTTCTCATTGTCGGCAGCCGACTGAGGCTGCTGGCAAAGGAGCTCTGTTCCACCATGTGAGAAGCCACGTGGGAACATTCCCTTCAGGAGGCCTGAAGGAGGGCCAGCTCTGAAAAGGAGAGCAGTTTTACCTTCCAGCTTCCCCTGGGTCACCCCAGATACTCCATCCCATGAAATGCAACCAAATATGCTTGGGAAGTCAAGAACGGGAATCTGATAAGCAAACCAGGTTCACGGGCTTCCAAGGAAGAGAGAGCATGCTTCACTGGAGATTATTGAATAAATCCTCCTACTGGGATTCTAAAAAAAAATAAAATATCCTTAGATAAGTCCCATTTGCAAGTGTGTCTTCTCATTTCCTTTCATACACAGAGGAAAAAAGATTATGAGAAGATATGCCTACACCATGCAATGTCTGCAGCTAGGGACTAGGAAAGAGGAAGAGGCATAATCTGTTGTGGTCTTTAAAACACCCCATTTCTTGGGGCTAGAGAAATGGCTCAATGTTAAGAACATTTGCCACACAATCATAAGGACCAGTATTTGGATCCCAGAACCCATGTAGCAACCCAGGTATCTAGCACACGCCTGTAATCCCAGTCCCAAGGGAAGTAGAGAGAGGACAGGGGACACTGGGCTTGCTGGCTTCAAGCATAGCTGAGAAAAAACAAACCTCAAGTTAAGAGAGAGGCTCTACCTCAGAGAAATAGTGACAGAGGAGAACACCTGATGCCCTCTTCTGGCTTCTGTGTGGACACAGGTATGCACACACATGTGGGCATATAGTCACAAAAATGCACTGAAATAAATTAATTAATTAAATCTTAAAACCTCTTATTTCTGGAGCTGAGGAGATGGTTCAGTGGAAAAAACACTCTTCGGCAAGTGTGAGGATGAGGGTTATCATCCCCAGTATTTAGGTAAAAGCTGGGCAGGTGTGGCAGCCACCTGTAATCCCAGCACTCGAAGTAGAGCCAGAGGCTCCCTGGGGCAATTTGGCTAGCTAGACTAGTGGGAATCGGTGAGTTCCAGGTTCAGCAATGGACCCTTCCTCAGTAAATAAAGTGGAGATCAATTGAGGCAAATACCCAACTTCAACTTCAGGCCTCCACATGGACATGCATACTCAAGCACATATACCCGTGAGTCCACACACATGCAAACACACATGTATACACATATACATACAAAATAAAAGGCTATAGGGAAACCCTGTCTCAAAAAAGACCAAAAAAATAAAAAATTTAAGAAATTAAAAATAAATAAATAAAATAAAATAAAATAAAATAAAACATCCCATTTCTAATCCAGTTGCAAACACCTAGTGTTTGGGAAAACAATGCTGCTACCCAGAGTTGCTGAGTTCAAATTCATTCCTGTTCTGCTTCAGCACCCTGGGTGCTGCGATTTCAGGCGCACTCCACTAACCTACCTAGCTAAAGGTGTTACGTTTGGTACAACGTACATTTGCTTTATCAGTGTGTTTAACTAGACTACTGAATCAATGATTATTCTATCCATTTCTGCAAAATGATGAATGGCATATGTTAACAATGTAATAGCCCCATACTAAATATCCCTTCTATAAAACGGAGTGACTTGAAATTGATTATATTAGTTGCAATTACTATAATTTAACACAGGCAGTAATATATGCATGTGATGGCAAAGGGGTTCCCCAAGAGTATGCACCTGCACAAAAAGCCCACAATTATACAAAATAGATATATTTTTGTTTTGGTTTGATTTGATTTTTGGGTTTTTTGAGACAGAATCTCCCCGAAGCCCCAGCTGACCTGAAACTTGCTATGTAGACCAAGCTGGCCTAGATCTCAGAGAAACACCTGCCTTTGCCTCCTGAGCCCTGAGACTAAAGGCTTGTGCTACCACGCTCAGCTAAAAGAAGAAACATGTTTAAGTCATACTGTCCAAACTTTAATATTACAAAACATTGGAACAAGGCTTGTTTGTTTTAAGACTTCTTTTATTTTAATTATGTGTGTGGGTCTGTGCAAATGAATGCAGGTACCTGTGGAAAACAGACAAGGACTTTGGATTCTCTGGAGCCCAATGTGTAGTCTGGGAACCAAACTCAGTCCTCTGCAAGAGCAGCAAGTGCTCTTTGTTGAGCCATCTCTCTCCAGCCCCTGGAATAAAGTTTGAAGTTAGTTTTCAATCTTTTTTTTTTTTTTTTTGTCTTTTTGAAGCAGGATCTCCCTGTAGCCCCAGATGTCCTGGAACTCACTATGTAGACCAGGCTGGCCTTGAACTCACAGAGATCCGCCTGCCTCTGCCTCCCAAGTGCTGGGACTACAGGCGTGTGCTACCACACTGGGCTAGTTTTCATTCTTTAAAATCATTCTTTTGTTGGCTTTTGTTTAAATCCTTTTTGTTGATTTTAATCCTATTGTTAAAGTAAAGAATGGGGGTGTGAGGCAGATTTCTGAGTGGTTAAGTGCGCTTGCTGCTCATCCAGAGGACCCTACTTTGGTTCCCAGCACCCAGATTGGGTGGCTCATAACTACCTGTACCTCTAGCTCCAGGCTATCCTGTACCTTCTTCTGGGTTCCATGGACATACACACACATGGCAGACACTCACGCAGACATACACATAAATAAAAATAAAATAAAGCTTACCCCCAAAAAAGTAAAGATTGGTTGCCTGTAGAGATGCATGCCTGCAACCTCAGCACTTGGGAGGATAAAGCAAGAAGGTCATGAGCTCAAAGCCATCTAGAGCTATGTAACAAGAGTATTTTTAGGAGCTGGAGAGATGATTCAGTGTTGGGGAACCCTGCTGCTAGGGTTGTAGTCCACCATGTCCAGATAGCTCTAAGGAACTCGGTGCTATATGAAAGGGCTCCCTTTCTTATGGGGGGGGTGGGCGGGGGGCTCCTGCTCTCTGCCTGACTTACGTGGAAAGTGACACCAAGCAAACGGATGGCTGACCTTATTTAGAACATGACCTTTGGCATAGTTACTTGCAATAAAACTGCCCCCAGTTTTTTTTATATGATAATTAGGCATTGTCCTATAGTCGGATGATAGGATCCCCCTACCACATGTAAATAAAGCATACTATGAGCACCTATCAACTGAAGCTTTGGCTGCTGCCTCCACACTATATTTTTCCTGAGCCCCACTGAATAAACGGAGCTGTATCACTGAATCTGACTCCCCAGAAAGTCTTTTCCATTGTGCTCAATGGCCATCCTGACCCCATTCATCACTTCTGCTCCCTTTGTCCTCGTGGATCAGTGGCCAACGGCCCTTGAGGGGAGGGAGAGACCCACAGTTCGGTGATTAAGAATACTTGCTGTTCTTCCAGAGGACCCTGGTTTAATTTCCAGCACCCACATAGCAGCTAACAATGGTCCATAAATCTAGTGGCATGACACTGTGGAAATTCAGAAGGCCACTTGTGGCAGTCAGTTTCTGCCTTCCACTGTGTGGGTTCTGGGGATCAAACTTGGGCCATTGGGCTTGTTGTCAAGCACCCTACTTACTGAACAATTTTGTTGGCCCAAACATTGACTTTAGACTGCCCAAATTCAAGTCTCAACTCTGCCACTTGCTGCAGGTATAATGTTGCTTCAATTACAGTGCAATTGCTATGAGCATGAAGCCAGTCTGGGCTACAAAGTGAAACCCTATTTCAAAAAGATCATCATAAAGCTTACCTCAAGGGAAGAGGGTCGGGACTCCCTTCCCCTAACTGAGGAGTTATTGACTGTTAATGACCTCTGGGAAAGGAAGAGTCAGTTTTCCTTAACAGTGTAGCTCCTGGCAGGTTGACTATGCTCAAGTGTATGGCCCCACATTGTATGGGTAACATATGGGCTCTGTGGGTAATCTAAAAAAGAAGACAAGAAGTTAGAAGGGGGTGGGGAGGTGAGAGGTATAAGGAAGGAGTTAGGGGAGCAAGCAAGTCAGGGATAAATATGATCAAAATACATTGTATAAAATTCTCAAAAAATTATAAAAATATTATAGTAAATGAAATAATAGAAACTTACCTCAGTCTGCAACAAATGACACATAAAAAAACTCATTCAATTTTATGTTACAGGGCTTATACTGAGTTCAATATTGTATAACTGTATTAACTCAACTGTGAACCTAGAAACTTGCACCCACTTGTGAAAGAGAGGTACTCTTGTTCTGGAGTGTTACTGAATATGTTAAAGCTGTAATGAAATGCTTCTTCTAATCATTTAGTTATTAAAAATTTTAAAAATAATGATAAAATAATAATAATAATAATAAAATATTTTTTTAAAATGACACATGAGCCAGGCATGGTGGTACCCACCTTTAATCCCAGCACTTGAGGCAGAGGCAGGCAGATTTCTTTCAATTCCATGGCCTACCAAATTAGCCAGGATTACACAGTTACTCTGTAAAAATAAAACAAAACAGCCACATAGTTCCCAGCATATACCAAGATCCTGATAAATGTTAACTTGTTTTCACATGTTTAATAGACAACAACCTTTTTATTTTTTTAATATTTTACTTATTATTTTCATTTTATGTGTATGTGTGTATTGCCTGCATGTATGTGAGTGCACCTGTGCCATGCAATGCCGTGGAGGTCAGAGGAAGGATTTGGATTCCCCTGGAACTGGAGTTAAGGATGGTTTGTAGTCACTATGTGGGTGTTGGGAATCAACCCTGGGTCCTCTGCAAGAGTAGTCAGTGCTCTTAACTGCTGAGCCATTTCTCCAGGCCTCAACGGTTTATTTAACTTTCAAAGTCCATTTTTAGTGACTTGGAGATTCTTTAAATTTCCTTCCCTTTGACAGATACATGAGCCTGTTCCCTTGAATTCAGGGGAATCAAATGCTATGGAGGATGTTCTAGTTTGTTTCTCCACTGCTGTGACTAAACAGTCTGACCAATACTAATGGAGAGGAAAGGGTTTGTTTGGCTTACATCTCCCCAGTCACAATTCATCAATGAGGCCCAAAGTAGAAACTCAGGGCATGAACCTGTAGACAGGAGCTGAAGTACAGGCCATGAAGGAACGCTGCTTACTGGCTTGCTCCCCTGGTCAGTGCTTAACCTGCATTCTTATTCAATACAGAAGGACCTGCCCAGGGATGGTACCACCCACAGTGGGTTGGGCCCTCCCACATCACTCAACAATCAGGAAAATGCCCCACAGAGGTGGTCACAGACCAGTCCAATGAAAGAAATTCCCCAATTGAGGCTCCCTCTACCCAGGTGTGTCAAGTTGACAACCAAAACTACCCAGCACAAATGGCAAGGAAATCCCAGTTCAAGGAGAAACAGGGGCCAGAATAGCTCTTCCTCCCTGCTGCAGGCTGAGATCTCTCCACTCACGAAGCTTCATTTATTGTGCCTAAGAACAGGTTCATAATCTTATTCACAAATGAGTTTTCCTAGTCAATTTTAGCATAGGCTAGGAAGCCTTATTATTAGAGGAATTATTCATGGTTAGTAGATAAATGAATCCACAATCCCGCTCCCCCAAATTCAGACAGAAATCTAGGGGCCAGTGAGATGGCTCAGGGAAAAAGGCTTTTTCCTTACAAGCCTAGTGAAAATAGGAGAACATTGACTCCAATAGCTGTCCTCTGAAATTGTTAATGTGAATCTAGTTTACATTATCTGATGTCATATGAAACTCTTTGATAGACCAACACAGAAAACTGTACCCAGCTGAACTGTCTGAATGCCTATGTACTCCCACCTTCGGTCCCTGCTGTCACCACCTAGTATCCAATTTCAATCAACTCTCCTCCCAGTAACTCACAGCCTGCACCCTATAGACTGGACATATAACCACACCCCTTCCTTCTAATTTTCTCCTCTTTCTGATTAATTTTATTTTCTTCTGTTTATTTTCTTTCTTTTCCTCATTGCCTTAGCAACTTTACACATTACTAAAACAAAAATACCTGACCACAGCAACTGAAGGGAGAAAGGGTTTATTCTGGCTTATAGCTCCAAAGGAATATATAGTCCACCATAGCAGGGAAGGCAAAGCAGCAGGAGCACAAGGCTGGCTGGTCACATTATACCAGAAGTCAGGAAGCAGAGAGAATTGGAAGTAGGGCTGGGCTATAAAACCACAAGCACCACCCCCACTACAGAACTTCCTCCAGCAAAGCTCCAACTTCTGAAGGTTTTACAACTTTCCCAAATAATACTCCAGCTAGAGACCAAGTGAGCCGATGGGGCACATTTCACATTCAAAACACAATACTCATTCAATTCCCTTTTTAACTTCCACTTATCCTCAGGCAACCAGTAGACTTGTTTCTGATAGCAGGTATAAGATTTATCCAGTATTAAAAAACAGAGGCAACCTCCCTCTGCTTCCCTGGGCCTGCAGAACCCACAGGCCTCTCTCCAGGGTAAGTCCATTACGCCCTCAGGTGCCTTGGCTCCTCCAGCCTCATTCACCCTTCTATCTCCCCCGCCAGTCTCTCCTCCTAGTTTGGGTCCTTTCCCATTCCTTGTCTTGGGGCCCCAGATACCTGGGGAACCACGACTGCTTCTTGATCCTTTTCATCCAGACCAATTCAGTGCCTTCTCTGGCTGACAGGAGCACTACTTCTGGGCTTGGCCCCTTCCTCACCTCCCTCTACTTCCCTGGGCCTACAGAATTCTCAGGCCTCTCTCATACCGCAGGCTTCTCTTCAGAGAAGTCCACCACATCCTCTGAGCCTTGACTCCCCTAGCCTCATTTACCCTCCTATCTCCCCTGCCAGTCTCTCTTCCTAGCCTGGGTAATGTCCCATTACCTTTCTTGGGGTCCTAAACATCTGGAGAACCACTACTGCTTCCTGATCCTCTTCATCGAGACCAACTCAATGCCTTCACTGGTCCCCAGGAGCACCGCTTCTCGGCCTGGCCCCGCCCTCACCTCCCTGTGCTTCCCTGGGTCTATACCACCCATCAGCCTCTTTCCTGGACTAAGGGGCTGACCTTTCCTCTTCCTGATCTTTTGCATACAGACCAAGCCAGCTCCTCAGTGCAGTCCCCAGGAGTCCTTGGGGTTGCTTCCTGCCCAAATCTGCCTTTGTATCTCTGGGTCCATGGCCACCAGCTGCCCTAGACCAGCATTTTTCTTGGTCACGGCTACCAGGCCAGTCCAACCACCAAATTCCTGAGGCCAAAATCTTTCCTGGAAGGATACAGACCTTAGGAGAAAGTCTCGACTGACTTGGGCCTCTGTGGAAACACCTAAAGACAAAAGCAATCTGGACACTCCAATATAAAATCAAAAAAGAGAACAGGAAGCTTAGAGGAATAAGCTTTTCATGCCCAAAAAGTAAACCACAAAGATACATGAAGTTCACAAAAAGAAGCAGACCTAAACTGGAAGGCTTGAATCTCACACAAGAATCAGAAACTACAAAAGAAATCCACATGTCAAAATCACAGAGAAAAAATAATAACATGAAAAACCAAAATAACATATCTCCGAGACCAAACACCAATAGTCCTCTAGAGGAGTACAATGAGAACCCCTTAGAGATAATGCAAGACATGGAACTCAAAAGAACAATTATAAACATGATCAAAGAATTCAGTGAATTTAAGGAACAGACAAAGAACTCAAAAAACTGAAGGAAGATAGGGATAAACTTCTGAATGAATTCAGAAAAAAGTTAGAAATATTGAAGAATGTTCAGGCTGAAATGAAGAAGGAAGTGAAACACTTAGTGAGCCAATGAGAAGTGACAGGAGAAAGCATCACAATAGGATGAACTAAATGGAAAACAGAGTATCAAGACTGTAAGATAAAGTGGACTAACTAGACCACTCAAGCAAAGATTATGAAAAATTTAAGAAATCACAAGAATGGAATATGCAGGAATTGTGTGACACCATAAAAAGAACAAACTTACAAATCATAGGCATACAGGAAGGAGAAGAATGCTAAGATAATGGCACGGACCAGTTATTCAACAGAATTGTGGAAGAAAATTTCCCAAAATTAAAGAAAGACATGC
>NW_008352267.1:12224813-12228861 GCF_000622305.1 Nannospalax galili
CCAACCCAGATTACTATACCCAGCCAAAATGTCTATTGTAGCCAAAGGGAAAAGAAGAATCTTCCATGACATAAATAGGCTGGAGGAATTCATGTCCACAAAACCAGCCCTTCAGAGAGTTCTGGAAGCAATACAAAGAGCTGAAGAAAGGAATGACTATACCCAAGGGGTTGTGGAAAGAAATCCCATGAAGCTATAACTGTGGAAAAGTACAGCTATATCAAGAATGTAAACAGAAATAAAAATGACAGGATTCAATACTCATCTTTCATTAATAGCTTTAAATATTAACGGACTGAACTCCCCAGTCGAAAGACACAAACTAGGTGAATGGATTAAGAAACAAAACCCATCTTTTTTGTTGTCTGCAAGAAACTCATCTCACTTTCAAGGACAGACACTATCTCAAAGTAAAAGGATGGAAAAAAATATACCAAGCAAATGGCATTAAGAAAAAAGCAGAAGTAGCAGTTCTAATATCTGACAAAATAGAACTTAAACTAAAACTAATCAGAAGAGACAAAGAGGGCCACTTCATTTTGATCAAAGGAACAATAAATCAAGAAGATATTATAATCATGAACATATATTCACCAAACTCTGGTACATACAACTTAATAAAAACAATACTACAGGAGTTTAAGACCCAGATTAATCCCAAATCATTAGTAGTTGGAGACTTCAATACCCCCACTGTCTCTATTAGATAGGTCAAGAGGGCAGAGAGTTAAGAGAGGCATCTGAATTAAACAATACCATATCAAATGTACTTAGCAGACACCTACAGAGTACTCACCCAAGCACCAAAGGACACACTTTCTACTCAGCACCCCATGGAGCCTTCTCCAAAATTGACCATATACTGGGGCACAAAACAAAGCTCAACAAATACAAAAAGGTTGAAATAATTCCATGCATTCTATCAGACAACAATGCAATAAAGCTTACAATCAATACTGGAAGAAGTCTTAATCACCATATGAACACATGGAGATTAAACAACACACTCCTGAATGATGAATGGGTCAAAAGAGAAATTAAGAAAGAAATAAAAGTATTCAAATGAAAAGGACAATACAACACACCAAAACCTCTGGACATGCTAAAAGTGGTCCTTAGAGGAAAGTTTATAGCTCTAAGTTCCTACATCAAAAATCGGAAAGAACACAAATAAATGACTTAATATTGCAACTCAACATATTTGAAAAGCAAGAGGAAAGAAAACCCAAACCCAGCAGACAAGAAGAAATAACAAAAATCAGAGCAGAAATTAATCAAATCGAAAAAAAAGGAAACAATATAAAGAATCAACAATTCTAACAGCTGGTTCTTTGAAAAGATAAACAAGATTGACAGACCACTAGCCCAGTTAACCAAAAGAAAGAAAGAGCACCTCCAAATCAACAAAATCAGAGATGAAAGGGGAAGCATCACAATAGACACCAAAAAGATCCAGACACTGTAAGGGAATACTTTAAAAATCTATGCTATTAAATTAGACAACTTAAAAGAATAGATGGAGGATCTAAAGGCATGGGAACCACCAAAAGTAAACCAAGAAGAGATTAACAGCTTAAACAGATCCATAACACAAAAAGAAATTGAAACAGTAATACAAAACCTCCCAACTAAAAAAAAGCCCAGGACCAGATGGATTTACAGCAGAATTCTATCAGACATTTAAAGAAGATCTGCATCCAATACTACTTAATTTATTCAAAAAAATAGAAATGGAGGGAGAACTTCCAAATTCCTTCTATGAAGCCAGCATCACTCTAATACCAAAGCCAGGTAAAGATACAACCAAAAAACAAAACTATAGACCCATATCCTTAATGGACATAGATGTAAACATTCTCACCAAGATACTTGCAAACCACATACAGACACACATCAAAAAGATCATCCACCATGATCAACTCAGCTTTATCCCAGAGATACAGGGATGGTTCAATATATGTAAGTCAATAAACATCATAAATCATATAAATGGGCTCAAAGACAAGAACCACATGGTCATTTCAATAGATGCAGAGAAGGCCTTTAACAAAATTCAACATGCATTTTATGTTCAAAGTCCTAGAGAGAATTGAACTGGATGGAACATACATCAACATAATTAAAGCCATATATAACAAACTCAAAACCAACATCATTCTAAATGGAGAAAAACTGGAACCAGTCCCATTGAAATCAGGACCAGACAAGGCTGTCCACTATCTCCACTCCTCTTTAACATATAGCTTGAAACTCTTGCAAGAGCAATAAGACAAGAGAAGGAAATTAAAGGAGTAATAATTAGAAAAGAAGAGATCAAATTATCTCTTGTTGCAGATGACATGATATTATATCTAAGAGATGCCAAAAATTCCACCTGAAAACTCCTAGAAATTATTAACACGTTCATTAATGTGGCAGGTTACAAAACTAATCTACAAAAGTCTGTAGCTTTTCTATATACCAATGACAAGCAATCAGAGAAAGAGCACATGGAAACACTCCCCTTCACAATAGCTGCAAAATAAAATAAAATATCTCGGAATAAGCCGGAACAAAGACATTAAAGAGCTCTACAATGAAAATTTTAGATCTTTAAAGAAAGAAACTGAAGAAGACAGCAGAAGATGGAAGGACATCCCATGCTCAAGGATTGGAAGAATTATATTGGGAAAATGACCATCCTACCAAAAGTCATTTATAGATTCAACACAATGCCCATCAAAATCCCCATGACGTTTTTCAAAGAATTGGAAAAAACTATCCTAAGATTCATATGGATGCGTAAAAGACCTCAGATAGCCAAAACACCTTGAGCAATAAGAGCTATGCCAGGGGGATTACTATAACAAATTTTAAGCTGTATTACAGAACTATAGTCATTAAAACAACATGGTACTGGCACAAAAATAGACCCATTGATCAATGGAACAAAATTGAAGACCCAAATATGAGTAAAAGCAATTTCAGCCACCTGATCTTTCACAAAAGGGCCAGGAATATTCACTGGAGGAAAGACAGCATGTTCACCAAATGGTGCTGGAAAAACTGGATCACCACTTTTAGAAGAATGAAACTAAACCCCTATCTTTCACCCTGCACAAAAGTCAATTCCAAATGGCTCAAAGACCTCAATGTAAAGCTTGAAACTCTGAAACTATTAGAAGAAAACATTAGGCAAAACTTACAATATATCGGCGTAGGAAAGGATTTTCTAAACCAGACATCAATTGCTCAGGAAACAAGGGCAAGAATTAACAAATGGGACCTCATTAAACTAAAAAGCTTCTGTACACCAAAGGAGACAACCCAGGAAGCAAACAGAAAACCCACAGAATGGGAGAAAATCTTTACCAGTGACACATCCAACAGAGGTTTAACAGCCACAATATATAACAAACTCAAAAAACAGAGAACCAAGACAAGAAGCAACCAATTAAAAGATGGGCTAAGGAGCTGAACAGAGGGTTCTCAAAAGAAGAAGTAAAGATGGCTACGAAACATCTTAAAAGATGTTCAACATCACTAATAATTAGGAAATGCAGAATATGGGGAAATTGGAATACTCATCCACTGCTGGTGGGGCTGCAAACTGGTTCAACCCCTATGGAAAGCAGTGTGGAGAACTTCAAGAAACTACAAATGAACCTACCATTTGACCCAGTTATACTACTCCTTGGCATATACCCAAAGAACTCATCCTATTGCAGAGACACTTGTACATCCATGTTTGTTGCTTCTCTTTTCACAACAGCTAAGAGATGGAAGCAACCTAAGTGTCCCTCAATTGAAGAGTGGATAAGGAAAATACGGTTCATTTATGTGATGGAGTTTTACTGAGCAGTAAAGAAAGATGAAATCATGAAATTTTTTACGTAAATGGATGGAACTAGAAACTGTTATACTAAGTGAAGTAACACAGACTCAGAAAAAAAAATCGACATATGTTCTCCCTCATATGTGGATCCTACAACCAGACTCTGATACATAAGTATGCAAGCAGACATAACTACAGGAATCAGGATAATGGAAAGGAAACAGGGAGGTAAAG
>NW_008352267.1:12229125-12230632 GCF_000622305.1 Nannospalax galili
ACACCTAGCTAGTTTTGAAAACCAGAGAGAACCATATTACTCCTACAACCTACTGGCAAATTATACATAGCAGATGAAGAAATATATGTCTAGATAAGGTTTATCTGAGAACAACTGGTCTTTGCCCAAGATTTATCTACATGTCACAAAGTAATTAAAAGTACCAGACTGGTGGAACTAACCTTCTTGGATGTTTAACAGACATACTTTGAGATCTATAATAATTTGGTCAGAGGAACATCAAGGACACTTTTTGCTCCTTACCCTCCTAGGCAAACTAGTTCCAGGGGACTAGGAGCATCTCTCAAAATGTCCTATAATGGTGATGGGTCACCTGTCCTCTTGATCAAGGAGGCCAAGGAGACCCCACCAGATGGACTTGAGCCAGTGTCCAGTCTACAAAGAGGAGGGTCAACACAGAGGAATCACTTCCTCCACGCTTCCAAGTGAAGCCAACCATGGTCGAGCAGGACCTTTGACTTATCTTCACATAGGGGGAACTGGTAAAACAAAGGAGCCAGGGGCTCCTCCCAAGCCCATGTGACCCCTGAGGAACAGATCCTCAAAGGACCTTAAGAGTAAAGTATATTGGTTAACTGGACCAACTGTATGAACTTAAACACCTAAAAGGAAAGTATAAGCAATGATTAAAGGAGCCAATATAATTTCTTAAGAGTCCATATGCATAGCTAAAGGCTACATAACAAGCAACAATGCCAGACAGGTGATACCTTCTTTTGAGTTGTTGGGCAGGGTAGCCAAAGGGACTCCCAGCATAGAACTGCGAAAATGAACAGCAGACCCCCATCTTATCTAAAGGAATATTGACAAATGATTACTGCCAGATGAGGAAGAGCTGACTCTCCTAAAACAAAGACCTCTAGATAGGCTGACTAGATTCACCAGAAGGGCAAGTAGTGGAGAATGACTGGGGGTGCCGGTAACACAGCAGACAGTAGCAGGGATATCAGAGTATAAGGGCTTAGTGGGGGGAGGGATTCTATGGGAGGGTGCTATCTGGGAAGTAGGTGTATAGTCGAATGAGGTGGTTTGGGGTGTTCTGTGTGATACACACACACAAAAAAAAATTAACAATTTTTTTTAAATGTATTATAATTGAGGAGGAAGCATGGAAATTTATGTCATGCTAATTAGTAGAGATGATAAACAATACCATTGAAATCTGCCCGATGACTTTATAGACATACACAGGTGCCAAGGATCCAAGTGCAACTGATTATGACTAGTAATAATCAGATACATGCAGATTAGAGATGCAATCGCCAACATCTCAGTGTTAGTAGTAAAAATGATGAGTCTGTCTGCAAGGAACAGTATATTCTAAAATGAAGTGGAGATCTTTTTTAAAGGTTAAAAACTCATTCAATTTTATGTCTTACAGGGCTTATACTGAGTTCAATAACATATAATTATATTAATTCAACTGTGAACCTAGAAACTTGCACCCACTTGTGAAAGAGATGTACTGTTGCTCTGGAGTGTGTTA
>NW_008352267.1:12231255-12253501 GCF_000622305.1 Nannospalax galili
TGAAAAAAAACAGAGGTGATACTGTTAAAGGATAAATGTCTTATTTTGGAGGTTAGTGATGGTGGTGGTTTTGGTTGTTTGAAACAGGGTCTCATGTATGTAGCTCAGGCTGGCTTCAAAATGACTATGTATTAGACAATGACCTTGAACTTCTGATCTTCTAACTTCCACTTCCTGAAAGCTGCGATTATAGGCCTGCGCTACCTTGTGTTTGTGCATTGCTGGGGGGAATGGAATCCAGGACTTCATGTATGCTGGAGAAGCATTCTACCAACTGAGCTACATCCCCATCCCCATCTTTGTTTTAGTATTCAAGTATATCTTCACCATTTGCCATAGATTTAAACTGTGCTATGCTTTTTTTTTTCTTTTTAAGTCATGTTTCTTCTTTTTTTTAATGTACTGACAAAAAAAATTTTTTTTATTACCTCTTTAAACTCAATTCCATGGTTTCCACTGGGGAATTAGTTCCAGAATCTTTTACAATAGCAAAATCTAAAGATATTGAAGTTCTTTTTATAAAACAGCATTGTATTTGCATATAATTTATAGCATGCCCTTTTATGTATTTTCTCCCTTTGAGATGAGGGTCCTCTTAGTAGTTCAGGTTGGCCATGAACTTTCCATCATCCTGCTTTAGCTTCTCACGTGCTACAGTTACAGGCACATCCCAGCATATGGAGTTCCTTATATACTATAAAGCATCTCTAGATTATCTATAATGCTCAATACAATATTATGCTCTGTTATAATGCAATGCTCTATTGCTTATGGAATAATGGCCAGGAAAAAAGTCTGATAATTGAATTTGGTAATTTTTTCCAAGAATATTTTTTAAAGATTTATTTTATGCGTTTGAGTGTTTTGCCCACATGTATGTGAGCTACATTCATGCCTTGTGCCCACAGAAACCAGAAAAAGGCACCAAATTCCCTATAACTGCAGTTACAGATAGTTATGAACCACTATGTGGGTGCTGGGAACCATCTGCAAGTGCTTTTAACCACTGAGCCATCTCTCCAGCCTCTTCATTTTTACCCAGTAGTTGGTTAAATCCTTAGATGTAGAGCTTACAGAGACAGAGTATCCCTGATCGATGTTCAGTGATGCAGGGCTGGAGGATTTTCATCCTTCTGACCAGAAAAGAATGGAGAGAAAAGCCAGGCATGGTGGCACATGCCTTTAGTCCAAGCACTTGGGAGGCAAAGGCAGGTGGATCTCTGTGAGCTCAAGGCCAGCCTGGACTACAGAGTGAGTTCCAGGCCAGCTAGGGCTACAGGGAGACCTCTCAAAAAGAAAAAAAAAAAATGGAGAGAAGTAAAGTAGATACCTAACTCATATTCTTTTCTTCTTAGATAAACTAAATAAAACTAAAACATACTTTTTTCTTAAAGAACACTTGAAATAAAATAAACATCACATGCTTCTTAATGCTATCTAGATCAATGTTTTGCTTAGTATCAGATTTGATATGATCCAAGAGTATGGGAAATATGCATCCATCTACTACGGTAGCATGGTAACACATGACTGTAATCCCAGCACTTGGAACGTCAAAGCAGGAGAATGAGGAGCTCAAACACAGCATCAGCTATGCAGTGAGTTCAAGGCTGACCTGAGCTATGTAAGACTCTGTCTCAAAAATAAAAAAGAATCACTAACCCTGAAAAAAAAAATCCTAGTGTGGTGAAGCATGCCTGTAATCCCAACATTTGAGAGGTAGAGGCAGAAAGATCACCCCAAGTTCAAGATCAGCCTTGTCTACATAATGAGTTCTAGGAGAGCCAAGGCTACATAGTGATACCTTATCTCAAAAACAAAATTTTTAAAAGGTATTGTTTTAAAAATAATGCTGATAAACAAAATAAGAAAAAAATAAACAAATTTAGTCTTAAATTACTTCATACAAAATCAAAACAGTCATAAAAAATTTGTTCACAAAGAAACTAACTCGTAAAGAACCTGTCTTAGAAAAGCAGGCCTTCAGTGAAAAGTTTCCCACATTTAATTGCTTCTATTCTTTTTTTTTTTGCAGTTATTTACTTTGTGTGTGTGTGTGTGTGTGTGTGTGTGTGTGTGTGTGTGGTATGTGTGTGTTCGATTCCCAGCACCCACATGGCAGCTACGGGTGTGTGTGTGTGGTGTGTGTTATGTGTGTGTGGTGTGTGTGTGTGGTGTATGTGTGTGTGTGTGGTGTGTGGTGTGTGTGGTGTGTGTGTGTGCGTGTGGTGTGTGTGTGTGTGTGTACCACTGCATGCATGTAAAGGACAGGGGACAATTGCATGAATCACTTCTTTCCTTCTACCATATGGGTTTCAGAGATCAACTCTCACGGAGTCAGATGTGGCCTCATGGTTTTCTGAAAAAATTGAGAACAGTTTTTTGTTTTGTTTTTTTTTCCCATCAAAATAACTACGATACAGAAGCAAAATCTGTAAAATCAAACATGCTTTCCCTACCCCCCCCACATACACGCAATTCAATGGGTTCCCTACAACTCAATGAAGGACTTTTGGAAAACATACCCCCAGCCAGTTCTGTCATTTAGAATAATCTGGGTAGAAAATTAAATTAAGGACTTGGGAAAATGGAAAAGATCTGAAAAAACAATCTTGTATTTAGGAAACTTAAAATATATCGTCTGAAGAGACAGAACTGAAAACAAATCAATAAAAAATTAGAGAATGATTATGTGGTATGGATGGTGACTATAAAAGCTGTTTGAAAGGGGGTTATTCTGGTCTCTTTAATCTCTAACTTCTAATGCAGAATTACTTTCGAGTAGGTTAAGTAAACACAAGCCCATACATCATGGTTTAAGAAGCAAGGGGCATGACCCATCTCCATCCAATAATATCTCCTAACACTCCCCTTTTGGTGCAGTTATCTGTGAGACCTCTAGGTCCTAACTTAACTCATGTGTGTAAATACTTTCCAGATGAGAGATGAAAGAAAACAGCACTACAGAGTGGTCAGTATCAAATCAGCCTTGACCATGACCACTCGCATCCCAAGTTCCAGAGCACAACTCTTGACCTCAGAGCTCAACCATCAGGACTGCATCTTACCTTTGCTTTGATCCATTGCCTGAAAATCCATATTCTTAGCCCTAGAACACAAGAATTTGTTTCCCCCTCAATATAGTCCTCCTTCTTAACATGCACCATTCTTCCCAGTTATTTCAGAGCCTCATGATCCCAAGCCAAAACTCCAGCAGTTATGGCTATGTCTCATGTTTAAAACTGTCTCTTCTTGATACTATCTGTCACTGACCTACAATTCTCCCTGGTGATTGGCAGGGCCTAAAAATGATCTGATGATGGCAATATGCTTAGCAGTGATGAGAAAAGTTGATTCGGGCAAGCTGACTTTCCTTTCTTTACCATTCTGCAAGATATCTTTTTAAGATGAGAGCAGTTCTCAGGTAAGAATATGGCCTCTGTCTCCCCTGCTACACAGCCACCACTCCTAACTGAACATGGCTTGGACTCCCTTCATTCTCTACCCCATTCCTACCAGCCTGTCTATTTTCAGGTAATGATCCTCTAGCACTCTAAGCACTCCCCTATCCCCAAAAACTACCATTAAAAATTGTTATTTTGAGGGGCTGGCGAGATGGCTCAGCGGTTGAGAGCACTGACTGCTCTTGCAGAGGACCCAGGTTCGATTCCCAGCACCCACATGGCAGCTACGAACCGTCCTTAACTCCAGTTCCAGGGGAATCCGATGGCATTTCATGACACAGGTGCATTCACATACATGCAAGCAATATACTCATACACATAAAATAAAAATAATAAACAAAATATTTTTAATTTAAAAAAATATTCTTTAGACAGTTTATAGAGCCTCCGCACTGCCTACTCAATGGGCATAGCCTTAGGGAAATACTTTCCAATAATTTTAGCATCTCAGACCTGAACTGGTATCTAGCTAAAAGCAAAAGCTAGTAGAAAGAGCTAAGTACAGAGATACTTCACAAAACACCTTTAGGCCACAGAATATAATATTATAACACAAAATGTATAAAGATTTAAGAGTCATTTAAGCTGAACATGGTGTCTCATGCCTTGAACTCCAGCACGCAGGAGGAAGAGGTGTATGTAGCCTGTTCTCTGTGAGTTCAAGGCCAGCCTACATTGCACGTTTTGGCCAAGGCCAGCTGGGGCTACAGGGAGACCCTGTCTCAGAAAGACCAAAATACAAGTATTTGTTATTTGAGACTATATATGGATCAACAGAGATTATATATGGATCAACATAAACTCTGACTCATAAAGTCAAGATTCCCAGAAGGCAAATGTATAATTCATTGAAATCTAAGAATCCTTAACTTTATTTTCTGTATCTCTTGATAAATTACATTATCTGAGCAATTTTCAAGTATTTGTACTATAGAATAATGTGGACTAAAGTAACAGAGTGATTAATAAAAAATGTAGTAGCCCAGTGTCAATGTCACTCTCACCATTCATTTTGTTTGCTAGCGTGAACCAGATACACATGTAGCCAAATTGACTATTAGAACGAGTTACAAAGCCAGTGAGATGGCTAAGCAGGTGGGTGCTTGTCTGACCTTATCACCTTAGCCTGACCACCTGAGTTGGACTCCTGAAACCACCAGGATCCACCCAGTGGAAGAGAGTACCTATTCCCATAAATTATCCTCTGACTGCCACACATGTGCCATAGCATGCACACACACACACACACACACACACACACACACACACAAAATGAATGAATGGAAAAAAATATAATTACAGAGAATTAGTTGTATAAAGTTTACCCTTAACAACAACAACAAAAATTCCAATACAATAAAAATTATTGTTTTGAATTGGGCATGGTGATGCACACCTGTAATCCTAGCACTCAAGAAGCTGAGGCCAGCCTGGGCTACATAGTGAGACTGGGTCCAAAAAAAAAAGAAAAATAAAAAAAATTGTATGTTTTATGTTTTACTTTATGATAGGATAAACAAAGTCACTTAAAAAGGATTATAACTATTTGGCCTAACTTCAGTATCATTCTTAAATGTTACCAAAAAAAAAATCCATTTTCATCAACTACATTAACATTTTCTGCCGATCAAGGTGAAACTTGTATGTAAAAATGGTATGTAAAAAGCAAATAGAAAGCATAATTTCATTTCATCCTCCCAAATGCCAAGCTAAGTGTTTCAGTAAAGCCAGCAGAGGGAGCACCAGCCATTGTTTTATTGTTGTTTTTTTTTTTTTTTTTGAATGCCTAGCCTATCTTAAAAAATGAGAGACTTGGTGCTGAATTTTCAGTTTCTTTATTGAGATTGACAAAATTCTTAGAAATTACAAATATCAACTATCATTTGCCACTGGTAAATTGTCTCTGTACTTGTTTTTTTCTAAATCAGTAATGTTTATTAATGTTTTAATTAAGAAAGTAACATGGGGCTGGAGAGATGGCTCAGTGGTTAACACTAACTGCTCTTGCAGAGGACCCGGGTTCGATTCCCAGCACCCATATGGCAGTGGCAGCTATGAACCATCCTTAACTCTAATTCCAGGGGAATCTGAAGCCCTCTTCTGACCTCCACGGCATTGCACGACACAGGTGCACTCACATACATGCAGGCACTACACTCATACACGTAAAATAAAAAAATTCAAAAAAAAAAGTAACATATAGCTGGTGTACAAGTGAAACATTTTTTTAAAGTTTAAAAAGTTAACAATTTTCTCTTTTGATTTATATTATGAACAGACTGGTATGTACCTGGTATCTTTTTAATAAAAATTAGTTCATATACATATGTGAATCTTTCCCTATACAGAGGGTCTTTACGTGCTTGTTTGTAATCCATGAATATACAATGTGTTCAGTAGAAAAGACGAAATAAACACAATGCTAGGTCATATAATAACTTTGTATATACAGACATCAAAAACACATAACAGAAATAATATCACCACCTTCTACATAAAAACTTCAGACATATACAATGAGTGTATAGATTTTTTTTTTTTTTTTGGTTTTTTTGGGAAAAAATCCCCCTGTGGCCCCAGCTGGCCTGGAACTCACTATGTAGACCAGGCTGGCCTTCAACTCACAGAGATCCACCTGCCTCTGCCTCCCAGCTTGGATAAAAGGTGTGCGACACCACACCTGGCTTCCAGTGTGTAGATCTTGAATAACAGATACGCAAACCCAAATGTGCAGTCTCCTTAAAATGTAACGAGGAAGACTGAGTGAATTTCTTTCTCATTCACAATTGATATTATTATTATTAATATCTTCATAAAATAAAATAACAAGGGCTGGAGAGATGGCTCAACGGTAAAGAGCACTGGCTGTACTTGCAGAGGACTGGGTTCGATTCCCAGCGCCTACATGGCAGCTGACAACTGTTTGTAACTCCAACTCTAGGGTATCTGATGCCCTCTTCTGACCTCCTCGGGCATTACACAACACAGGTACACTTACACACATGCAGGCAATACACTCATACACATAAAATAAAAATAATAAAAACTTTAAAATTATAACAATGATAAAACCAAACTTCTCAGTTTTTAAAAAGAGAAATTAAAAATATGTTCTTTGAATTTTACAATGTTTTTTAAGTTCTCATTCAAGTGAATGATCTCTTTCCCCCTCACAGGTACACTGCACCTATTTGGATTATTTAACTAGAAGAAGAAAAAGAATGTGGTGACAGAGGTGACACTACTTCCCCTGCAATGGAAGAGTCCTTTAATTTCTCTATGGAGTCCAGCCCCCATCCAATATCACCCTTATGCAAAGAACCTCTTCTAAATACATGTTCCTAGGACCCAGAGACCTTTCAAAGCCCAGAGACCCATCTAGCCAGTTGGTAGCTACCTCTGTGGGTTCATCTTTCTCAGTCCATGAATTTGCTGAGGCCTCCATAGCTTTCACTATGACTCCTCATGCAGTCCCATCACCCCACTGTTCTCTATCCACGCACAGGCACCTGGGACACAGTCCACTAGACGTGCTCTTCACCATTGCCAATTTCTATTCACTTTGATCCCATAGCACAGCAGTTTCCCACATAGAAAAGAAGGAAAGATTTCAGGAAGGGTGGGAATGAAGGAGGGAGGCAGGAAGAGGGGGAGGGAATGCAAAAACTTGCAAGGGTAGGAGAAGGGGAAGGCCTTACAGGAATATAAAGAATTATTTATTTGGGGTGGGTAAGGAGTAATTAGTCAGCTGAGGCTTCCTTCCCATCTCCTAAGAACAGAAAAAGGTTTGTTTTATCTGTCATTTGTTGTGGCTATTGTTATTTGTATTTTATTTTGTTTTCTCTGCTAAGGGCTTTCAACATTTAGAAAATCTTCCAGTGACCACACTCTGTGATAAAATAAGAGAACACAGCATCATGATCCTCATTCTGCATGAGGAAAACAGAAACAGGAGGTCAAAAGCCTGGCTCAGTGTCAGGAAAGGCAGTTGCAGAGCCAGGATAAGACCCAGGGTTCTTGACTCCAGCCCTTTACTTTATCCACAAAGTCAACACAAGCAGTCTAGATTTGTTATCTCGCCCCCTTCTGTCTCAAAGGCTGAGTGACAAAGAGTGCTTAGTGAGATACTGAGTGTAAGTGACAGCACAGGAAGTCCACTCTCAGGGCAAGCTGTGAGAGTGGCAGCTCAACAGACCAGAAAGCAAGTCTGTACAGAATTCTTTCAGGCTTCACTCCCTGTCTTCCCCTAACCGTGACCCAGAGTCCACAGACACCCAAAGGAGTAGCTGCCGCAGGGCATCAGCAGGTTTGGAATCCACTGAACCCATCAATTTCTGAGCATCTCTTAGCAAAAGGAAAGGCTGAAACTCATTCTTCAGGAGTTAGATCATCTACACAACTGGTACCTTGCATTTCTAAAATATCTTATATGATAATTCACAGGTAATTCACAACATTACTTATGAACTGTGTGCAGAGGCTGCAAACGTTCAAGGACTCCTCCTGTCTGACGTAGTCCTAACCTCAGTCAATTCAGCTCTTTGAAACAAGTTAATACAGTTCTCAAAGGAATTCCATCTAGTCACGTATCGCATGTTTGAAGCTTAAAATGTTGAAAGTGAAGAAAAGTTGCATCCAAACAGGTTCAGTATGAACACTGACCATATATGGAAGAAATATTTATATGGAAACCACACCACTGCTGAATTCACTGTAGTAACAGCCAAGACATTGTATGTGTACAAAGTGCTCTCATCCAACTGTGCAGCACAAACAGGAATTTTATTTGTGCTACTACAGCATTGTCCTTCACTGCAAACTGAATTTCACTATCTTCCTGGAAACATACCTTTCATTAGAATTATCTCATTACAGTGGATAATCTCTAACAAAATGGCAAAGAAAAACAAATTTATCAGTGCTAGGACAATAACCAAAGTATAATTTATCATTTCTCGTTGACTACTAAACTAAGACCAACAATACTTTCTAAAAAAAATAGCTAGTGATCAAAAATGTTGTAAAAAGAGATGTTTTATATAACCCTAGAATTAATTTTAAGGTTATGTTTAAAATTGAGTGAAATATAGTATATGAAAATCCAGACGATCCTAAAATGTTTCTTTCTTAGCCTTTAATGTCAAGCTGTGAAAATCTAATCTCTAAAAAAGTACACTGATTTATTATAGAATAATTTCCTCTGTGAGTTCCCTCTGTGAGGAATCTCTGAGTTCAAGGCCAGCCTGGTCTCCATAGCGAATCCAGGACAGCTGGGGCTACATGAAGACCCTGTCTCAAAAAGGCCAAAAAAAAAAAAAATTTCTATAATAGTTTATAGACATTCTATAACATTTTCATTAAAAGTAGATTCCTGATCTAAATATTAGGCATTAGTAAAATGAAGGAATATGTAATCACCACTGAAAAGAACTGTTTATATCCTATATCCCTACAGATATTTAATCTCCGGTAAAGAAATCAGAGATTGGCAAATCTTATGGGGGGGGGTGTTTGGTTGGTGGTGGTGGTGGTGGTGGTGGTGTGTGGGGTGTTTTGTGTAAATGTACCTAAAAAGGAAAACAGACCCAAGGACGGGAACAGAGAGTCCAAAGAGTCGGAAACACTGCAAATTGTCCTCTCTGAAGAGCAGGGGTCACTTCTGTGGTGGTGTGTGCTCTAGTTCCCAGTCAAGAAACTGAAGAAAAGAGCTGTGTCAATCAGAACCCCAAACCTTAAGGTTATCAGGAAACAAATGTGTGGAGCTGCAGATCCAAACCCAGAACCCAAACTTCTGCAAATTTAACCTGTAAAATCAGCTGAGCATTTAACCTGTTCTTTAAAAATTACACAACAGTCTAAGGGTAGTATAATAAACTCCTGCTCCTGGATTAACAAGCAGGGCAAGACAGATAAGGGGCACTGGTTGCAGCAAACCGATTGCCAAACAAGAAGTTTAAATTAAAAAAAAAAAAAAAACTGATGAAAGCCTAGCATTAAAAAGAGAAGTGTTTAACTGTTAAATCATCCAAATTACTTTGCCAAATTTTGACATGCTTCGTTTCCTGTAGGAAAAAAAAAAAACAAAAACACAACTCCCTGTTTCTTTTTTTTTCTTTTGACTTTGAAAAAAAAAGTGAGGAAAAATAACCAGCTGTTCCTTGTATAGTTCAGGAAACAAGTTTGATTTATTACTTTAAGGTTATTTTTGAATGAGCTGCTTGTGGCAGCCAGAGCGCAGAAGTCACTGAGGCCTGTCCACTTGAAGGACTCAAACTGTTTCCTGAACAGCCCTTCACTCCTCACCTCCGACGGCTATTATTGACAACGTGTGACTGGGGCCTTCCAGGATTTTAAAACAGCAGGGGTCCCGGCCGAACAATCGGCCTGTCAATTACCTTTTCCCTGGTTGTGAAAGAGCGGCCCAGGACAATGCAACTTCTCAGCGGGGCGCTGTGCGGCTGGGAGTTTGTAACCTACTCTTGCACAGCTCAGCATTGAAAACCCACTAAATGGTTGGTGCCTTCACTTTTGTCTGTGTGTGTCAGTACGAACCAGAATTGCTGCAAGGTGTAGGTGTCCCCATGGACGGGTTTTTAAGTTCTCGCTAGGGCAAAACAGATTCTGAACATTGTTACCTCGGAGCTCCGTGGAAGTTTTCTTTTTCTGAGATCCATACAAACACAAAGCGCCCCCGGGCTCCCAAACCCCTTCTGTCCGTTTGTCCTGCCAAAGCGCCCAGGCCTCTCTACCTATATTGTGGCTTTAAAAACTTCCTGTAGGCATTGATGACTTGCGGTGAGGACTGTCCATCATCCCGCCCCTTTGTCTGGCAGTCACTTCCATTCGAATTTGACTGACTGAGGCAGCCTGAGTTATTTGTAAAGAACAACAAGGCTTTTCATTCATAATTTTAGTAAGGGGACAGGGTGCTAATGACTGAGCTTGAATAACTAGGCAATGTGGTATTCAAGGCAGGAAGAAGAGCCACCCGCTGCCAATGGAGGAAGGAGAGGATGTGGGGGAAAGTGCCTGGGTAAAAAGCCTATGACTGGAGGATCACTCAAGTATACAAACACAAACCGAGTTTTTAAAAGGTGAGACCCTCGAAAAAATGGACGCAAGGAGGGCGGGGGCCTCTAACAGGATTCCATCTACTTTGGGGTTAAGTTACTCTCCCAAGTGCACAGAATCAGAAAGCTCATAAGCGACTATAGAGAAAGTAAATCTTTTCTAACGCTGCTGGTTCTTCAGGGGAAAAAAAGCAAAAAAAGAGGAAGATTTGTTTTGGGTGACTTTCATTTGGACAAACAGGGTTGTCTTTAGGGGGGCCTCAGCTTGACAACCAAGTCTGGGTTCTGAGGAGCTTACATCTGGGGTCTATAGCCAACTTTGGGTGCCTGCAGTGCAAACACGATATATGATGACCCCCAATATGTCATCCTACCAAGGAACAGAATTTGCCAAAATGTAAATTTCTGTTGGTTATGGAATTTATTTTTACTGTTGAAATAGTAAGATGAAAGTTTGGATTTTTTAAATTAAGAAATTGAAGTTGTCAGGGTGGAATGTCACTCCATGTAGCCTAGTACGCAAAAGGCCCTGGGTTCAATTCCCAGCATCACCACCTCCTCCACCCCAACCAGGAAAAGAAAGAAATCAAAGTTATATATACAGACATTTACATAGCCTCATAGAAAATAATCCAAAATCAAAGTAGGCATTTTAATCTTTTGTGAATTAGTAGATTAACAGGACATGCTTTTTTAGTAATCAATGGAATTGCATAAAATGCCAATTTTGATAATGTCTAGCAGGAATATTTTTTTCCAGCAGTGGAACTCTGATCTATGCTTAATTTATAAGACTGATATTCTTAAGAACCATTTAGGGCTACTGATGCTCAAGGTTATAGCTTAGATTGTGAGTTGGATGTCCAATTTCTTAGGTCATAAACTGACCCCAAAAAGCATTCATTAAAACAGGACCCTGTGTGGTTAAGGCCCACCCATTTCATTCCTTTTGGAGACAGGCTCTGATTATCTATTGCACCACAGCCTCAAGCATAGATCCTCCTGCTTCAGCTTCCCAAGAGCTGGGATAGGCAGGGAAGGCCTCCACACTCAGGTTTCCATTTCATTCTCACAACCATCCTGCTTTGATTAGTAAGAAAACGAGTATGCAGACAATCTGATACTTCTCTTTTTTTTTTTTTTTTTTTTTTTTGCTTGTTTTGTTTATTTGTTGTTTTCTGAAACAGGGTCCCAAGTAGCCCAGTCTGGCCTCAACTCGCTGTATAATTTAGGATGACCTTGAACTCCTATTTCTCCTGTCTCCTACGTTCCAAGTGTTGGTATTACAGAAGGAGAGGCACACCACACCTGGCTTTTCTAGTACTTTCTATCCATTTCTACTTCAATACTCAACAAAGACTTAAGTGTGTGAGCACATTCCTGGAGAGTACTAAAACTAATCCAAAGTAAGTCTTGAATGCCATGTTTAATTAATTAATTAATTAATTAATTAATGATTAATTAATTAAAATGTACATGCCAAGCATGGACATAAATGAAAATAAATTTTGATGGGTCTTGTTTATCTTGTCTTCCTGTACCTCCTGACATCCCTAGGTTTTTGAGAGCAGATTAAATAACTTTCCCCAAGGCTTTTAGTTCAAATTGGTTGACAACTTAATCATATCCTGGAGATTTTATGCTCAAAGCCAGGTTAGACCTGGCATCCTGTTCCATTCTATAGCTCCTTGGAACTTGAGGCTTAGGCTGTAATCCCATGAATGACAGCCTCCATGACTGGCCCAGCACAGGCCAAATCCTGAAGTTAAGGATGGTTACTTTGGGTGTCTTTTCAGACTTCCTGGAAACTGCCTCTATGTGCTCAGATAATGGTAAATACTCATAACTGGATCTTGGGTAGTGTTGGCAGGGTTGCTTCACACCAATGTCTGTGTTACAAATACGCACAATGGCTAATTTTCCAGCCTAAAGACAACAGAAGGCATAAGAATAATCTTGCAATGGGGTGTGAACCTAGTCCAGCACTCACCTCCACATGTCCATACTTTGATGTCTCCCCTATTTTCTATTCTTTTTCAGTGAGCTATGGATCCTTACTATGATTTCAAATTAAAACAATATAATACAATAATGGCTTTCATTTACTAAAGAGTTATTACAAGTCAGACCTCCTCTACAGCTGTGCATGCACTAATTTTTTAAGCCTTACTAGGATACTCTGATATTGAAAATATTTTTATTTCCACATTACAAGTTTAGAAATAGAAGCACTAGCAAGTTAAATAATTTATGCAGAGCCCCTCCCATATTAACTTAAATCAAATTTATATTGTCTTGAATAAAGCTCCATTCATACCTCTATTGTGTTACACAGATACATATCACATATTAAAAACCACCTCTGTAGAGATGAGGTAAGAATATGTGTCAGAGGATATAACACAGCTGCTGCTAGTTTTTAAGAAATATTCTCCCCTGTTCTGGCTTTTTTCTAGTTCCCTGACTAGAACTTGTAATGCTAATTACTCTTGCCTTTACTTCTCCTTCACATCTCCTATTCACCAATCAAGGATTTTCTTTTTCCAGTAGAGATAAGAGTTATGCAATTTGGGAGTGTTTTAGATAGACCCACTGAAGGGGTACTCCAATTACCTCACCCTGCGTCCCTTTTCAGCATGGAAGAAGTCAGAGTGGTCTGTATCCCTATTCCCTATTGGCAATTTGGGTAACCCCTTCAGAGGATGGGGTGATAAGAATAGGAGGTAGGAATTGGCTAGGCAGTTAGGGTAAAAAGACCCCAAAGAAAAGTAGCCAGTTTCTTGGCTAAAACTCACAATGTCTTTGGGCCTCTTAACAACATACTCCGTTCCAAAGGCCAAAAATATTGAAAGCATTTGGGAGTTTTTATCTAATCCTTAAAAGATGTAGGGTTACCTCTTCAGAGGGGGAATGTTAGAGTAGCCAAAAGCCCCATCAAAAAGAAGAAGAAGAAGGAGGAGGAGGGGGAGGAGGAGGAGGAGGAGGAGGAGACAGAGTACATGAGGTTATCAGAAAAAAGTGATGGGGAGATATGGGAAGAGTTGGGGGGGTGGGCATGGATTTAATCAAAACACCTTATACGAATGTATGAAATTCTCAATAAATTATTTTTTTAAAAAAAAGAAAAATATTCTCAGTGATGTGGTGTTTTGTTTGCTTATTTGTTTCTCTGGGTTGGTTTGTTCTGTTTTGATGTTTTTGGTTAGTTGGCTGATCTTTTCGGCAGTACTGGGGACCTAGGGCCTCCTGCAAAGTAAGCTAGTGCTGTACTGCTAAGCTATATGCCCAACCTAAAAGAATATTCTGAATAACCTAAATATCTCAATAAATAAAGTACCAGTAAATGTGCAGCCACTTTTTTGACTTCATTTCAAATATTCTTATATGCTGTTTTCTGATTTCTCTTAATTTTATGTCAAAGGATAAAACACAGTAATGAGACATTCTTATACTAAGGAACTATCTGTTGTTTATCTGAAATGTAAATCTGAGTGTCCTGTTTTTGTTAACTCTAGAAACTGCAGATGAAACCAAGGATCCGGACTGTCATTGAATAAATCAAAATTTCACACAAAACTGACTTTTCGCCATCTCTCACCATCCAAACATTCATCTATCATACATCACACACCAGATAAGCAACACATTTATTATCTCTACCAGCCAAATTCCCAAATAGTTCGATTCTTTAAAAAAAATTAGTCATATCTTTAAATTTTATAGCATGCACGAATTCCATGAGTTTATATGCTACTTCAACAGACCTTAGATAATGCCATATTCTTATGTTTGATAAACCATACAAATGGTAGATGAGAAATATATTTCTGTAAATCTTAGAAAAAATAAGTCATCTAATTATCCATAATATTAACTTAATATTTTATGGCTTTGTACCTTGCAATCATGCTTTCTTCTAAAATCAATCTGTGCATTTAGCTTTAGTGTCAACTTGACATAACTGGGTTGAGGGAGCCTCAACTGGGGAATTGCCTTCATTGGACTGGCCTATGGCCAGGTCCATGGGGAATCTTCTTGATTATTGAGTGATGTGGGAGGGCCCAGTCCACTGTGGGTGGTGCCACCCCTGGACAGGTGGGCCTGTGTTGCATAAGAAAGCAGGCTGAACAAGGACCAGGGGAGCAAGCCAGTAAGCAGTATTCCTCCATGGCCTGTGCTTCGGCTTCTGCCTCTAGGTTCCTGCCCTGAGTTCCTACCTTGGGCTCCCTGATGAACTGTAACCTGGGAGATGTAAGCCGAGTAAACCTTTTCCTCCCCAAGTTGATATTGGTCAGAGTGCTTTGTCACAGCAATTGAGAAACAAACTAGGATACAATCATTTCTAAATTTTAATTATCCAGTTATATTCAAAATGGCATAAATAAGAGTAACTATATCTCCATATGTCCTTAACAAGTCTAGTTTTAGAAATTAAAGTATATCAATAGCTACTGAGTTTCAGTGACTATTGATAAAGTAAGTATTCATAATATTTTAAAAACAACATTAATAACTCTTCATATTATTCTATCTCATATAACTTACAAAATTTAGGGATTTTGTATTTAATAGGAGATCTGATACTAGATTTCTTACTATGCCAGGGATTGGCTATTAAAGAAACTGCTAACTCCAGAAGCAGTCTACAAAAGCAGACATTTCTCTTCTATTAATAAGAACGGGACTCTTCAAAGTAAGCAATGATCCTGGGTGATCACATTAGACACCCCGACCCCCCACCTTGGAGCATACTGGCTTTTTCACCTCTCTATTTATACATAAGATGAGGTATCCATCTGAAGTTATTTCACCTTCATTGCCTTACCTTCTTGTGCTGGATACCTTTAGTTGTCAACTTAACACAGCTGGGAGAGGGACCTTCAGTTTCAGAATTGCCTCCATTGGACAGGCCTGTGGCCATGTCTGTGGGACATTTTCTTAATTGTTGAGTGATGTGAGAGGGCCAAGCCCACTGTGGGCAGTGCCACCCCTGGGCAGGTTGTTCTATATTGTATAAGAAAGCAAACTGGGATGGGCTAGGGTAGCAAGCCAGTAAGCAGTGTTCTTCCAAGGCCTGTGCTCCAGCTCTTGCCTCCACGATCCTGCCCTGAGTTCCTAACTTGGGCTCCCTCAATGATGAACTGTGACCTGAGAGATGTAAGCTAAATGAACCCTTCCCTTCCACTCCTGCCCCCCCCCAAAAGAATTACACTAGGACAAGGAAAGGAAAGACCTACCATGCTCATGGATTGGTAAAATCGATGTTGTAAAAATGACCAACCTACCAAAAGCAATTTATAGATTCAATGCAATGCCAATCAAAATACCCATGACATTCTTCACAGAGCTTGAAAAATATCATACTAAATTCATATTGAATCACAAGAGATCCTGGACAGCCAAATCAATATTGGCCAAAGATCCACCACTGGGGGATCACCATACCAGATCTCATATTATATTACAGAGCTGTAGTCATAAAAACAGCATGGTACTGGCACAAAAACAGACATGTAGATCAATGGAACACAATAGAAGTCCCAAACATGAGTACATGCAATTTCAGCCACCTGATATTCAACAAAGGTGCCAAAAATACACAGTGGAAGAAAGATAGCATCATCAACAGACGGTGCTGGCAAAATTGAATATCCACTTGCAGAAGAATGAAATTGGACGCTTATCTTTCACACTGCACAAAAATCAACTCCAAATGCATCAAAGACCTCAAACCTGAAACTCAGAATCTGCTAGAAGAAAACAAAAGCAGTACCCTCCAAGATACAGGCATAGGAAAGGACTTTCTAAATCAGACACCTGCTGCTCAGGCATTGAGGTCAACAATCAATAAGTCGGACTTCATTAAACTACAAAGCTTCTGTACAGCAAAAGAAACAGCCAAGGAAGGGGAGAGGAAACCCACTGAGTGGGTGAAAATCTACCAGCTACACATCAAACAGAGGATTAATATCCAGAATATACAAAGAATTCAAAAATCAAAGCAATAAGAAAATAAATGACCCAATAAAAAGATGGACTATAGACCTAAACAGAAAGTTCTCAAACAAAGAAATAAAGGTGGCTAAGAAGCACCTTAAAAAGTGCTCAACAGCTGGGCATAGTGGCATATGCCTTTAGTCTCAGCACTTGGGAGGCAGAGGCAGGCAGATCTCTGTGAGTTCAAGGCCAGCTTGGTCTACATAGTGAGTTCCAGGACAGCTGGGGCTACAGGGAGACCTTGTCTCAAAAACCAAACAAACAAAAAGTGCTCAACATCCTTAGTAATTAGAGAAATGCAGATTAAAAAACCACTTTAAGATTCTATTTTACCCCAGTCAGACTGGCTAAGATCAAGAGAACAAAAGACTCCAAATGCTGGTGAGGATGTGGAGAAAGAGGAACACTCATTCACTGCTGGTGGGAATGCAAACTCATACAACCACTATGGAAAGCAGTGTGGAGAACCCTCAAAAAACTATAAATGAACCTACCATAGGATCCAGTGATACCACTCTTTAGCATATACCCAAATGACTCATCATACTGTAGAGATACCTATACATCCATGTTTGTTGCTATCTTCACAATAGCTACGAAATGGAAACAACCTAAATGTCTCTCAACTGAGGAATAAATAATGAAAATGTGGCCACATTTGCCCAATGGAGTTCTACTGAGCAGTAAGAAAAGATGAAATCATAAAATTTGCAGACAAATGGATAGAACTAGAGAGTATTATACTAAGTGAATTAACACAAATGCAGAAAAGCAAGAGACGTATGTTCTCCTTCACCTGGGAATCGTAGTACCAATCCCTTATATGTAAGTATATAAATTCTGATGTAACATCAGGAGTCAGGAAAATGGAAAGGACACATGGAGGCAAAGGAAAAGAAAGAAACTGAGAGGGGTATAGTAGGGAACAGATGTTACAGGAAAGGGAGGTGGAGAAAGTAGGAGTGTTCAACAGGGAGGAGAGGAGGGAGGGATATGCAAGGGGCCAAGCTGGCAGGGTGAGGGGTGGGAGGGCTGGAGAGAGGGCGTGGTGGGAAGCAGGTGTTATTGTGGGGAGGATGGGGATAATGGGGGGTGCTGAAACTGGGGAGGAAGGAAGAAGACTCTTCTTGGGAGATTGGGGGTCTAAGAAACCTAGAGGGAAATGTGATGCCCTTGAAACCCCATGAGAAATGCACATATAGTGTCTGAACATTAGGGCATATGTACACCTGGGAGCTGCTTGGCAAGGAACACAATGCCAGTCAGAAGAGACCTCCCTTTGAGTGGTTGATAAAAGTGGTCCAGGAGACCCCCAAAATAACACAGGTTACTGCCAAACCTATTGGTTTATCTCTCAGGACTAGTAGATAAGACCCTACTGCTGAAGACAGGACGTACTTGGGATACAAGACTTGAAGGAATGGAACAGGAATTGAACTTGGAAGCCTTCTAACCAAAGTTTAGCTATCATAATGCTAGATGATAATATGCAAACTGCCAAGGGATAAAAACAATCAATGGTTCACCCTAGTCCTAAAACCTAATAACCATAAAGACCTCTATTGGCAGTAATGGCATTGTTATCTTGGGGGCAATCAACAGCTATCTAATTGGACTTAAAGCCTCCTCAATGGGAGTGAACTCATGGGTAGCATGTGTCAAATACACATGACAGGAGAGGATCTAGATCCTAGAGAAAACCCTCTCTTTCATATCTCTAGGTAAATGAAATTTCTTACTATATGCTAAATATGGATCCTTATATTTACAGACAAGGAAACTGTACATCAATGATCAAAGACATTTCTTTTTGAAACAGATAGAGGCTACTGCAGAATTGCACAATTTGTCAGACATAGAGAATATACATCTGAGAGATGCCCAGTACCAGGTGACACATCTACAATTGAACCTCTACAACTAAGGATCATAGAGAGTTGTTTCCCTCAACTCTCACCAGTAAATCTTCCTTATACAACAGAGTACAATGCACGCAGAAGGCCACAACTGTCTAAGTTTTAAAGAATAAGAAACTGCAGAGTGTGTATCCCTGGATAGGACTCCTATATTGAACCTCACCACCCACGGGCTCAGGGACCATTGTGGAAGAGAGGACAGAAAGATTGTAAGAGCCAGGGCTGGTTCACGAACACAGGGAAGCAGAGGTTTTCAGAGCATGTGAAGTTGTACTAATGGTTGCATGGAGCACCGGTCCCATGCCAACTGAAACAAGGGCCTAGAGGGGAGGAGAGAAATGGGCGGCAGGCCAGCACTAGACTGTACTATTGGAAACTGATTGCTACTGGGTGAGGGAGAGTATGCCTTACATATGATCTCTAGTTGGACTGACTAGACTCTAGTGGATGAATTTACACTGAAGGACATCTGGGTACAAATGCTTGACTGGATAGGACTTACCATGTATGGTGGAATACATGAGGTCCAGTGGGGTGATGGGGTAAGCATCGATCGGAGAGAGGGTGTGAATTTAAGAACTGTTGCATGAAAATACAAAAGCTCAATAATTTTTTAAAAATTACATTTACTTATTTGTATGCATGACTATGTATGGGGGGGTGTGCATGTGGAGGTCAGAGGACAACTTGTGGGAGTCAGGTCTCTCCTTCCACCTTGCTGGTCTGTTGGATGAATTCAGGTCATCAGGCTTGTGACAAGCACCTTCATTCACTGAGCCATCTCACCAGCACCAATTACTTTCATTCTAAATGCTAAATGTTAACTGACAAAAATACTAGAAGGGCCAATATATTAATGAGTCTGGATGCTAGAAAACTTTCTAAACACACAAATACGGCTGGGAACCATAAATGAAAAGATGGATACGCAAGAGTTTACATTAAAAACTGAGAGCTTCTTGTATTGATATTGTGGTTTGAATGAGAAATGTACGCATAGGTACAATGTACACAAGTTCACACAGGGTCCCCAGTTGGTGGTGCTGTTTAGGAAGTCATGAAATCTTTAGGGGGCAGAGTCTTGCTGGAGGAAGCAGGTCATTAGGGATGGGCTTTGAGAGTCAATAACTTTGTCCCACTCCTGGTTCTTTCTCTGACACCTGAGTGTGGATGAAAGTGTAACCAGCCAGCTTTCAGCACTGGAAGTCTGCTGCCATGCCTCACCAGCCATTATGGACTCTTCCTCTGAAGAGTAAACTGAAATAAACTCTTCCTTCTACACGTTGCTTTGTCATGGTATTTTAATCACAACAGCATAAAAGTAACTGGTACATATGGCAAAACACAAAACAAAACAATACAGAAAGTCTGAAAGGTACCTAGGATTTTACCATTTAACATAGACCCCAAATTTTTTCAGTGAGATACCTTGTCTCAAGGGAAAGGAGCAGAGAGTAGCAGGTAGGGCACCCAATATCCTCTGGCCTCTGTGCATGCACATGTACATGCAAGCACACCAACACATAGACACACACACACACACACACACACACACACACACAAAAAATTTGGCATACTCAATATTGAACAGTGTTAGAGGAAACGGGCAAATACGCAAATATCTATAAACATGCAGATCATAGCATTTTGCATTCTAATCAAAGAATCCGTTCCAAATATATCTATAATCTAATGACCAGCAATGTAGAATTTTTAAAGTAAATGTAAAAATATTAACCATGAGTGGAATTTTTGTTTTTATAATAATTTTTTGTTGTTTTTGGTCTTTTTGAAGCAGGGGCTCCCTGTAGCCCCAGCTGTTCTGGAACTCACTCTGTAGACCAGGCTGGCCTTGAAATCACAGAGATCCACCTGCTTCTGCCTCCCAAGTGCTGGGACCACAGGCGTGCGCCACCACCCCCAGCTTGTTTTTATAATAATTTTAATGATTGTTTTTCCTACAATGATATATAATTTAGAAAATAAATAAACCCATTTATTCTTCAGGGGATGCCTGCCGGTGGTAGGGGAAAAAGTAGTACAAGGTCAAAGATCACTGGATAATTCTGGAACATAAAGTGCTGGGATTAAAGGCATGCACCACCATACCCAGCTTTGTAGTAGGGTGTGGGAAGCGAGCGCCCCCGAGTCAGCCAAAAGATGGTGCCTTGGTTGGCTGCCACGCCTCGTGACTCCAACCCTTGGCTGGCTGCCAAGCCTCATGACCCTCACTTGTTTACTCCAACTCTTGGCTAGCTGCCAAGCCTCGTGACCATCACTTGTTTACTCCAACCGGTGCAAGCGAATGAGCCCGATCATGTGCTGCCTGCCTGATCAGAGACATCATCGAGCATGATCCTGCTATGTGGCCCAATAAGCTGCCTCTCTGCCTGCCTGGTGCGTGTGTATGTGTGACCTGATTGGTCCTGGCTGGGGGGAGGGCTGTCGGGAACTATATAAATGGGGACTGAAGTGCGTAATAAAAAAAAGAAGAAGCTTGAACCTCACCTTGGTGTCTGTGTCGTCTCTCCTGGACTCTGCTGGATGGAGTCTTGGGTCACGGCATTTATGCATATGAAAACATGAGTGATAACGATCTTAAGAAGTCGGAGAGAAGTTTCTACACGGTGGAACGGATGTGAAAGTTCCCTAAGAGAAGGGATGGAGAGAAGTTTCCACAAGGTGGAACGGATGTGAAAGATCCCTAAGAGGAGGGACGGAGAGCTAGGCCCACTTAACCATGGGTGCCGGTGGATCGAAAACAAAAGTGCATATTGCGCTGGTACAATTGTTGAAAAGGAGTGGGATTAAGTTAAAAGCAGAAATAGTTGAAAAATTCTTAGATACAATTGTTAGAGAGACTCCTTGGTTCTTGGAAGATGGGTATGTAAGCTCTACCTCTTGGGAGCAACTAGGGAGTGTTAGGTTTCCAAACAGCAGCTCCCCCGCTCCCCAACAGGGACCTCACCTTGACCTTTGGAGTCAAAGAAAACAAACTCTGTTGAGAAGCAGCCTGCCTCTCCTCTGATCTCCAAAGATAGAATAAGCAGATTCTACCTGATAACCAGAGATCTTAGAAGCTGTTTTTCTCTCATCTTAAGAGGGAAAAAGTAAACACTTCCACACCCTAATCCTACCTGCTTCCCCCTCCCTGATTCCACACCCTAAAGCCCCCATATGTAAAGTCCCAGCTCACAACCCGTGGACATCTTTCCTGAACATCTTTCCTTCCCTGACATCCTTCCCTTCCTTCCCTTCCCCCTTCCCCCTTCCCCCTTCCCTTCCCTTCTCTTCCCTTCCATCTTTCCCTTCGTGGACATCTTTCCCTTCCCGAGGGAAAGGTGCCCCTTGCGAAATAAATCTCTGTCCCACTGAGGATTCCATCTGAGCCTCCGTGCCTCATCCATCCGCTCAAACTTTCGGACTCGCTTGTCGTTACTGGCCTCTGTGAACACCACTAATTCGACATTAAGGTACACTTCCACCCTCTATCTCTCTCCCCTCTCCCATTCCTTTCAACTCTCTCTCTCCCTCTCTCTCCCCTTTCCCCTTCACTACTCTCTGGAGTTCTCTTTTCATCTCCTTTCCAATCAAATTCGGTCACTCCCGGGCCTCACTCATGGCCACTGGACAACACTGGTTTTTGCGACCGTTGAACAGCCTGGCACAGTTACTGTGTCTGTCCATGCCCACCTGGGAGTCAGACCTGCCTCCCCGTCGCACTCAAATCCTTTTCCTTACCTCAGCTCCCTTCCCTTCCTCACTCCTGCCATTTTTTGCCTTCCTCCAACCTCTCACC
>NW_008352267.1:12255853-12256691 GCF_000622305.1 Nannospalax galili
GTATGACCCAAAGTCTGCAGAGGGACAGCTTATGCTTCACCATCACTTTATCTTACAATCAGCTCCAGATATTAGAAGGAAACTTAGGTGCTTAGACAAGGGCCCTGAAACCCCCAAGAGATATCTGTTGGACATGGCATTTAAAGTCTTTTATAACCAAGAGGAACAGGAGAAGGCAGACAAGCTTACCCTGTCCAAGCAAAAGTACCAGCTTATGGCTGCAGTCCTGAGGGCTCCTCCCAAGAACACTTCGAACACCAATGGGGCCCAACGACATCTGCCAGGATCCTGCTTCAAGTGTGGAGCCACTGGACATTGGGTAAGACAATGCCCTAACCCATGGCCACCACCCGGACCCTGTCCTTCTTGTGGGCAACAAGGTCACTGGAGAGTTGATTGTCCTTCTTTGCAATGCCACAGAAAGCTACTCACCTCCCAGACCCAGCCTCATTTACAAGGTTCAGTGAACGATCTTCTGGGCCTGGCGGCTGAAGACTGACGATGCCCTGGCTTCTCGGCCCCCACCGCTTCTATGATTATCACAATGGAGGAGCCCAGGGTTTCAGCCATGATGGCAGTTAAGATTATTAATTTCATTATTGACACTGGCACGTCATGGTCAGTTCTCCCTTCCTACTCTGGTAAAGTTTTTCCCTCACAGATCTCTGTGGTGGGGGTTGATGGGAAGCCTCACAACCCCAAATCAACAGGACCCTTAGCCTGTGTATTCTGGAAGGTGCCTTTAACTCACTCCTCCCTGGTTATGCCCACCTGCCCAACCCACCTACTTGGCAGGGATCTCATGCAAAAGCTCTCCCTTTCTATTTCTCTCCCATTC
>NW_008352267.1:12260046-12260994 GCF_000622305.1 Nannospalax galili
GAGGTGTATATTTTCCCTCTAACTTCAGCGCAGGCAACAGAGCTTGCTGTAGTCTTGCAGGTCTTCGCTCAGTTTCCACAACCTTTCAATCTTATTTCAGACAGCTTATATGTAGTACAAAGCCTACAAATTCTTGAGAATGTAGGAACTGTTAAGTCAACTTCACAAGTTTTCGATTTATTTGCTGCATTGCAAAAGCATATTTGGTCCTGCAAATCTCCATTCAGCATTACTCACATACGGGCTCATTCTGGACTTCCAGGACTCTTAACTAAGGGTAATGACACAGCGGACGCAGCCACTCGCTGTGTATTTGCTTTTTCTGTCATGTCCCTTACTCCTTTAGAGCTTGCTACTCAATTCCATTCACAATTTCATGTCAATGCAAACACCCTTCAGCAAAAATTTAAAATCACTAGAGAACAGGCGCGCCAAATTGTACTCCAATGCAAAGCTTGCGTTACATACCTCTCTCTATGGTCCATTGGTGTTAATCCACGAAGTCTAAAGCCTGGAGCTCTCTGGCAAATGGATGTCACTCACCTTCCAGAGTTTGGTACATTAAAGTATTTACATGTTTCAGTACACCTACTCTGGAGTTATTTATGCTTCTGCCCAGTCAGGAGAAACATCTAAACATGTTATATCACACTGCCTGCAAGCATTTGCAGTTTGGGGTCTTCCTCTTCATATAAAAACTGATAATGGCCCAGCATATACTTCCTCTAAGTTCAAGTCCTTCTGTGCAGCTTTTGGAATATTCCACACTTCTGGCATACCGTACAATCCTCAAGGACAAGGTATAGTAGAGAGAGCTAATGCCACACTAAAAACCTATCTAATAAAACAAAAAGGGGGAATAGGAGACCAATATAAATCACCAAGAGATAAATTAAACATTGTTCTCTACACCCTAAATTTTTTAACTCTGGATATGGACGGCTGCTC
>NW_008352267.1:12261763-12272790 GCF_000622305.1 Nannospalax galili
TTTTCCTGAGCAGAAAATTTATCTCACGAGATTGGGGCCAAGCTTCAAGGAAATTGGAGCAGAGATTTTGACAGGACACTTTCTGAACTAGGAGCCTCCATCATTGCCGTCAATAACGCCCGAGTGCAGATCGCCACAGCTCAAGAATGGCTTGACACCTTGCAGAAGACTTTTTCAGTCCTTAAAGACTGGGGCGGGATGGCCTTCTGGGATTTTCTGTTGATCACTGTATGTGTCTGTATGATCTGGTGTATGTGTAAAATGCGGTGGCGAACAGAGATGCAACAACAAATGCTTGTACAGGCTATGGCTGCACTGGAAAGGGGCGAGTCTCCCTCTGTATGGTTAACCATGCTGGACTGGTAGTCAAAGATGGGTAAGACTCCCTCATGGACATACCAACCTAAGACAGACTGCCAGCCAAGCTGCTGAACAGTTGATGACGGGTAAGGATGTTACATGGAAGGGGGCAACCTAAGACAGGCACGGTCCTTTAACCTTTGTAATAAAACAAAAAGGGGGAGATGTGGGAAGCGAGCGGCAGAGTCAGCCAAAGATGGTGCCTTTGCTGGCTGCCAAGCCTCATGACTCCAACCCTTGGCTGGCTGCCAAGCCTCATGACCCTCACTTGTTTACTCCAATTCTTGGCTGGCTGCCAAGCCTTGTGACCCTGGCTTGTTTACTCCAACCCCTCGAAGCCGAAGCCGCAATGAGCCCGATCATGTGCTGCCTGACTGATCAGAAACATCATCGAACATGAACCTGCTACGTGGCCCAATAAACTGCCTCTCTGCCTGCCTGGTGTGTGTGTGTGACCTGATTGGTCCTGGCTGCGGGGAGGGCTGTTGGGAACTATATAAATGGGGACTGAAGTGCGTAATAAAAAAAAGAAGAAGCTTGAACCTCACCTTGGTGTCTGTGTCTTCTCTCCTGGACTCTGCTGGACGGAGTCTTGGGTCGCAGCAGTAGGGATTTTATAAACCCTGGCTGTTATTGAAAGCATATTGAATCCCTTCCAAGGCCAGCTTATTTGATTTAGAATACCTGGTGAGCCATGACCTTAGAGACCACCACATGGAAGATATCCTTTGCCTATGCAGTACATTTAAGATAACTGAGGACATTTAAACACTTAGATTTCAGAAGTTTCATAATTGACTAATGACATGAAAATCCATCAAGAAGGTAGAGAATATCATAAGACAACTTATCCATTTATGACCTTCTTGGAAAATGAATGGCAAACAAGAGGAAAGTGGGTTCTGCCTGTTATCACAGACCTGTCTCTTCCAGAGGTGAAAACGCCAGAATTCTTTCTTAAAGCTCAAATATTTCTTCTCCTGCCTAATATTACCTGAATTCCATTGCAGTTATAGTACTAGAAGCGCAGGGTCTTCCCCACCCACTCACTCTACATACATTCAGTAAATTTTGTCCTCATAATTGCATTAGTTACTTTTGTGTTGCTGTGACAGAATATATAACAGAACTAGTTAGGGGAGGAAAGACTTATTTTGGCTCAGGGTTTCAGAAGATTTCTGTCCATCATGGTGAGGAAGGCCTGGTGCTAGGAGGCTGTGGTGGGAATGGCTGTTCACATTGTAGAAAGCAGAGAACAGACAGAACTTGGAGCTCCCCTACTAACTACTTCTACCAGATAGGGCCCCATCTCCTCATGGGTCCAGAGATTCCCAAAATACTGCCATCACCTGGGGAAGAAGTGCTCACAACCTGAGCCTGTGGAGTTCATCTCAGATTCACAAAGGAGCAGTAACGAAACAACTGCACTCTATACTACCAAAATAAGAGCATGGGTAACTTATCAATAAAGTCCAAGGATTAAACAACTTGTCTGCTACCCTGCTCAGGATTGTCTCCTTCATGAGCCTCCTTGATTCTGATGGGCCAGCAAACTATCAAGTAGCAACAGCTCACAGGAAAACCGGCTTAACAGAATCCTTTGAATGGCTTCCTAGTACTTACATAATTTCTTTCTTCATCTCACCACTTAGATCATGAGCTTCTTGCAATGAGAAGCTATTTCTTATCTCAAAAATCACTGAGCAAAATGATAGAGCCAACATCTCCCCAATCAAGGCCAGAAGAACAGAGGCCCTGTTCCCAGAAGGCCATGCCATGCTGCTCTATAATAGCAGAGACTACATAGTATGTGTGTTCTCCAGAATGCTGGATAATATGACTGGTATATAGTGCAAGATTCTAAATCCAAGAATTGCAGATACTATTGTTATTCTAAGTCATATAGAGATTCATCTTTATAGGATTCATCTTAATAGCTTAAAAGAATTTGCAATGATAAAATCTCAACACATTCTAGTGTACAATAAATGCCTATACATAATTTTATGTAGATAAATATATATTTCCCCCCATAACAGTATGAAATTCTGAAACCATTTCAGACACAGAGTTCAGTCCTCAAAGCATGCAGCTAATTTAGTGTTGAGTGGTACCAAAAGCCAGAGTCACTTTCAGATAAGGAGGAAGTTATATCACCCTTTAATTTATTTATTTACTTATTTTTGAGATAAGAGTTCACTGCATATTCCAAACTGGCCTTAAACTCTCTCCACCTGCCTCAGTCTCTTTAGCAGTTGGAATTAGAGGTTTGTTTCCATGCCTGGTCAGTTTTCTTGAATAAATAACACAGTGAACAGATATTTTAATTAGAAACAGTCATGTCATCTACATAGGTAATTTCTTCCCTAAAGTATTTTACATACTTTCAAAAATTGAAAACAAAAGTCAATGTGTGGCCAGGGGTGTTCGCACACTCCAGAGGCAGAGACAGCGTATCTCTGTGAGTTCCAGGTCAACCAGTGCTACACAGTGAGACCCTGCCTTAAGAAAGACAGCCAGCCAGGCATGGTGGTACACACCTTTAATCCCAGCAATCAGGAGACAGAGGCAGGAGGATCTCTGTGAGTTCCAGGCCAGCTGGGGCTACAGGGAGACCCTGTCTAAAAAAGACCATAAAAAACCAAAACCAAACACAAAAAAACCAGAAAGACAAAAGAAAAAAAGAAAGAAAAGCCAAACCCCCCAAAACAAACAAACAAAAAAAATCATAAGAAAAAAGCCAGTATATGGCTAAGAGTTCCACAGACACAGTGAGAATAACTGCTTTTAATAACAGTTATAAAAACTAGTTTTAAATCTCTACATCATTTGCATGCAAATATAGATAAACACAATTTTTAAAATTTGAATACACCTTATTAAAATTAAAACTTTGAAAATACATTCGCATGCACAACACAGGTACACTTACAGGCATGCAGATACTACACTTATATACATAAAATAAAACAATAAATAATAAAAAAGAAAATAAATTGGCAAAAATAGCTAATTTCCTAAATAAACAACCAAAGCGAATTTAACTTAAATCACCACTGTCCTTTCTGAGAACTTCCTGTGTGTTGGGCTTTTTAGGCACTTGGTCATCTATTCTTCACAGGCCTACAAGCCCCTTCTACAGACAGGATCTGAGGTTAATTATTTCACTCATTTGCTCAGTCATTTGATTGAAAGTACTGTTTGCGTCCCTTATATGCAGCAGGCTCTTCAGAATGACTGAGGAGCTTAAAATGCAGTGGAGATAGTTATTACTGAAAGAACTGGAGAGCTGCATGTATGGTTTGAGAAGGTCATGGTAAGACAAAGAAGGCTCTGGCCTAGTCAAAATATGACAACAGATTGTAGAGCTCTATCGTAGTTGGCAAGGCAAGAGGGCTCTCTAGAAAAGGACTCCATAGACTGTCGTGGTCAGAGGCTCTGTTGCAAGAGAAAGGCAATTCCGAGCAACCAAGTAGTCTTCACAGCCTCAGGGCAGAAAGCATGAGGATGTTGGGACTGGAGGCTGGTGAGGGGCTTTGGGGTTTATGTGGAGAACTTGGATCTTTATCAAGAGTAGTGAGAAGTCAGAAGAACATAAGCAACAGAGATTTATAGGCAAATTTGTCCCTTGACTGAATCCAAGTCCATATCTCTTGACCTCCCAATCCTCTGGAATCTTTATGATTTTGGAGTTTGATATTATATCATTTACATCTGTTTTGTTTTGTGTGTGTGTGTGTGTGTGTGTGTGTGCATGCGTGTGTGTGGTTTATTTGGGAGGGGAATTACAAGTCCATAAAAAACAAATAATAGCCAATCTTGGTGGCTCACACCTTTAATTCCAGCACTCAGGAGGCAGAGGCAGGTGGATCTCTCTAAATTCAAAGCCAGCATGGTCTATATAGTGAGTTCTAGGCCAGCTGGGGCTACATGGAGACCCTGTCTCAATATATGTTTCTAATTTGTCTATGGCTAATTTTTTTTCCTGTTGCTGGGAATTGAACTCTCTCACACATGCTAAATAAATGCTCTACCACTGAGCTATATTCCCAGTCCACCCACCTTCTGAGATATGATGCAAATGTGTTTCTGCAATAAAACAAGGGTGCTAAATTTACTTCTCAAAATAATTGAAGGATTTTCACACAGACCACGAACCACAAAAACCATCTACTTTTGGGTGACTTCCTTTCTGCTATTTTTACTTTATTTCATCAGCTTATTACTATTTATTTATGACAAATATTATATATCATTGAATCTCTCCAGTCACAAGTTCTATTCTGGGGGCTAGTGAGATTAGCCAGTAAAGGAGTCTGTGGCCAAGTCTGACCACCTGAGTCCAATCCTTGGGACCCAAATAGTGGAAGGGAAGAATTGACTCATGCAAGTTGTCCCTTGACCAACACACATGTGCTGTGGCACTCAAGTACACTCCCCCTCAAACACATACTAAATAAATAAATGTAACTTTAAAGTTTTTTTTTTCTGTCAAAGCCTCTGCAGATAGCATAGATCTTTATTATTTTTTATTATTTTTATTTTATGGATATTAATGTATTGCCTGCATGTATGTAAGTGTACCCATGTCATAGATCCCCTGGAACTGGCATTATGAATTGTTGTTAGTTGCCATGTGGGTGCTGGGAATTGAACCTGGGTCCTCTGCAAAAGCAGTCAATGCTCTTAACTGCTGAGCCAAGTCCCCAGCCCTGCCATATTTTAAGACACCGGATCCCCTCCCCTCTTCTTCTACCTTGCCTGTAATTTCACCAGAGGAGGCTATGGCCATTCTGGATTTCATAGGAAGACTCCGTCTTAGAAAAGGAAAAAAAGAAAAGATCATGAAGAGAAGGAAAAAAGGAAAAACATAAAACCATGGCCTTACCAAACTTGTTTCACTCACTTTGTGGAAAAGAGAATAATTTTTTCTAGAGTAGTTAAATGACTTATATTCTGTTACTTTAAAAAAAAAAAAAAGTTCAAGGACTGGGATGTTACTCAGTGGTAGAGTGCTTGCCTGCTCAGTCCTTAACACTGATTATCAGAAGTGGTGCTCAGGTCTGTAAGCCCAGCACTCCAGAAGTAAATGCTGAAGGATCAGATGTTCAAGATCATCCACTGACCCCACAGAACCCCAGTCTGGGACACCTGACACTCTGGTTTAAAAAAAAAAAAAAAAATGAAAGAAAGAAAGAAAAGAAAAAGAAAGAGAAAATTAAAAAACAGATAATTTGCTTTTACTTGAAATTTATGAACTTAATTACATTCCTTGATTTAATTCATTCAATTTATTGGAAACAAAGCTGAAGTACTTTCTCAAGAATCAAACAGGCCAGGAGTGGTGGCATTCGCGTTAGCCCTAGCACTCGGAGACAGACACAGGTTCGAGGACAGCCTGGTCTACATTGTGAATTCCAGGCCAGTCAGGGCTACATACAGGACCACTGAGGTCCTGTTTCAAAAATATCAAAACAGGGCCTGGAGAGATGCTCAGCAGTTAAGAACACTGGTTGTTCTTGCAGAAGACCCGGGTTCTTCTTGCAGAAGACCCAGAACCCACATGGCAGCTAACAACTGTCTGTAACTCCAGTTCCAGGGGATCCGATGGCCTCTTCTGTCCTCCACAGGCATTGCATGACATTCAGGCATTACACTCATATACACAAAATAAAAATAATAAATAAAATATTTTTTTAAAATAACAAAACAAAACAGAAGAATCAGTGAAAAACATAGTTTTCAGGAAAAAAAGTTTACCATATGTTTAAACCATAGTAGTATTAGTATTAGAATTGAAAAACCTTTCTATTTCAATTCCAAGACCTAAGCAGAAAAGTTTGAGGGCCGATATAGATTGCCTAGATCTTTGGGGCAGCCTGTCCTTTAGGGCTATATTCAGTATATTGTATGTCTTAGAAAGCTGTTTTATATAACTCCACAATATTTCAAATGATTCTCTGTAATTTCTAAACCTTTCCTCCCCATGAGAACAAGCTAAATCTGCATGCAATCATATTCCATTTACCGAGCTGAACTTATTTAGAATTAACCTGCTGAGATTCAGAGCTGGCCATAATATTGTGGCATTTGGAGGATAAGAATAACCGTGGAATGTACTTAACTACATCTTCCCTAGAGAACAGTTTGAACTTCCTGCACCCTCTCCATCAAGTGTCCACATAATGAGAAGTATGAAATATCCATTGGATATGGTAACCCATGCCTATAAGCCTGTAATCCCAACACTCAGGAAGCAGAGGCAGGAAGATTGCCCATGAGTTTCAGGCTAGTCAGGGCTCCATAGTGAGGGCAGTTCTAAAATCAAACTAAACAATTCTATTTATTCAGAAGCCAAATCTTCCTAGTGCCATGAGATATTACCAACAACATCCAAAGACTAATTTCAATTAATGATTTTCATTTAATGAGGCATTTTTGAAAAAATAAAGATTCCAGAATAAAGAAGATCAAAGGTTAAAAAACATATAGAAAAGCAAACCTAAGGCTACAGAGGGGACAAAAGACTAAATCTCTGCACTCTGTCCTACAAAGGAAGAAATGTGAACTTTAGGTCAAAGTTCACATATACTCAAAAACAATGGGGAAAACCCATGCTGTCCAGGAGTAAAATTCTTTCCTTGCCTTGTTACAGAATTTCAGCCATATTGAACTCTAAATAAATTACAGTGATGATAGGTAGGCATCTAGCAGGAATATTCATTCATTAACCAGTACACACCACAGGTGGATTCCAGCTAAATACTAGATCTCGGAAAAACATCAGAAGTGCTGGAGCCTCTGATTCAAGGTCACTCACAGCTACTCCTCTTACCCTAGGATAACCTGAGATCTTGCTCTGAGTTTAGTTAGGGATAAAGGACATCAGCAAAGAAGGCTAGATCCAGAGATAAACTGCTTCCAGTCCTCTAAGCAATTGAGATAAGACCTCAAGTGGTCTATTCTGAATTCCTTTGCATCTTTATTGCAGCCACTCCCAATTTCCCTCCTGGAGGCAATATCAACAGAATGTTAGGAATCAAAGCAATTCAGAACTTGAAATGATAACAGTTGTGGCTGCCAAATCAAAAGGTCCCTTCAAGCAAAGCCCTTTGCTGCAGGAAGGTCCCTGAAGAGTCCTTGCATACATGAATTTTACTATCCCAATTGGGTTGTAAAGAGAAATAATGGTAGAAAGGCCCAAATTGTAACCCTTGGAAACAGTATACACTGTCTTCTGTGACCATCTTTAAATATGAATACAGAAACTGCTTTAGTAATAGAACATAATGTTCAAATAGTTATTATTTGTCTCAAAAGCACACAAGAACTCTCTTAGGTTATCAAAACCAAGCTGGGGGGTGCAGGGTGGGGGTGTTCAAATCTCAGAAAGAACCTGGAGTGAGAGCTGGTTAAAAGTACACTTTCTTATTAAAATGAAAACCCAAACGCAGAGGCCTACTGACAAGGGCAATCCTAAAAAGAACTTCAACTCAATGCAACTCTGAACTAAGACTCGGTCTCCATTATTACCATCTATCAAAGATTGGAGGAGGTGAAATTTACCTGTTTGTATTCTACCTCATTGAAAACAAAGAAGAGTATAGTTATGAAATGAAGTTGAAATAAATGGCTTCAGAAAATAAAAAGTTGAGAAATCTCAAATTCATGACAGTTCCTACTCAACAGTCAGTGCTGGAAAACTGTTACTTGATGAATCCTGGGAACCTAGAGCTGAGTATCCATGCAACATGGATTCTATTCTTTTCATCATCTGACAAGTGGCAAAACCTGTGCTTATATCAGGCTTCTCTTTCTAGGACTTTCCACAACACATTTGAAAATGGGATCCCTTGTGAAGTTTGGCTGACCCCTATTACGATCCTGGATTCACTTTCACAATTAATCCGTTTTAACCTCTGAACATAACATGATAATGGATTTGGAGGCACAATAACTTCATGAAACACCTCACTGTGCACATACAATGTGTGCACAAACATAATTCATCTTTTCTGTTTAAACAGCAGTCTTTGGAAAGCACAGTACGGTAGCTTTATACACTTCACTGGCTGAAAAACAATATTGCACTAAGTAAGATAAAGACTAAGAAATAATTAGAATGAATCTAACAGATTCTTTTATTGACTTTGTTCTTAAGTTACAGGTTAAATATTTTCCTAAGCAACAAAGTGGAGATTATGGAGGGAGAAAAAGAAAACTAGATTATTACTTAAAATTCTTTCTAGTTTATGGGAGATAAAAATGAATTCCTAAACCTGGAGTGGTGGCACACGCCTTTAATCCCAGCACTCGGGAAGCAGAGGCAGGCGGATCTCTGTCTATATAGTGAGTTCCAGGACAGCTGGGGCTACAGGGAGACCCTATCTCAAAAAGACCCCTCCCCCCCAAAAAAAGAATTCCTAGATTCTTCCCCATTGACTCACAGTGTTCTAGTATAAGGTGTTCTTACTAGCCGGAAGTTCCTGATCTAAATTCCATTTTATGCTTTGATTCCTAATGACCTGTTGCCAACGCTCCTCCAGCGCTGGAGGAAACCGCATGGCATCAGACAAATGTCGCCCAAGAAGTCGCCACCAGGCACCAGGGTGTAAGAAGAGGGGTTTCTCTGGCCAGCTTGGCTTCAACAGCTTGCTGGCAGGACACAGCAACTCCGTCCTCAACAGCCTTGAACAACCTGCCTTTGAGCCTCAACTCGTACCCTTGAGTAAAAAGTTCTCAGGAATCAATGTCACTCAACCTCAAAGCTAATGTGTGTAAGATGATGGTAGAATACCACCTTACGTGGCGTTTACGCTACACGTTATCTTTTAAAATCCCTGTGCTAGCCAGACTCCCTCATTTGAAGGCAACCCCTCCAGCCAGCTTTGTGTCCTTAAGAAAGCAGCTGGAGTGCCGCGCCGGACGCGCGCCCCCTGGTGGCGGAAAGGGGAAGCGCAGCGGTGCCTGCGCTGTCTTGCCTGAGACTCAAAGGATTCGGATGTCCCGCGAGCAGCCCCGGACCGCAGAGACCCGGCTGTCCCGCGCTCCAAGTCCCCCGGACGCGACCCAGAGGGCCGACGTAACCTTTTCCACCCTCAGCAGAGGGATGGGAGGACGTACCCCAGCGCCCGGAAATAACGCTTGCCACTTCCCCTGCCATCTCTAGTCCCAAAGCACAGGCGAAGGAGAGTCGTGGAGAAACATGGAGAGAGGGCAGGGCGGGAGCGCTGCGAGGCCGGGGAACATCCAGAGCGAGAGGTCGAGGGGAGGCAGCCAGGGGCCGGGGGGCCGGGGGCTGGCGCTAAGGAACACAAACGCCACGCTTCCTAGCCCTACCCCGCGTGGCGCAAGGTCGCAGGTGCGGTGCGGGGGTTCTGACCCTACAGCAGGTACACCCCGTAAAGGACAAGCCTTCTGCAAGTGCTTGGCTAAGACTGCTGTGCCAGCGTGTGGATGCAGTGAACTGACCCCGGGACTTCCACGTGCACGCCCGGTTCCTGGAGCACCAACAGCGGCCAGAGCGTATGCAATTTTTACGTGGTTAACTACAGTCTACTTCCAGCACGAACAATATGAACCTCTTGAGAAATGTTCTAGGTGACAGAGTGGGAAATGAAAGATGAATCTCCTGTTATTTACGGTTTGAAGAAGGAGGAATTCTGAAGGGAACAGTGAGCCTCCCTTTCTACCGATTTCGGAAGTCCATGATGTCGCCCTGAGTAATCGCGTGTGTATTACTGAATTCATTTAAAAGACTTGTTTCCAGCAGTTAAAACAAAATCTTCAAAAGGCCTTCGTCTATAGCTAATCCCCTTAAAAATAAAACTCGAACAAACCGAGAAACTACGAGTAGACACAATCAAAAGCCAATCCCAGCTAGGGAAGGGACCTGAAACCCGAATCTGCATTCCGTTCCTCCCGTACAAGGCTCGAGGTGGGGGAGGCGGGTTGTGCTGGTGCCTGGTGTATAATCGGGTTAATCCAGTAGACAAAGAATAAACCAATAGCCCTCCCACCTCACTTCCCGCTCCCCTTTCCCTCCGCCTCCGGCTCCCCCCCCCCCCCACCTCCCGCCGCCCCCCGTGGGCGCTGGGGGACCGAGGAGGGGGTGGGTAGAAGCGAAATGGATTCCAGATCTAGTCGAAAAGCTGAAGTCGCTTTTCGTGCTAACACTATGCGGCCGGGATTCGTTTACAATGTTCATTCCCCTCTGCCGGTGGCGAAGGAGAAAGTTTCATTAGGTCAGCCCCGGCCCCGGGCTCGCTCTCATGGCCTCTGGGGGAAAGCCTTAAGGTCAGTGTTTCCTTGAAGCTACATAAACTGACCTCGCGGTGGCCAGGCGGCCCCGCGTGACGGCGCCCGGGCTGCAGCAGCGGCTGGGGACGCGCGGGGCGGCGCGGTTGCCCTTTTGAATGCCTCCTGCAGCTCGGAGCGCTGGCGGCCGCTGGAGTGTGAGTGAATGTAGCCCCGCCGAGCCAATGAGCTGGGACCGGATGCGATATATCCTCTGGGACAACAACTGCTCTGTTCCGCCTCGGATCCACATGACGCCATTTACTGCTGCCGCGGCCGCCGCACAGCTCCCTGCCTCCTCCGGAAAGGCGAGGGCGCAGGCCAACGGCGAGCCCCCCCGGCCGGGCCCCAGACCCTCCTCCCCCCCGCTC
>NW_008352267.1:12272861-12280716 GCF_000622305.1 Nannospalax galili
GTTCACCTCCACCCCGCCGCGGCCGAGCCCCAGCCCTGGGGGATCCGGCCTTAGGTTCTTTGTAAGGCCGTTTTCTTCTCTCCTTCGCTGATCCGCCAGGAAGAAGAGACTCGCCAACGTTGGCGCTTCGGCCTCTTGTTCATTGAGAAAAAAAAAAAAAAAAAAAAAAAAAAAAAAAAAAGAACAAACAATGCGCTTCTGGAAGGGGGGTCGCCTCTCTAGCCCCGATTCCAGGAGGGTTCCAACGGTGGAGGACTGGGTTCCGAATTTCCCCGCGGCTTCCCCCACCCCCTTCCATCGATTGCTTGGAAGTTGGACTGAAGCAGAGTTTGGAAAGAAGGGGAAAAGTTTGCATCGGGGCTGGATTTATTTGCACATCGCAGAAAGAAGAGAATCCAAGGGAGAGGGGTTGGTGCAAAGCCGCGATCACGGTGAGGCGCGTTTGGCTCTTCCCCTCCTAATGCCGCGCGTTGTGGGCAACATGGAGTAGGTGCAGCCGGCCGCGAGTGGGGTCTGGGTCCCTTTCTCCCCAACCCCGCAGGCTCCCGGGAGGATCGGGGAGCTGCACCACTGAACTGCCTCTCCCTGGACACCTCAGGCCACCGCCGGGCTGCAGTGTGCACGGGTGCAGTGTCCCCAGCATGGAAACCCCTTGCTCTCTAGGGGGTTTGGGGCGGAGGACGGTAGCCTGCCTTCTGCTGCCAGCCCTATATTGGCGGCGAATGGGTCGCTGAGAGCCCTGGAGGGAGGGAGGACACAAAGTGTAACCTGGTCGCCTTGCAGGCGATCGCATTCTAACCTGTTCCTCCTCTCCGAGGAAGGCAGAGTTCTGGCCGAGCCTGTCCCGCTGCGACGGGTGTCGCGGGGCTGGGGCGCTATCTCGCTCACCTCACCCCCTACCCCTCTCCGGGGCAGAAGACCCGGAGGGTGAGCCAAGGGTAGAGTGCCAGACGGAGGGAGTCCCGCCTCTGCCGGTGTGGACAGTCTAGCCCCGTGCGGGTGGGAGCGTCGCCCAGCCTGGCGCCGGGTCTCGGCGGTTCGGAAGTGCAGCTTTCTCTTTTTTTCCGTTCTTCATGGTCAGCCTGGGTCATGCTTTTTTTTTTTTTTTTTTTTTTTTTTTTTTTTTTTTTTTTTTTTAAAAAAAAACTAGCACAGGAAGAAAGTCCTCAAGTGGTCGCGATCGTTTTCCATTACCTGAAAGTAGGTGGCGAAAAGGGCTAGGCTTCCCCCCCCCTTTGTGTCGTTTCTGTTTTTAAGATTTGGAGTCTTACGCGTTTTTTACAAAGGGGTTTCTGTGTCGATTCGCCCCACCCAAGTGCTGAAGTCTTTCTCCCCTAATCCTTAGTCTGATCACACACAGTTCTTAATGGGGGGTTTCAAAGCAGTCTCAAAGGGGGCGGGAGAGAAATTGGGAGAGCAGGGGGGGGCGGGGGAGGCACTGCTAAGGAGGCGGCCAGGGATCGGCAGAAATCACTTTTTTTTTTCCCCCAAAGATGCTACTTTACCCTGCAAACAAGTCTGCACGGAAAGTTTCCAAGCCTAGGGATTCAAGTCTTGCACGCCTGGTGTGCTCCGGATAAAGCTATTTTTCTTTCATTTTTAAAGAAATAGATCTTTTCCTCCTGATCTAAAAGGAGATAAGCGTGTGCAGATTACAGGCTGTGCACGCTTGAGTCGGTGCACGGTGGAGTCGCTGTGTGCGCGTGGGTTAATAGACCTCTGTCGCGGCTGTGCGTCCCAGGCTGGGCTTTCTTCCTCCGGTTGTCGGATTTGGAAACTTCTGGTGACTGGCCTTTCCAGAGCCTTCGCAGAGGCACCTTGTAGTGACCTTGATGAAGTAGGGGTATTAGAGTGGCTCCCCCTCTTGGGCTGGATGGCAGTTCTGAGTTGGGGGGGCATTGTAGCTGAGGGGGTGGAGGCGGGGGAAGTGTGATCGTGCGTTTCATGACACGTCCCCTTCCGTGGCGCCTGCGCCCCCAGCCTGCCCTGCGTCTGGGCATTGGACACAGGGTGGCCAAGCTGGCCTCTAGACCGAGTCAGTCCGCCTGGAGAAAAGACCCCTGGGGTTCTAGCTGAGTCCCCACCTGCTGGGGACGGTGTAGGGCCGCAGATAGAGCAGATTAATTGAGTGAAAGCAAAGAGCAGCGGTGTCTGGAGGTGAGCAGATCCGGTTTCCAGCTCTGCTTGGTTCTGAATCGGGAGGCGTTTGTCACCTGCCTTGTTCGTTGTAGCTCTTTTTCCAAAAAGCGGAGATTGGCTAAAAAGTCCGCTTTTGCCTATTTTCCTTTCGGTTTTCCTGTGGGCTGGGGAAAGGGGATGGTACTTTTTAAACCAAAGAATGACTGTAATTTAAGTGATTACTTGACAGAATGATGGGTTTCAGCCCTGACACTTGGTGTTACTAAACCTTCTCTTTACTGCTAGTTGCTTTATGCCCTCAGCTATTAACTTTTTTAAAAGAGAAAATAAGATTTTTTTTGACATGCATTATTTCTAAAACAGGGAGAACGACCTTTGAGCGATAGAATCTAAGGCTGGAATCGTAGGCTATGGTCTGTAGAATATTTGTCAAGTTGTTGAGGTTGAAAATATGTTCTTGTCTTGTTGCTTGACCTATGCGTTTGCTTTCACGTGTTTGTGATATCTAATAGGATATGAAATGATTTGCTAAAAAGTGAAAACTTTATGATCTTGAGAAATGCTTTTTTTTCATATCATACTACCGAACTGGAAAAGATACAAAAGAATAGATAAGTCAGTGCAGGTGTGTGAGGTAAAAAGCAGACTTACAGAACTGAGAATTTTCTAGGCTTGTATTATTTATTGGTGTTTTATACAAAAAAAAAAAAAAGGTGATCGTGTCGAATTTAAACCTACTTCAAATTTTGAAAGATATTTAACTTCTGAAAATATCCTAGCACTGTGATATCTAATATCACAGAATCCAGTGTTACTTCCTTGCAGCTTTTACACCAAACCTGAGCCTTCCAAATTTCGTGTTTATTTGAATAAGGGAGTGTTAAATGATTCTAAGATTAGGGTTGTGTCACTGCACTTGACCAGATTACAGAACTGTCAGTACCCAGCCATGATTTTTACTTTTGAGCACAAGCCTTGATAGTTCGACGGTTCTCCCACACCACTGTCACTCCATTTCCAGTCCCATTTCTCTAGGGGATGTGGGCAGTGAAGAGTCAACTCCGGTGGGTGGAGAGTGGGAAGTCTTAGAGTGTAAACCGTTTTCTTTCCTCTTGGTTTCCCCAGGAGTTCAGATGTGTTCTAAGCCTGCTGGAGTGAACACACTGCCAAGACCTGATGGAGGCCAGAGCTCAGAGTGGCAACGGGTCGCAGCCCTTGCTGCAGGCGCCCCATGACAGTGGCAGGCAGCGTGGGGAGCCGGACCCCAGAGATGCTCTCACCCAGCAGGTACATGTGTTGTCTCTGGATCAGATCAGAGCCATCCGAAACACCAATGAGTACACAGAGGGGCCTACTGTGGTCCCAAGACCTGGGCTGAAGCCCGCTCCTCGCCCTTCCACTCAGCACAAACATGAAAGACTCCACGGTCTGCCCGAGCACCGCCAGCCTCCCAGGCTCCAGCCCACGCAGGTCCATTCTTCACGGGCCCCACTGTCCAGGTCCATCAGCACCGTCAGCTCAGGGTCTCGGAGCAGTACAAGGACCAGTACCAGCAGCAGCTCCTCGGAACAGAGACTGTTAGGATCATCCTTCTCCCCAGGGCCTGTTACTGATGGGATAATCCGGGTGCAGCCTAAATCTGAGCTCAAGCCTGGTGAGCTTAAACCACTGAGCAAGGAAGATTTGGGTTTGCATGCCTACAGGTGTGAGGACTGTGGCAAGTGCAAGTGTAAGGAGTGCACCTACCCAAGGCCCCTGCCATCAGACTGGATCTGCGACAAGCAGTGCCTTTGCTCTGCCCAGAACGTGATCGACTATGGCACTTGCCTATGTTGTGTGAAAGGTCTTTTCTATCACTGCTCTAATGACGATGAGGACAATTGTGCTGACAACCCATGTTCTTGCAGCCAGTCTCACTGTTGTACTCGATGGTCGGCTATGGGTGTCATGTCCCTCTTTTTGCCTTGTTTATGGTGTTACCTTCCAGCCAAGGGTTGCCTTAAATTGTGCCAGGGGTGTTATGATCGGGTTAACAGGCCTGGATGCCGTTGTAAAAACTCAAACACAGTTTGCTGCAAAGTTCCCACTGTCCCCCCCAGGAACTTTGAAAAGCCAACATAGCATTATTAATCAGGAATATTACAGTAATAAGGATTATTCCTTTTTTTTTTTTTTTTAACACGCATATGCAACCAACTAAACAGTTGTAATCTTGGCACTGTTAATAGAGGGTTGGGGTATTCGCTGTTTGCAGTGAGATGCTTTTTTTTTCTCTTGGTCCATGTGCCATTTTAACCGATATGCTTGCTAGAATTCATCTAATGGGACTCAGAGGAAGGGGGACAGAACTTGGTGACCTACATATTGCATAAGCTAAAGCAACAGACACTCCTGGGCAAAGTTTTTTTGTTGGTGAATAGTCCTTGCAAAGTTTGTAAATTAGCAAATGACTCTTCCCCCATCGTTTCTCCAGAGATAATGTGCTATATTTTTGTATATACAATAATATTTGCAACTGTGAAAAACAAGTTGTGCCATACTACATGGCACAGTCACAAAATATTATACTAATATGTTGTACATTCGGAAGAATGTGAATCAATCAGTATGTTTTTAGATTGTATTTTGCCTTACAGGAAGCCTTTATTGTAAGACTCTGGTTTCCCTTTGGACTTCGTGTATATTGTACAGTTACAGTAAAATCCAACCTTTATTTTCTAATTTTTTCAACATATTGTTTAGTGTAAAGAATATTTATTTGAAGTTTTATTATTTTATAAAAAAGAATATTTATTTTAAGAGGCATCTTATAAATTTTGCCCCTTTTATGAGGATGTGATAGTTGCTGCAAATGAGGGGTTACAGATGCATATGTTCAATATAAAATAGAAAATATATTAACGTTTGAAATTAAATTCAGCTTGTCTTATCTTATTTTACCTGTTTGTTTCTTTCAAATGCAAGAAACCATATTTTCTGTCAAGGCATTTTACTAAAATCGGTACGCTTATCTGTAGAAGATTCCTTTTATGACAGCTGCTTTAAAGTAAAGCAAGTTTGCTTTTAGAGATAATGCTACCTGTCAAGAGAGGAAACAAGAGAATATTTGACTCTGAATTGCTTTAATCTTACAAACGGACTTTGGCTATGTCACTGCCCTATTGTTCCCTGTCTCTCTGCAGACTTGCTAGCTTGCCTTTACTGGGCAGAGTGGTTTTGTTATTTTGAGGTTTCTTATTTAGAAAACCTTCCAAAAAGATTAACAGATTGGATTTTTTTTTCCTAATGCACAGTATTAAAAATAAGTATCATGAAGATAGTAAAAACTAGAGGAATGAGTTTGTTCAAGAATCACAGTGCTGTCTGAATTAAATATGGAGTATACATATGCCTGGATGGATCCTTTATAATTGGGGAAAAAAATGTTTTCTTGACTTAACCGGTCATGGCTGTTTTTCCTAGTGTATTTGGCTTAGACTCTGTAGTTCACCATCATTCACCAGATTATGTTAGAAAAGACAGGAAAAATGTAACTTGTTTTGATTCAGGTATTTGCTAGGAGGGTTCATACTGTATTAGTCAGATCATTCAAGTCCAAGTATACCAGTTTATATCTTTGACCTATTACTTAGAAAGTTACTCAGTTTCACTCCCAAGTGAAAGATGTAGTATGGCAGAAAGCTGTGTGTTTGGAGGTGTCCTTTGGGAACAAAGGTACAACAAGATGCTGCAAGCCCATCTTGACAAATATTAGGTTTTCTTAAGTCACTTGATTAGTCACTTTGTGGCTGATACATTTTTTTCTTTTCCAAAAGCACAATCTTCTGCTGCCAAGAATCACCGGAAGTCTAGGAAATGATTTACCTGCCATTATAGTTTAATCTCTTGTTTCCTGTTCTCTAGGTGAAGAGGTCTTAGTACAAGTTGTCTTCTGTTTTGTTTTTTTAAATGGGCTTTCAAGGAACCCTATGGCTTCCTAAACTCTGAGGACCTTCAGCTTCTCTGAACTTCCTCTGAACAACACAAGATTAAATTAATTTAGGAATTGTTTACTATTAAGCTTCAACTTCAGGATAGTGGGTATTGATGGAGTGTTGATTTTAGTGTGTATTTTAAAATTTCTCCCTGATGATCTAAGGAAGAATTAGAATGTTGGAAAATAAAACAGACTTTCTTACTCTTGGTGGCCTTAAAGTTTTGTAAAGCACAGTAATTTTGACTAATTAGCATTGTTCATGTACAACATGCATTGATAAAGCTTTTTTGGGAGTATAGAAATTGTGAGAGTCAATTTTCTTGGACTGTGTAAGCAGTTTTCAAAGTGTTCTCTAGACAAATTGCAGCAGATGCCATTGAGTATTTATGAAGTTAGATTAAGAACTTTCTTCATAACTACCAAATCAGAATCTCTGATGATATGGCCTGGAAATTTGCATTTTCCATCTTTCCACAACTGATTATCTACAGTCTGGGGCTGGGGACCTAAGACTTGCCTTATAATTTCGAATGTTTTTCATGAACTTTGATATCAAGCATATGCACTGATTTGATATCAAATGATAGCTAAAGTTAGAATGGAGGATTGGTGTGTAAGTATGTCAAGCTTGTGGAAATAACCTAAAGTAAATAGGGAAACTCCTCAAGGAGTTTTCAACTAACATATTCAGTGTTATTCAGTGTTGAGTTTGTCTATAAACCAGTATAGAATTCATTTTTAGAATGAAAATTAAATGTTTATGTCTAAGTAGATTAAAAACATCTGGTACTCACACATTCTGTATATTAGAGATTTTTAAGTGTAAACACATCACTTGGGAACATAAGGAGGAAAGAGAATCTCAAATTCTAAATTTCATAGTGTGGCATGCCTTTAATCCCAGCTTTTGGGAGGCAGAGGCAGCCAGGTCTCCATGAGATGGAGGCCAGCCCTGTTCGCATAGCCAATTCCAGACCAGCAAGGGCTGCATAAGTGAAACCCTGTCTAGAAAACTAAATAAATAAATAAAATAAAAAACACTGAATTTCTATTGAAACTTGAAAATACCTTTAAACACAATGAGTATGTGGTCTGGTGACAATATTTTGGTATGATAGATTAAAAGTAATGGTACAGGCAAAAGTGCTGAGCATTGAGAGAAATTTTAAAACGGTTTCCCTGCCTTTAATTTTTTCTTAAACCTGTGTATACTCCCTATTTGAGATTCATTTACCAATGACAACATGATTGTTGCTACTTAAAATATCATTTATGTGTTTTGAGGAGATTTTAAGGCCCTGCCAAATTTCTGCCATGTTGGAGCATGCTCTGGGGATTGCCAGAAAGAAGAAAGCCAAACCCAGGAAGTAATCCCAACCAAGCTTTTGGCATAACTTTTTTTCTGCAGTACACTTCCGTCAAGGACTTCCCAAGGAATACTCAACTCCTCGGTACTTAAGGTATTGGTGATGTCAGGTACAGAATCTGCTCATGGCACAGTGCTGTGAAGTATTTAGTAGACCGTTGATAGGTTTGATGAAATTTATTAGCTTTTGCCTACATAATCAAAGGTTTTACTGGACTCATAATTCCACTCGGCAATATATCCACAAGTGGCCATTTGCCTTCCTCCTAAATGTACAAAAGGACCACAGCATAGGTGTAGAAATTTCTGTTTATAGAGTTATTTGAATTCTATATCAAAGAGAAGTTCATTTTGAACTGGGGGGGGGGGGGCTG
>NW_008352267.1:12280775-12319760 GCF_000622305.1 Nannospalax galili
CAGCCTCTAGTACTTACAAGAAAGTTTGTTATTTTGTTGATAATATTTTGCAGTATTTTAGTAACCTGAGAGTTGAGAACGTAGTTCAATTGGTAGAGTACTCGCCTAGCATACATGGGACCCTGGAATCAATCCCTACCAACACATAAACTATTCGGGAGATAGAGACAGGAGGATCAGAAGTTCAGGGCTATCTGGCTACATACTGAGTTTTGAGGCCAGCTTCAGGTATGTGAGACTCCATTTAAATAAAACAAATTTGAAAATAGTTATTAACAAGTTCTGTCAGTCTGTCAGTGGTTAGTCTGTGGTTGGCAGTATTTATTAAGACTCACAACATGTTAATTTCTAATTGAATTTGGACAAATGTGCCATTTTTCTCTGATAACCTAAGCATAGCCTCCACATAGAGAAGACCAAATCAGAATTATCAAGGCCTACCTGATCTGGCTAAGCAGTGGTAACTGTGAAGCTGCACAGCTGAACCATTTCAGCCCTGGTTTGACCACTAAGGAGTCAGACTCTACACTTGGTACTACAGACTTACTTGGATGGATGCCATGCCTCCAACTTCTTTACATCATGAAAGAGCCATGTGAAAAAGAATGGATTTTACCAACAGTACAGCATTGCTGGTCAAAATAAGTACTCACTAATTTACAAAGACCAAGAGGGCTAAGGAGACGGGTCAAGTGGATAAAATGCTTGCCTCACAGATATGAGACTGGAGTCTAGAACCCAGAAAGTGGGCAGATGCGGTTGCTGCCTGTCATCCCAGCCCTCAGAGAGGCAGAGATGGAATCTCTGGGGCAAGCTAGAGATCTCTGGCTAGCTAGACTAGACTAAGCCAAATCCATGAGCTTTGGGTTCAGAGAAAGATATACACACACCATACGCACATACATATAATCCCCCATCCCCAAGAATCCTGCTGTGGTAGCACATGGCTATCTATGATCCCAGCAAGAGGATTGCAAGTGTGAAGCCAGCCTAGGTTTCCTGGACTCTTTGCAATGTAGCCCGACAAAAAGTAACAATGAGAAACACAGGAGAGGGAGACTAGGAAATGGGAGAGGGGGACGCATTAGCACCTTTTATCAGTGGCTAGCATACTTACCTCTGCATTTTGATTGACTTACAAATTTTGTAAAAGTCAGTCTTATTTGGCAACTTTTACATTTTTTTTATTTAGTTATTTATTTTATTTTATTTTTGAGACAGGATCTCCCTGTAGCCCCAACTGGCCTCCATCTCTCAAGAGATTCACCTGCTTCCACCTCCAAAGTACTGAAACTAAAGTCTACACCCACCACACCTGACTACTTTAAAAAATTTTTTTAATTTTTATTTTGTGTTTGAGTGTTTTGCCTGTATGTATGTAAAGTGATCGCTAGGGTGCAATGCCCACAGAGTCCAAAAGAGGGCATCATATCCCCCTGGAACTGGAGTTATGGAAGGTTATTAGCTGCCGAATGGATGCTGGGTACCAAACCCAGGCCCTCTGCAAGACTAGCCAGGGCTCTTAACTGCTAAGCCGTCTCTCCAGCCTTAGACAACTTATTTTAAAGTAAACAAAATTAGAGTGAAACTTTGGCCTCTGATTTGGTTTTATGGGGACATTTAAGGCTAGCATAGCTTATAATGGTTTATTTCTCAAAGCAATTGCTAATAAAATAAGTTGGTTAAGAAAAGACTCATAGGGTTAGAAAGATGGCTCAGCAGTTAAGAGCACTGGCTACTCTTGCAGAGGACCCTGGTTTGTTTCCCAGCACCAGCAGCATGGTGGCTAGCAACCATCCATTAACTCCAGTTCCAGGGGATCCAACATCTTCTGACCTCTGAGGGCATTGCACAACGCAGATGCACTTACACACATGCAGGCAGTACACTTATATACATAAAACAAAAATAATAAATTACAGAACATGAACTAAAACATCATGACAGTTCAATTTAAATTTTATTTATTTTTCTATGCACACTCCCTATATAGCCCATACTGGTCTGGGACTCTGTCTTCCAACTTCAGGATTACAGACTGAGCCACCACACCCTGCTCAAATGATTTTTTTCAATGTCTCTTGCTTATAAATCACAGAGTTAGTTGGTCTAATGCAAAGGGCTAGGGCTAGCAACTCTGGTGCAAGCTAGAACATAAAATATACAAGCAAGGTACTGTGAGAGTGCAGAGATAGAAGGAAAGAAGTGGCACATTCTCAGAATGTTTGGTGTGTTCACATCTGCAATGTTTCCATATATATAATGATCAGAGTTTCTGCTAAGAGAATTGCAACGGAATTAGCATCACTCATTAAGTGAAATAGCCCACCATGGTGGGACCCTGTATTCTAAATGAAATGTCAATGAGTTTGATAAACAATTGGCTGGCTACATTTCATATGCTTGCTTCCTTGATTGTTTGTTTATTTATTTATTTATTTAATTATTATTTATATAGCCAAGGCTGGCTCCTACAGTCAATCTTGCCTCAGTCTCCTTGTGCTGTGATATCTGGTGTTTTTTTTGTTTGATTCTGGGATCAAAGCAAGCCTTTGTGTATTCTAGACAAGCACTCTACCAACTGAGCTACATCTCTGCAATTTTTTTTAATAATTTTTATTTTTACTTTGTGTATGAGTGTATTGCCTACACATGAATAAGTGCACCTGTGTCATGCAATGCCTTTGGAGGTCAGAAGAGGGCATCAGATCACCTGGAACTGGAGTTAAGGAGGGTTGTTAGCTGCTCTGTGGGTGCTGGGAACCAAATCCAGGCCCTCTGCAAGAGTGGTCAGTGCTCTTAACGGCTGAGCCATCTCTCCAGCCCCAGCTCTACTATTTTTATTCTTAATTCTCAAATATACAATTCCTGAAAACCTTTCCTCAATAAAATACACAATTGAGGGCTGGGGAAACAGCTCAGTGAGTAAAATGTTTGCCTTGTAAGCACAATGACCTGAGTTAAATCCCTAGAACCCATGTAAAAAAAATGTCAGGCATGGGAGTGCATGTTTTAATCTCTGCTGGAGAGATAGAGACAAACTGATCCCTAGAGCTTACTAGCCATCCAGTTTACCCTACTTGGCCAAAAAAACATGGATGATGCCTGAGTAAATGAGACCTAAGGTCATCCTCTGACCGCACATGTACACACATGAGCATGCGCACATACTAAAAGACATTTGTAATATTTAAGACCAAAATTGAAAAGCCCCATTTATTACTACTTTTTCAGTTCTTCCTGAAATTTGTTTCTTATCAACCCATTTTATCATGCCTTGACATATAAAAACGGATGCACATTGCAGAGAATGAACTGTAGATAATCAAGTTCATAATGGCAGAGGTGGGGTACAAAGAAAAACCTGGAAAAAAATGGTTGAATTTTACTGCAGTCCTCCCTCACCAAAAACCAACATGTGACTCTCAAAACCCAGGTGACCATCACTAGTATCTTAAGTAATACAGTTTCTATTTTGGGTTTTTTGTTTGTTTGTTTGTTTGTTTTGGTCTTTTTGAGACAGCGTCTCCCTATAGCCCCAGCTGTCCTGGAACTCACTAGGTAGACTAGGCTGGCCTTGAACTGACAGAAATCCCCCTGCCTCTGCCTCCCAAGCCTGGCCAGTTTCAGTTTCTGTTTTTTAAGTGGTTTGAGCTACAAATAACATCTAGTATACTGACTTGTATCAATAGCTTTTGAAGTCAAGCAGGGCTCACATAAACAAGTTTGTATCAATTCTCATCTCTCCAGATTCTTACTCTGCCCCCAACCTGGCAGAACCCCAGCTTTGCTACTCCATAGTAAACAAAGAACCTTTAATGCTGTCTGCTCACATTAGAAAACTGACCAAGATTCTTGTAAGAAAGTTATTTTTGTTTGATTTTTGTTTTGATCTTTTTGAGACAGGGCCTCCCTGTAGCTCCAGCTGACTCACTATGTAGGCTGGCCTTGAACTTGCAGAAATCCACCTGCCTCAGCATCTAGAGTGTTGGTATCAAAGGCGTGTGCCACCATGCCTGGCAAAAGTTCTTCTATGTTCATAACAGCATTTAAGAATATAGGTCGACCATGCTCCAATGGATGGCTCCACACTCGTGGGTATATGGGCAAGTACAAGTTGGAAGAGATAGGTACTTTTTTTAAAAAAGGGCACAAAGGAAGGGGTGGGAAGGTGAGGGAGGAGTTAGAGGGATGAGTGGGAAGTAAATATCAAAATACAATATATGAAATTCTCAGAATTAATAAAAATATTAACAAAGAATGCCTCTCTGATGATCACTGTGAATGCCAAATTCAGTGAACTCATAGCTTTGCATGCACCAAGCAATAGGCCTAACAGAGCCTTGGGAGGTAGCTAATACTTTCTCTGTCCAAAAGGCTAATGTCCACGATGCCCTAAGAAGTATTTGCCCCTGAGCTTTGATTCATCTAGTAAGAGACTGACTCCAAGAACAGGGGCAGCCACACACTTACATTTAACTATGTCGTGGACTCTGAGCTACAGAGAGACAGTGTCTCCCTGTAGCCTCAGCTGGCCTGGAACTCACTATGTAGACTAGGCTAGCCTTGAACTCACAGAGATCTGCCTGCCTCTGCCTCCCGAGTGCTGGGACTAAAGGTGTGCGCCACCACATCCAGCAAGTCAAATTCTTAAATGAAAAATACCCCCTTTACAAAATTCCAACCCAAAATCAGGTTCCTATGATTTCTCCCTCAGAGAATATATGCAGATGTGTTTGTATATATGTTTTGTTTTCTGTTTTTTGGAAAACAGGGTGTCACTGGATAGCCCTGGCTGGCCTAGAGCTAACTATATAGATCAGGCTAGCCTGGAACTTGTGCAAGCCCTCCTGTCTAACTCCTAAGTGCTGGGATTATAAGTGTGCACCATACTTGCCTTTGTACTTTTTAAAAAAAATTATGTCTGTGTTTGTATGCCACATGTAGTTGGGTGACAGAAGAGGGTGATGGATCCCCTGGAACTGTGGTTATAAGTGGTTGTGAGTTGCCCAGTATGGGTTCTGGGAACCTAACTCGGGTCCTCTGGAAGGGCAGCAAGTGCTCTTAACCTTTGAGCTATCTTTCCAACCCCCTATATGTACATTTTTGTAATAACTGTGTTAACATAATTATAGACTTCTGTTTTATCCAAAGTCACTTTGAGAACTCTATCAGAAAGAGAGACAAGAGTTTATTCACAGTACCAGGTATTGCTCTTTACATGAATAATTTCCCAACTGGATTTCTGATGATGTCATCCATTTAAAGTTTTATGGGAGAAGGGGGTAAGGTCTAGTGCCTTTTGTTTGTGGGAGCAGAGTCTAGCACTTATTGTATAGATACTTAATGAACAATTTGATGAATGAATAATGAATGTATTCAATAGAAAATAAAAGTCTGCTGAAGGTTTCTAAGAAAGCATGAATAATATACGGCAAAATGTGGCTAGCAATTGAATGGTAAAGACAGAGCAGGACTGGGATATTGTTGCTATGAGGCCCTGGGTTTGATTTCTAGAGAAAGAAAAAAAAAAAAACAGAAAGACAGGGTTATTCAATTCTAAGATCCCATTTTTTTTATTTCTGAAATTAGGGTGCATTTTCTAATCAGTGGTGTTTTACAGTTGCCACTGGCTAGACAGCAGCTGTGACATATTTGACATTGCTATTCTTGAACTTGCTCACAGTTACTTGTATTGTCCTACTTAGGTTAAGGTGATAAGCAGTTTTAATTTTTATATTTTAACTGGAGTTTAAAATGTCTACAGGAAATGGTATGAATGAAAAGACATGTACTCTAAAACTCAAGATTATGTTATTGAGTTTAAACTTAATGGGAAAAATCCATTATTAGAGAAATGATTGTAATCCAGATTTTCTTGTGAAAAAACGAATGCTTTATAAGACAGAAGAAAAAAAGATACCCACAGTAGATGAATAGATATGTATGACCAATTTGCATGTCTCAGATGGCTAGCTTTATGATTGTATGGAGGCTGGGGATGCAGCTCCACTGTAGAGCTGATGCATCAGGTCCTGGACTCAATCCCTAGCATCAGAAGAAAAAATCAAGTCAGGCGTAGTGATATGTATATTTAACTTCAGCATTCAGTAGACAGAGGCAGGTAGATATCTGAGTTCTAGGCCAGTCTGGTCTATATAGCAAATTCCATGCCAGCCTGGGCTATAGAGTGAAACCCTGTCTCAAAAAGAAAAAAAAAATTTTTTTTAAGAATTTTGCACAAATTTATCAGCAATGCTTTTTACTTTCATTGTGGTTCAAAAATAATAGTGCCTTTACAATCCATTGTATTTTAGATTTTTAATTATTTTGAATATTCTGAGAAAAGAGGCCATGGCCACAGCCAACCAAAGTGCTGAAGACAGACAAAATTTGCCTGGGTCTTGAAAAGCAGATAGTGACACAATGAGGGCAAAGTCACATCATGATGAAGCAAAGTCCTGTTCAGGAGACTGAATGGACCAGGCCAACTGAAATGACTTTCCAGGTAATGGAGAAATGAAAAAGCATTGAGAAGACAGGGCAGCCCCAATTCTGAGAAACTAAAAGGAATACTTCATCTTAACATGTCTTCTCTAATCCATCTGGGATTCCCTCATGCATTTTCCAATTGACTATAAGAGGAAAGCTTTAAAAATACACTCTCAGCATCTTGGGCCATAAAAACAAACAAACAAACAAACATATTTAATGATGCTTTCCTTTAGTTGTTTGAGCTAAGTTCCACTTCTGTCAGACTCTGGACCCTCTGGTTGTTCTGTGCATCATACCCATCCCAGCATCAGTCAGCTTTTCGCCTCTTGGGGGCATCAACCAGTCTCTTCCCTTCCCATACACATCCGTCATGAATACTGTTGCCTTTAGATGGAGCCTCCCTTATCCCTAGGTCCATCTGTTCATTTGAGAAATGTTTACTCATCCTAAAGACTCTACGAACCACCTCCTCACTGGGAGGGGAGGGAGAGCTGGAAACTGAACCTTGCATTTGCTAGGCAAGCGCTCTACAACTAAGATAAATTCACAGCCCCTAAGAAGTCCTTCCTAAACCTCTAGTATATCTAAGGTCCCCTTGTGGTTTACTATCACATTGTTAAGTCTTTTTATGTCATAACACACGTCATCATCACCTGTGTGATTACTTGTCTAAAGTCTTTCTCACCATGACACCTTTCTATTTAGTTTAAATTCCCAGAGTTGTGCTCATCATCTAGTACAGAATCCATGCTTAGTATTTGATGTCTGAATGTGTGGATGAAATCAATGAAAGTGAAAACATGCTAATGGTATCTAAGAAGGCAAGGGTATGAAGAAGTAACTTGTTTGGAAAGCTCAGCTGATTATTTTATGTACAGTAATTCTGAATAGTAGGAATTACTCATCTATCCTGTTGAATGGATTGTAAGGTTTTTAAAGAAAGAATGAAAATTTTGCAATGTCCCAATGCCTGGTACAAAGTTGATGTACTCTAAATGTCCTTTGAATGAATAGGGTGTTATTGACTACAGTGAAGCCTTTACCCAGGCTGGTCTAATACAGTTTTATATGTATACTTTTATCTTAGATACTCATGACCCCTTAAAATAATTTTTCCCCTTTTAGGTTAGCAGGACTCTATACCTACTTCATCAGTTCAATTGGAATGAACCAGGCAGAATGTCACATGTCTGTAATCTCTGCACTTGGGAGGCTGGGGCAGGAAGATCATCAGTTCTAGGCCAGCTTCAGCTAAACAAAACAAAGCAAAACCAAACAAATAATCAATAAATGTGGATGAGAGACCGAGGGAGAAGAGAGATTTTATTTTCAGGATTTGGTTCAGAGGCTGGCAGGTTCAAATTTGCAGAAGAGACTAGATGGCTGGAAACCCAGGAAGAACTGATAGAATAATTTAAGTTCCAAGCCATTTGCCACCAGAATTCTGTCCTGGGTATCAAGTTTGTTCCTTTATAGCATTTGACTGATTAGATAAGGCCTACCTACCTTATATCAGGCAATCTGCTTTAATTAAAGCTTGTCAATTTAAACATTAATCTTACTCTCACAGAAAAATCAAAAATGTTATGTGGGTGCTGTGGCCCACTCAATTTGTCCTACAAAATTAGCTAGCATCAGGACTAGAGATGGCTCAGCAATTAAGAGCATATACTGTTCTTGCAGAAGACCCAAGTTCAATTCCCAGTACCCACATTGGGTGGCTCACAACTGCCAGTAGCTCCAGCTCCAGAGGATTTGACACCTCTGGCCTCTTTGAGCACCTGTACACATGCCCATACCTACATACACACAAATAGACATAATTTAAAATAAAAATCTTTTAAAACATTAGGAGCAGCAAGGATCTTAAAAAACATTTAGTTCTTAGAATAGCTATGTCTTATTTTTTCTGCCTTTGAGTGTATAACAATATGTTATAAATTCATTGTCTAGTTACAGCCACATGAGATTTTAGTAAATGGGATATTTAAATTTGCTGAATTTAACAAAAAGCCCTATTAAAGCATATAGAACATATATTTCTATTATGAGAAATGCTATATTTAAGATATCATGTATATGCACCTATAACCTTATAAAAGAATAATTTCACTGTCCTAACTACCTAATGGAAACTTTAATGGGAAAGCATAGAAAATTAAGTTTTTCAAAACATTTTGAGTCAAGTATTTCATACATCATATTTTGATCATAATTAGGCCCTTTCCCATCTCCACCCCAGAAAATTAATTTTGATGCAATATAAATATAATAGCCCAAATCACTGACTTCAGAACTTAAAAGATAGCATCCCTCACTGGTGCCATCATTTCATGGCTGAATGGCACATGGAATGATTATTTAACGTCTCTGAACATCAATTTACTCCCATATAAAGATAGGATTAAAACTACTTTTTTTTCTATTGGTTGTTCTCTAAGTAAAACTATGCTATGTTGCCACCATCTTTACACTGGTCTGTATAATCCCCTCCAAGAAATCTCTCATTTCACTATCTAGCATGTGCCTGGGATTTGCAACATCTGTGGCATAAAAACATGGCAATAAGCAGCATTAAAAAGAGGCAGCTGTAGTTTCAGCCTCCTCCTTCCCCGGTCAGGTAGAGCAGGAGGAAATAATACCATCTCAGACTAAATGTCATTATCCATTAATGGAATCTGTCTTTGATTGTTGTTGTTGGTGGTGGTGGTCTTTTGGGTTTCATTTGTTCACTTGTTTGTTTGGTTTTGTTTGGTTTTCCCCATGAGCTCCAGACCTGATCTCAATATGCAGTTTGGGGTCACATCTAGCACATCACACTTTGTGGCAGTGTCCGTTATTGAGGAGTTCCTCTCAAATAATGATCTGATTTTGACTCTTGATCTGGAGGCCAGTGTTTTGATCCTATCATTGTTGCTTCTTTGTATCAGTGCTTGAAAACAATGTATCTCTTGAAAGCATTCTGCTCTGATGATCCTCCTGTTCTGGCATCTTCACACATGGACAATAAACTGCTAAGGGAGGCTATTCTGAACTGTTTATAGGAATCCAGTGCTGCTTCTGCTGTCCTTGTCATTCTGCTTGTGGTGCTTTGAATGTCTACCTGAGGCTCAGCTATTTGAATACCTGGTACCCAGTTGGTGGTGATGCTTGGGAGGTTATGGAGGTGTGACCTTGATGGAGGAAGAATGTCACTCAGGACAGGCTTTGAGAATTTACAGCCCCTACCCACTTCCAGTTTGCTCCCTTTGTTTCATGTTGGCAGCTGAATATGTGAGCTCTCGGCTTCCTGCTTCAACCTGCTGCCATGTCTCCCCCACCATTATGGAACCCCCACTCTAGAAACAAACATAAACCAAAATAAATTCTTCCATAAGTTGCTTTTGGTCACAGTGTTCTATCACAGAAAGTAACTGACACACCACTGCTGGTTATCCCCTTCAGTGGAAGCAGGAGATCTTGTCCAATTGCTTTTTTGCAATTCTGACTGCATAGAATATGTAGAACCTTCATATTTTTTGTACATAAATTACTTAATTTGGAAACACTTAAAGAAAAGGCATGAATTATGCCCTGCATGTGTTTCATTTTAATGAGCCTGAATTGAGAAATTCTAGTCTTAAAAATGAAAGATTATGGGCTGGAGAGATGGCTCAGAGGTTAAGAGCACTTGCTGCTCCTGCAGAGGACCTAGGTTCGGTGTCTAGCACTCAAGTGGTGACCAACAACCATCTGTAACTCCAGTTTCAGGGGAGCCAACGCCCTCTTCTGACCTCAACGGGCACTGTATGACATGAGTGCATATATATATATACAGACATTGCATTCATACACTTAAAAATAATAAAGTATTTTTTTAAATCATAGATTATTATCATGTAGTCATTCTGTTTAGGTTAATGTAAAAGTAGAAAAAGAGCTGTGAGTTCAAAAAGCCACAAAAGTAAAGTTTATATTCTATTGGAATTTGGAATTTGATAGAACTTGATAGGAGTTTGTCCAAGGAATATTCTGGAGTTATCATTGTTAAGTCCCAAATTCTACGTTGGTTATTGCTATGGTTTAAATGTAGTTTTTCATATGGTGGAGGCTTAGTTTCCAAGGTGAGGGTACTGAGAAGTGGAGGAACTTTAAGAAGTGGAGTCTAGTAGAAAGTGATTAGGTCACTTGGGGTACCAACCATGGAAGGGATTAATGCCCATCTCAGGGGAGTGGGCTAGGTCTCTTCAGATTGGACTGGCTTAGCATAGCATCCACAGCTGTGGGAGAAAGCCCTCCATAAAGTACCTTGCCTTCGACATTCTGTTGCAGCCACACAAACAGACTAAGACAGTAACTCCTATAGCTTTCTTGCCTTTCCTATAGGAAAAGAGCTAATCTACAGAGTGTGACCATTCATTTTTTGCATACATTTACCTTCCTTACATACTATTAAACCCTATGATTCATGTGCATAAGCATATTTACAAAAAAGAAAAATCTCCTTAGACTCAAAGATCAACAGATTCTCAGGTACCCCTCAGGTGCCCCTTTTCCCAGGAAATAAAAGTTTCCTTTGAATTTAGTTATTTGTTTATTTATTCTCTTTTTTATTTTTACAAGGAAGTCCTTACACATACATTAAAAAGATGAGGCAAGGATTTTACTTGAAAAAGCCAAACCTTCTCTTGGTTACCTGCCTAAAGCCTTGGAATCAAGCCTAAACTTTAAGTAGCAAGTTAAACAGTAAATAAATTCTGCTAATGGCTATTAGATTGCTAGCTGGGGAGATTAGTATAGGGAGTAATTCTAATTAAATAGAGAACACTAGAGAGAGCTGAAACGTTTCAAGAACAGATTTCGTCTCCCATGCCTCATTAGGAATATAAAATCAGCTTCTATTGTGGGAATGACAACCTTTCAAAAGACTGCTCTTTTGCCATAAAGAGGTCCTATAACATCCATTTTCAAATTTTGAATTTCTTTTTTAGTAGTAAAAGGTACTTTTATAGCCCAAATCCAATTAAAGCTATGCTAAATCACCATGTTCTATTTTTACGTTAACAATAGTTTATCTCCTGTTTTGACACACAGAAAGGCTGATCTCAGCCCCTGTTATAGGTTCTGAGAATTCAGATTCTCGCCTCCCAATGCTTCTTAGATGGGTCTCAGAGGAGCTGGGGCCAGGCTGATTTTCCCTCCTTCTTCACATTGTCTTTGATGCCTGAACTTCACCCATCCTGTGGCCTAAGTGTAATTTAAACAAAATGCAGGGGAAAATTGAGGCAGAGTAACTAAGTAATAGACTAATAGTTCACTTGAAGGTCATTCTTATCATTTAGAGTTTAATTGCAAAATTCATTAAGTTATAGGGGGAAAAAAGATTCTGAAGTAATCTATAATGTTAAAATTTACCTCTACCACCTGAGCACTGGGATGACAGGTATACGCCATGAGGTCCAGCTAACTGCCTGGAATATTGACCCTTTTGTTCTGCAAATAGTAAAAATGCAAGATATTTAATGCCAGAGAAAAGATAGTTTATCCATTGTTTATGCAGTGCAACCATAGTTGAAAAGACAAGTTTAATGAAGAAGAAAAATACCATTTTTAAATACTTGAAATACATTTCTGGGACAGAACTGGAGACATGGTTCAGCAGTCAAAAGCACTTATTGCTCTTGCAAAGGACCCAGCTTCAGTTCCCAGCACCCACATAATGACTCACTGGCTGTTAACTCTAATTCCAGGGGCTCTAATGCCCTCCCCTGCCTCACTGGGAACCAGGCACACATGTGGTATACATACATATGTGCAGAAAAACACTCATATGTATAAAACAATAAATAAATCTAAAACCAAACCAAACAAAAAATCCTCCAAGACATACAGGAAAGGTCTCTATGGAGTCACTGCCCCAGGCCTGACATCATGAAAGCCCATGATATAGTTTAACTGGTCCCTAAGAAGGTAGCTATCAAGAAAGGGGCAGATACCCACCTCCCATCCTCTCTCCATTCAGCTTCTCCTCACTCCTGTTTCTCCACAAGGAGCAAGAACAAATCACACTGAAGTGTGGTCACAGATGATGTCAACATTATCCACTTAGGTTGATCCTTTGCCAGGAATATACGTGCTGGTCGGGAGCACACCTATAACAAGGATTCATCTGAGTCATTTTATTTATTGGCATATTTGTTTGTTTTACTAAGGGAGTAATTTCCTACAAAAATAAGCAGTCTAATTTATTTATTTATTCTACTTATTCACTGATGCAGCGTCCCAGAAGGCACACGAGCCTTGAAGTCAGTGACGCTCTCATTTGAGCTCAGCTCTACCAGATGAAGACTGTGACCTTGGACCAATGTCATAATCTCTCTCATGAGAGCCTGGCTTGCAGCATGGACTGATGTTTTGGAGCTATGTTTTGGGCTGGGTGTACATGCCTATTATTATTATTATTATAGTTTCAACTGACCTAATCTCACACTCACAACTGAACGATAACTGAAACCGCTTACTTCTCTTGATGTAAATTCAGGTGAGCAGTAAGAACGTGACACAGCTGGTATTGATACTCCAATTCCAAGGTATGAAAAAAGGAGAGTCAGAGACAATCAGGGGCGAAGGTACTGAAAAGAAAATGTGAGGGACTGGAGAGGTAGCTCAGAGGCTAAGAGCACTGGCTGCTCTTGCAGGGGATCCAGGTTTGGTTCCCAGCACCCACAAGGTAGCTAATAACTGTCCATAACTACAGTTCCAGGAGATCTGACACCTTCTTTTGGCCTCTGTGGGCACTGCACACACATGGCGAGCTTACACACATTGGGGCAAAATATTCATATACATAAAATTCAAGAAATAAATACAAAATAAAAATTAAAGAATATGAGAAATATGGATGCCATACTCATATTCATTTTTCATCTATGATGTAAAATACATCTAAGGTCTTATTTTATAGAACTGTGTCAACTTTTTTCCAACATTTGGAGAGGTCTATCAATGTGAACTGAACCTAGAATCAGATTTTTAAATAACTGCATCATACATCAGATTAACCTTAAAATTAAGTCTATTCAGGGCTGGAGAGTCAGCTCAGTAGTTTAGAGCACTGACTGCTCTTGTAGAAGACCTGGGTTCAGTTTCCAGCACCCATGTGGTGGCTAACAACTCCAGTTCCAGAGAATCCAGTTCCCTCTTCTGACCTTCATGGGCATTTCACAACATGGTTTCACTTATATACATGCAGGCAATACATGCATACACATTAAAATAAAACTAACAAACAATTTTTTTTTTGTCTTTTTGAGACAGGATCTCCCTGCAGCTCCAGCTGGCTTGGAACGCTCTATGTAGACCAGGCTGGCCTTGAAATCACAGAGATCTGCCTCCTGAGTGCTGGGATTAAAGATGTGTGCCACGACACCTGGCTCGACAAAACATTTTTTGGAAAATTTAAGTCTATTCATTGATATTATTGATGGAACAAATTTGGTCCAGGTATAGTAGCTCATACCTGTAAGCCCCACACTGGGCTACATAATGAAAGCCTGTCTCAAAGGAAAAAGAAATTCGTATTTTTATATTACTAATTAATAGTATAAACAATTTTTAATTCAGTATTCTATTTTTATCATGTTATTTTCTATTTCATTATGAGACAATGTGTTTAATAATATTTGTACATTTATAATTTCATGACCTGGTATATGATAAACTGGCAGTGATGGGCTCATGAACAAATACATTTGGTTATCACTGAGTTAGGGAAAAAATTAGAACATGACTGGAGGAGGCCTTCTGCACTGTACGCGGGATGTTAGGAACCTACCAGGGATTCTTCAACTGAATAATGTGGATAATAGCAATACCTAACATATATGATATGTGGAGAGAGAGAGAGAGAGAGAGAGAGAGAGAGAGAGAGAGAGAGAGAGAGAGAGAGTATTTGGCAAGGGTCTGGGGGATGGCTTAGCAGGCAAGAGCATTTGCCTCCTAAGCATGAGACCTGAGTTCAAATCTCTGGAACCCATGTAAAAATTTTTTAAATGCTTCACAAATAGTATGAATGACATTGGTAAGCTAGTGTATTTTTGTTATTGTTGTTGTTTTAATCATTACATTTACTCTTTGTGTATGTGTGTGTGCTCCTACGCACTTGTGCCATGGTGAAGTTCAGAGGACAATCTGGGGTATCAGTTCTCTCCTTCCATTATATAGGTCCTGGGTCTTGAACTCAAGTGACCAGGCCTAGAGGGCAAGTGCTTTATCCACGAGTTATCTCACCCACCCTGATATACTAGGTTTTATTTAAGAGTTGATTGTTTTTGTCACTGCAATTCCCAAACTTTGTTCCAGTACACTTCTCTATACCCATTTGAACAATGTTACATATTTATCTTTTCTTGAACAGTTGCATGACTAACAAGAGTTAGCCCCAAGAGTTTTGAGGCTTCTTGAAGTAAGATTTAGTTCCTACTTAAATGCATTTGACCCCAGGAATCATTTTTAATTTACAAATTTATTCATTTAATTTAAATTGCTGTGATAAGTCCATTATACACATCAGTATAAGATAAATTTTAAAATGAAAACTGTTTTATCAATCCTCCCCATCAAAAAAAGTGGCCTGTTTTACCCTATTTACAAAACTCTTTAGTGTCTGTCTGCTTTAATAGTAGCTAGATTCTCGTGTCTACACTATAATCTGTAGTGAAATGTTGTTTAGGTTAAAATAGTTTTTAAAAAGCCTTATATAGATGCATAGTTTGAAACAGCAGGACTCTTAAAATAGTTTTTTCAGAAAATTATAGTTTTTCTGTAACACTGTGCCAAAATTTGTACCTTGTAGTTTCTTTTTTAAAATTTTTAAATTTTCTGAGACAGGATCTTACTACTTGGCCCTAGTTGGCCTAGAACAAGGGTGGCTTCAAACTCACCTCCGTGAGTTTGCCTCTGCCTCTGCTTCCTGAGTGCTGGGATTAAAGGCAAGCACCACCACATCTGGCCCTGGCAGCTTCTTAAAGAGCAATCTGGAATCCAAAATAGTATGAACTTTTCATATTCTTTTGCAATAAAACGCATTATATTTCTTTGAAGGATGTGTGTGAACACACCTCAAAACGCAGTTTGTGAAAAAGTCTTTATGGTGTGATTGTGATTTTCACCTATAGGTAATGAATATTAAAAGTTCAAGTTGGTTGATGGAACCCTCAGGGTGTAGGTTTCTTCTCAGAGAAAAAAACGTGTTCTTTATAAGGGAGTTTTGATTTGACTCATGGCATCTCTCCTTATTAAGAGGTTTCATACTGTTATCAAAGATATCAATGCAACTTAAACAGGAGCTCGGTGGTTTTATAACAGAGGTATGTGGGGGCAGGGGTTCTAATCCCATTGGACTCAACTTCTTAAACTGTTAAACAAACTTTAACATCCCTTGATCTGCCTTTTCTTGAGCATGGATCAAGTATGAACATGGCTGAACACAAATTTAGCAATAGACCCTCCAGGGAGAGGGCACAATGTACTGAGCGGCACTGCTGGTTGCTGGGAAGAACGCACCCTCATTTCCGGCTCTGGTGCTCCAGGGTAACATTGGCCCGTAGAATCCCCGCTCTCCTTCTCTCAGGGGAAAGTTAGATTTTCTTCCAATCTCCTATAAAAACTTTTCTGAACAATTGCCAACATTTTCTAGCAAAACTAGCAAAACTTTTAACCCTTCTTGCAAATAGCAAAAGACATAAAGAAACTTTCCTTCTGCGTCCTGATTTAAAATGTCATTTGAACCTTTACAGGTTCTTTCTGGTTTTAATTTTTTTTTTTTAACTTTCTTATGTTTTTCCAATGATAGTATTCCTATACTCCCCTGGAAATTTACAGCCAAAGGAATTTCAATATTAATGTTTCTTGGAAAAAATGTATAAAATATGAAATGAGAAGCAAAATATAGTGGAGGAACATTGTTAAACACTTTAAAGAAAACGTACTAGTGTTTAGTAAACATAACTATTTCCAAGAATAACAATTCTTAAACATTTTTCTCTTTTAAAAAATAGAGCATAAAAATGTGTCTCATAAATCACAGACGTGTAAATAAAGGAAGCTACAAAATTCCTAGCACAGAAAAATATCATTTTTAAATTTATCTACTTGTAAGAACAAATATATCACCCAAAATATAAATAATTATAAGTCACAACTAATTTCTTCTTCACTGTTAAGCTTTTGAACAATTTCCAAGTTTTAAACATTGTAAATAATATATAAGTTAAGACTCTGTTCTTTAATTTACAGGATGATGAAAGATATTTTCCTTCTGAAAAGCTGTCATAACTAGTTTATAAATTTGTTCAAGTTAAAAGCCAGATTTTTCATAATTAGATGATTAATGAGTGTTTCTTTAGCTTATGGGTCAGATGAGGGTCTGAGTTAAAGATTTCCTAGGGTCTGTGAGAAAGAAACTATATCCTTCCATCTCCTTTTCCCACCTAGGAAAGATTTAGACATTCCTTCTCATTTCCCTAACACAGCGGTCATTTGGTGATGTGGACCTGGAAAAGGACAGAGCCTCGCACATTCCCACAGAGAGCCTTCTTCCTGAAACTCACAACTGGTATTTGAAACTTGCCTGCACAAAATTCTCTCCTGGGAGTACATGTCCTCTACAAGTTGACCTCTTAAAATACCCAGCAGCACCCATCACTGCACAACCTCCCACCACCCCTTACCCTTTACCCTGACCACTATGACTTCCTGGAGCAACATTCATCCACTGTTACCAAAACTCTTCTCAACCTGGAATTTCAGCATCCATTCTTCTCTGTACCTTTAAACATCTATGTACCTCTCACTTTCTCCAAGACATCTTTCCCAATCTCCTCAGCCAGGCAGAAACTGGTTTCCTTACCCTCACAGGGCCTGTTTTAACCTTTGGTACACATTAGAAACTTTAGCCTGTTTTTTATTTATTTACTTATTTATTTATTTAATTCTTTTTATGTTTTGCACTGCCAGGGACTGAACCAAGAACTTTGGTCATATTAGGCAAACATTCTACCACTGAACTCCAGCTCCAGCCTTGTATTTTATTTCCCTTTTCTTATTCCAAATTGTTTTTGTGTATATTAATCATACACAGTGGGTTTCATTATAACATTTTCATACATGTATATAATGTATTTTGATCATAGTCACCCCTCTGTTCCTGTCCACTCTATGATCCCCTTCCTCATCCCAAGTATTCCCCTTCCCCTCTACTTCTGTGTCTTGCTTGTGCAGGTACTGTAAAGCTCATTAGGTGAATGCTCTTACAGGAGCATGGATGAGGCATTATTTACAGGATCATGGACACAGAGGGGTAGCGACTTGCAGTGGCCTCGTCTTACCATGACAGAATGTTGGTGGGCTCAATCTTGTGTAGGTAATTTCAGCTCTATTCTATGTCTTTTTTATTTTTGTTTGTTTTGTTTGTTTTGCAGGGAGAGGGATTAAGACGATGGGGAGGTCTCACTAAGTAGACCCAAATAGCCTGGAACCCACTGGCCTCAATCTCATATAGATCCATCCACCTCTGTCTCCCAAGAGCTGAGATTAAAGGTGTGTGCCACCATGCCTGCCTGTGGCCGAATATTTTTAGAGATATGTTTTGTTCATGAAATATTTACCAATTTGCTTCCATTCCAATTAAAATGTTATTTGATTCAGCTTTGTTCATTAATCCTAAAATGTCTCCAAAATTTGCAAAAGCAAATCAGAAATAACCAAACAGAAACAATGTGTACTGAAACGTGTTAGCCCTGCAGCTCACATAGATCTATACAATATACTAGATACTGAGTTAATATACTAGTGTTAGTTCCTAATATGCACTATATTCAGCATAAAAACCAGATTACAAAGAAGTCTATATTTAAAAATCTCTTGTGAAGGGTTGGAGAGATATGGGCCAGTAGTTAAGAGCACTGGCTGCTCTTGCAGAGGACATGAGTTCAGTTCTCAGCACCACATGGCAGCAAACAACTGCCTATAATTCCATTTCCAGGAGACCTGATGGCCTCTGAGGGAAATGCATGCATGTGGTGCCTTACATACATGGAGGCAAACACTCATACACATAAATAAAAATTAAAATATCTTTTTTAGTGCTCAATAGTTTTTTTTTTTTTTTTTTATTGCTAAATAATTTTTTTTGCCAGGGAAATGCATATTAAAAAAATTTTAATTGCCAGGGAAATGCATATTAAAAATATTTTAAAATGACAAAAATCAAAAGGGCGGACAATACACAGTATTGGGGAGAAAGAGGAACCACCCACACTAACACATAACTGGCAGGAATGTCAAATGATGCAACTTTGGAATCAGTTTGATTGTTAGATGGTTGAATCTTGGGGCTGGAGAGATGGCTCAGTGATTAAGAGTACTGGTTAGCATCCACATGGTAACTCCAGTTCCAAGGCATCTCATGCCCTCTTCCTGTTCAAATTTTTTAAATTTATTTTTATTTTTTATGTGTATGAGTGTTTCGCCTGCATGTAAGGGCACCCAGGCATACAATGCCCGCAGAGGTCAGAAGCAGGTGTTAGATCCCCAGCTTGTACAGTTGTTAGCTGCTATGTGGGGCCTGGGAACTGAATCCGGGTCCTCTGGAAGAGCAACAACTGCTTTTAACATCTGAGTCATCTCTCCTGCCTCTGAACCTGAGAGTGGAAGAACATATACTAATACGACACAGGTATTTTAATAAGAACAAATACACATATCTTTCATCTTATATATTTTGCATTACTGAGTCATTTACTATGAATATTTTCTTCTATTGGTTTTATAATTTAAAATAGAGGCATTTGTGAAACACAAGAGTAAACAACAGAATAGGGCATTTAATCACGGAGTGGGAAGTACCACCCACTGAAGGGAGGGCTCTGGAAGGGCTCACCACAGTAGTGCTGCTTCTTGAAATAGGACTAGTGAGTCTAGGCAGAAAAGGGAGGGCAACAGTATTTCAAGTGAATAAGACTGTGTGTGTGTCTGTGTAGGCAAAGGGGAGGATCAAAGCGTGGGTTTAGGGAAAACCTCAAGTGATAAAGATAAAGAAAAAAAATGGCTTTGGGATGAGTTCACAAGACCTGCTGACTGTTTGATGCTTTCAACAAGGGCAAAGTAAATAAAGTAATCCAGTATTCCAGGATGGATAGTAATACCAATCACAAAGCTACGGAATGCAAGATATGTCGTGGGTTTGGATGGAGAAGTTCACACAGTTTTTCGGACATGATTGATTTGAGACATATGTGGAATATCCAGTTATATATAGAGACTCATATATAGAGTCTCAAGCCCAAGGTCCAAACATGAGACAGAGTCCTCTATGAGTGTGTTGCCTATGGAAAAGCAGACCTAGGTATTTGGAGGCAGGATGAGGTAACTGTAGAGATCCCCTTATTCAAAACAATCTGCCCTGTCTTTCCAGGTTTCACTCTTTGCTGTGTGTCTTCCACCAGCTCCTTCCTCAGAATCCAATTCAACCTCTTGTCAATACCAGACTGACCTCAACTCCTCTTTCCCAAAGCTGTCCTTGTGAATGCACACTACGAAATAAGCAAGTTTTTGACTTGAGTAGCTGCTATGAACAGGCAGTGGGCCTGCTTTCAACTTGCACAAGGGATTCTGTTTAATCCTCAAAGCAGGCAGATATCATACATTTGTAGATAAGACATCAAAGCACAAAGATGTCAGAGAATGCTAGAGATATACAACTGATGGTAAATGGTACAGCTTCCTTCCATTCAAACACTCTCCTTCCAAAGTTTGCATCTTTGTTCATTAACTTCCATCCTGCTTCCTCTATATTCACCATGGTTTTCCCAGTATTTTTTTTTGTGAAAATGTACAAAAATAAACAAGCAAAACAAGGAGATGGGAAGACATTTCCACTCTTCTGTGTTAATCTGAAGAGAAGACGTCAATGAACATTCAAGAAAATTCCTTGGACAAGAGAATAAGTAACATGGTATTACTTATGTTCTTTGATAATAATGATCACCTAGATAAGAATATTATTGTTGATAGGTTTCAAAGCAGAAGCTTGCTTGTATTGCCTATGTGATAAACCAAAACTGGTGGGTGTTAGATAAATACCATTCTGTCATCTATGAGGAGAACAAAGGGATGGATGCTATGGTGCCCCTAAATCAGTGAGTTTTACAATCACCAATATTTAAAACAGCATTAGTCAAGCCACTGTGAAAGACTATTTTTCTGTTCTTAAAAATTGCTCTCACTGGAGAAATTAAAAAATTTTTTAAAAACGTTTGAGATAATGTGCTGGTTTTAGTTAGAAGCAGCTCTTATAAAAATAAAACAAAACAAAAAACTCCTCCAAACTCTCCATGCCTCTGATTTCCATCCTATGTGATAGAAATACTATGAACATAATACCATATAAATATTAATACATGGAAGTTCCTCTAGAACTTCCCCAGCTTCCAACTCCCTGGCCCTCAGGACCATCATACAAATGCCCATTTTGGATAGCCTTAGGGCTTGTTACTTACACACCCTTCCTTTCTTCAACACCATTTTATCTTCAACAACTACAATTTGTCCAAACCTGTCATACCAAACTTTAAGGATAAAAGAGACATAAATCTAGTTGAAGGGCAAAAGGAAGGTGATTATTAATTAATCATAGCAAATAACTCTTGATACCCAGGATTGGTCTCCCCAAATTAGGAAATGCATTGTTCTTTCTTTGGATATAGGGGTCTTGGTATTTTGACCAAAGTGGTCTCCAACTCCTGGGTTCAAATAGAACAGTAGGCATAGGCCAGGAACTGAACTCCTTTTTTCAAAATTTTTATTTATTATTTTTATTTTACGTATATACATGTATTGCCTGCATGTAGGTAAGCGCACCTGTGTCAGATCCCTTGGGACTGGAGTTACGGACAGTTGTTAATTGCCATGTAGATGCTGGGATTCAAATCCGGGTCTTTTGCAAGAACAACCAGTGTTCTTAACCACTGAGCCATCTCTCCAGCACCAGGAACTGAACTCTTAATAAAAAACAAATTAAGGGCTAGAGATGCAGCCCATCTATAGAGCATCTTCCTAGCATATATGAGGCCAAAAGTTCAATGCTCAACACTATAAAATTACATGAAAGTTTTAGCTCTAAGATAAAACATGCTCTTATAGTGAAAAGCTTGTATGATTGGGGTGATTGGCATTCCCTCTTTTGCATTCCTGTCTCATCAATAAAAGAATTTAGAAACAGGCTCAGGAGGAAGCTTGAGGACAATCTTATTAACGGTTAAGAGAAGGACAACAGGATAGGCAAGCTATAAATCTTGCAACTTCCAAGAGGAGGGAGATGGGAGAAGCGGAAGAGAAAGCTATTTCTTTTGAGTTAGTTGTCCAAGAAAGCAGGCAGGCTCAGCAATAGAGGAAAGGTGGCAAACAGCCACATGGTCTGCAGGCAACTGCAGGGCAGAATAGAGTTGGGAGGGAATGAGGAAGAAAGTCCATGATGTCAGAGAGTCCCAAAGAAAAAGAGATAGAAAAGAAGGAAAAGTTATGCTTTAGGCTCCTCAGTGTTACCTGATGGAAACTCAGCAAGCCGCTGCAGCGAGGCAGGCTAAGCTGTCTTGGGAGGATAAGTACATTATTTCCCTAACGGGACAATTATTGCTTCCATGTCCTTAACATATCTTCAGGTGAACCAGCTTTCCTTGGGGGTGGACTCCTGGTCAGGTGACTGACAGGCCCAGCTGGATTAAGTCTCAAAGGAAGAGACAATGGTATGCAATATTTAATCTTTGGAGATATCAGAATATCATGTCTCCACCTAGGGCCAGAGATAGCCTCCTATTCTTTTTAACCTGGAGGTTTAAGTTGTCACAAAGCTGATGTTTACCTTGCTAGTGTTACCAGGGAAACAGGAGGTGGGGTTGAAAGCCAACCATGAGGGAGGAGTTCATCCTCTTTGGGCTCTAACATTCCCTGTCAAAAGCTGAGACCCTAAAATCAGTTAGGAATTAGATCAGGGGCCAGGACCCCTACACTCAAAAACTTTCGGCATCTCTGGCATCTAGGACAGGACCAAGACTATTTTTGGTATCTGGCCAAGGATCTAGGGCCCTATCCCTAAACTATGTCCTGTCTCCATCTCCAGTCTTCATCACTTGTATCTTATTGCTTAACCTAATTCTGTTTCTCTCTTGTCTTACAGTAAGGCATCTTCCTACTCTGAACTTCTCTCTTTAGCCTTGGAGGCAGCATTAAATATTCATATTTTAGCTTAAGAAGGTATATGTATCTTGTACTTTGCCTGCAATATCATGTTCTGGATATCAAAGATACATTCCCAATGCATCGGTAATCTAGGATTACACTTGTTGGGCCACTGATTTCAAAATTATTAGTAAAAGCTGTGGCAAGGCTATGCTGCTAATTAATTACCATTAAGATACAGCTAATTAGAAAATAAAATTCTAGCTTCCAGCCAAACTCACTGTCAAAACCAAAACTCAGGCAAGTGGAAATGTAGGAAAGTCCAATTTGCAATCATAGCTAAAAGTCTTGAAGGAAAGAAAAAAGAAAATGCTCCAGTGGGTAATATGAACCTATTATTATTTTGTTAAGAAGGCCTGGTAATAAATTATTCAATGTCACAGAATCTCTACTATATTTTATGCCTTAGTAAAGGAGATTGTATCTAGAAAGTAAAGGAGGTTGAAGAAGTGACTTTTAAATAACAAAAGCTGAACTCCACACCCCACTTTTACTTTCTCAGTCACTCACTCTTTCATTATGTAGGACTTCAACTTTCTCAGCCCTCTACCTGCCCCTGATTTATAGTCCTAGGAAGCAACTTAATTGGTTATTTTGCATTTGTGTGCTCATGTTGATGAGCTTACTACCCTACGGGAAGAAGAGGACATTCCCCCTGGTGGGGATAGGGGCAAAGGTTCAAGGTGGTTCCTTGGGACTGTCTTGCTGAATTTTGTTTGCCCCTTGTCGAGCATCTAAAAGCCTTCCTGATTGTGAGAAATAGGACACCCTGAAAACTCAGTTCAGTGATAGAGCACCTGGTTTGAGGCCTTGGGTCCTATCGCCAGCACACACACACACACACACACACACACACACACACACACACACACATACATACATACATACACACAAAGATGCACAAGAGAATACCTCTTAATTCTTGAATGAAATAAACTGAGATTGGAGAAGGAAAGAAGAGAACAGACAAATATTTTATCACAATAGAGTTTCTTTTTTATCCATGTTAACAGAATTTGAGAAACAAAAATGTTCCGAGAAAATAGTTTTAACTGAAATAATTTCATCAAGAATCTTTGTAGTTTACAATTAGTAATATCTTGATTTAGTTCACCCGCTGTTTTGTTCTGTCTCTGAGAGCGCAACAAAAGGAACAAAATGCCAGAGCTGGAGAGATGGCTCAGGGGTTAAGAGCACTGCCTGTTCTTGCAGGGGACCCAGATTCAATTTCCAGGACCCACAGAGCAGCTAACAACCATCAGTAACTCCAGTTCAGGGGCTCTGACACACTCTTCTGACCTCCGAGGGCATTACATACATGGGTATGCTTACATGCATGGGTATGCTTACATGCAGGCAAAACACTCATACACATAAAAAAATAAATAAAATTTGAAAGCCTTAAAAAAAGGAATAAAATGCACTTGACCTTCCATCTGTAAGGTGAAACAAAATGTACTTACTCTCTTGGCATTTATAAAGAAATAGCAGTGCAGAAAAGACAGACCTATTATGAATAATTAGCATGTGTTATAGTCTAGCTTTTAATTAGTTTAAGGGGGTGTCAAAGACCTGCTGGGAAAAGGTAGCTGTGGAGTGCCATACATTAAGAGAGCTAAAGGAAAAATTTCATTTTCTCCCCCTGTGAGCTTTATCTGAATTTAGCCTTCTGGTTAAGCACAGAACATGACTGGCACTCCCAAGCAGTAGTTGTTAGCCTTTCATTTTAAAAATGAAAATAAAGGCTATCATTCAATATTAACTAAAATTAAGATCCTACCCCCTTTGAATTCTGAAAGAAAATACAAAAGAAACAGAAAATGGTGCTCATTCAGAGCGTTGCCAGGCAGCCAGTAGAGTTCTGAAGTGAAGGGTCAGAAATCTGAGATCACTGCTCAAATTGTGCAGCCATCCATTTTGTTCAGCTTGTTCAAGTATACTGTGTCTCTATTCTTTTATTTATAAAATTAGATGCATTCTGAAAATACTTTTAAAATGTTTTAAGGGGAGGCTAGAAAGATGGCTCAGCAGTGAAGAGCACCGAGTGCTCTTGCAGAGGACTGGAGTTCAGCTCCCAGCACCAATATGGTGGCTACCCACCATCCGTAACTCCACTTCCAGGGGCTCTGACACCCTCTTCTGGCCTCTGTGGGCATTGCATGACACAGTTGCACTTACATACATGCAGGCAATACACTTGTACACATAAAATAGAGATAAATAAATAAATAATAAATAAATAAATAATAAATAAAAACAGTTGCACTTACATGCAGGCAATACAATTGTACACACAAAATAGAGACAAATAAATAAATAAGAATTGGTTTAAGCAGCTTCAAAATATTAAAAAGGGTATTATTGCTGTTATTACTAGCGCAAAAACATATTAATTTACTTGCAAATTCTCTGCAATGTTGCTAAACTGACATAATATCTGTCCTCCTAAGTTGTGCTCATTTTCATCTTAAGATTGTACTTGATGAGCTCATTTCAAAATATAAGTGACCTATATGCAAAAAATAGGAGTTTGCAATGGGCAAAAACAATGCTGAAGGCTGGCATGTCCTGTTACCCTACAGTCTTCACGAATGCTAAAAGAAGGCTGGGGATACAGCTCAGTGGTAGAATCCTTGCCCAGCATGAATGTAAATGCACACACTGTTTCTCTTTTGATCATCCCAGGATCTGGCGTTTGTTCCTGTAATCCACCGCAAAAACTAAAGCTGGTCGTTCTACGCTTTCATTATTTATTCTGTTATTAATTTAATACATGCTTGTTAATATATTTTGTGCCATGTTCTATGTCCTTTATAACCCAGTAGTTTAGTAAAGCAGGGCCACAGGTTAAAAACTTAAGTGTAGGGGATTAGAGGTGCAGCCTTTGTGTCTGAGTGTGAGTCACCACCATCACCACCACCACCACACACCAGAAAAACACTTCAATAAAAGGGGGCAGGACAGAGGAGATGGTTTAGCCTGCAAAGCACTTGCTGTGCAAGTGTGAGAACCAGGAGTTCAGGGCCCTGCTACCTATACAAATGCTAGCTAGATCAGCTATATTGGTGAGCACCAGGTTAAATCAAGAGATCCTGCCTCAATAAACAGAGTAGGGAACAATCAAAGAATGTCCCACTAGAGGGTCTTAATCTCATTCACAAAAGAATTTAAGAATGGACTTGAACAGAAGTTTTAGAGAAATTTTATTGGAATTTTAAAGAAAAATTCTCAGGGCAGGCAAGCTGGGACTCTCAGCAGCTGCCGTAAGGAGGCATGGCAAACTAGCTGCCAAATGTCAGGGAGAGGGAAGCTTTAGAAAAAAGCAAAGAAATACAAGATGCTAGGGCAGCCACCCCCCAAATTATAGAGAGCATGCATAGAAAAGAAGGAGATATGCTTTTCCAAAGAATTCAGAAAAGTGGGCAGATTTATAAAGAGCTACATACATGTCTGTGATGGGGGTCCAGAAGCACTGTACTAGGAGGTGGGTTACAGGCAGGAAAAGTTCATTATCTTATTAAGGGAGTAGGTATTCCACCCATCTGTTTAGCAGGACTTAAGGAGAACTTGCCATCCTAGGGATGGTCCTATGACCAGGTGATTGACCAGGGAAACTGAAAATGTGGGTCTTCCAATAAATAGACTAGCAGTTTTATTTTTTGACTGGTTACTTTTATGGAACTTTTTTGCTACTCTAACAGCATAACAATTAACAATCCTCAGTAACTCCAGTTCCAGGGGATCAGATGCCCTCTTCTGGCCTCTGTAGGCATTGCACCCATGTGGTGCATTTATATGTATGCAGGCAAAACAATCATGCACACAATATTTTAAAAAATAAAAATAAAGTAAGTTTATGTACAAGAAACTATGGAAGTTTAGATAAAAATTAAGAAAAAACAAAACACCAAAAATGGAAACAAAAAAATTCCCCAAATTCTGGAGGTGATACCAGGAATTTGACAAAATATAATTGCAGGGAGAATGCAGCCTTACCCCAAGGATAAAGATATTTTTAAAAACTAGCAAGGGCCAGGTATGGTGGCCTTTAATCCCAGCACTCAGGAGGCAGAGGGAGATATGAGAGGCAGAGGGCCTGGTCTTTATGAGATCAGGGCCAGCCTGGTCTACATAGTGAGTTCTAGGCCAGCTGGGACTATAGGGAGACCCTGTCTAAAACAAAAAAACAAACAAACAAACAAAAACAACCAGGAGCTGAAGAGACGGTTCAGCAGTTAAGAGCACTGACTTCTGTTAAAGAGGACCCTAGTTCAATTCCTAGCACCCGTATGGTGGATAACCACCGTCAGTAACTCCAGTTTCAATTCTAGGGGATCTGACACCCTCTTCTGACATTCATAGGCACTGAACAACACAGGTACACTTACACATATGCAGGAAATACACTCGTACACATAAAATAAAAGTGATAAAAATTTAAAAACATAAAAATTAGGAAGGTTATAAAATGACTTTTAATTTCCCCAAATTGTTACACACACACACACATACACACACACACACACTCACACATACACACACAGAGTTTGATTTCTAAAATGACCATCTTAGAGATGGTGCACCTGAGGTTGATACAGGGGAAATTGGGATTCCCTCTTGGAGTTCTTAGTGTCATTAATAAAACAATTTAAGAATGGATTCAAATGGAAGCTTAAGGACAATTTTATCAGCGTTTAAAAGAAAAACCTGAGTAAGCAAGCTGGAAATCTCAGCAGCTGTCTGGAGGACAGAAGGAAAAGCTATGCCATTTAAGTGTGTATGAAGATCAGAGGCACAGCTGACAAGCAGCCACATGGAAGGGAGGGAAGCTTTAGAGAAAAAGTGACCCAAAACATGGGGGTGGGGGGTGGACAGCCCAAAGTGTTAGGGAAAGCATGCTTAGAAAAGAGAGAGAAGAAAAGGAGAGGTTATACTTTGCTGAAGAATGTGGAGGTATACAGACTTACTAGCTGCAGGACAGTGGCCAGATAAGCTTTTGCCCCCAGGGAGGGGATTCCAGGCAGGAAAAGTCCACCACCTCATTAACACCCTAGGTATTCCTCCCATCTTTTTAGAAAGGCTTCAGGTAAACCTGCCTTCCCAGGTGGGGTCCTGTGGGCAGATAAAGGACCTGGCTCAACAGGAATGTTATAGCTCCACCCAGGTCAGACACTGTATTCTCTTAACCTGGAGTTTTCTCTCAAGGCAGGCCTTCACTGTTACTTTAACAATTTTAAGTGCCTTGTTAAAGAAAACATACACTGTATAAAGCACAGACTGTAAGGACTGTGTAGATAACTGTAGAGTCTGTGTTAGTTGGTTAGCTACTAGTTTCAACTCCAAAAATAGTGTGTGCATGTGGAAATTTCTTTCCAAGGAACAGAAAATACTAGATAGGTAGATGGAAAATTATTGAAGGGTATGAAAAGCGTTGGGGATAGGGGGATACTGACAAATCCAGTGTAACAGGATTCTTTCTGAAGATAGGTCAGGGTAATTGGACATTATCTGGGGGAAAATGGTGGATGAGATATCTGACCATATATCTGACCATATATGGAGGGTGAGCAGATATGGAAGATGAGGGGTCATGCTAAATTAACTCAACAAAGTTTTTATTAAAACTGGATTTCACAAAAATGCACCTGAGGGAAGTTCAGGAACCTGAGTGAGTTTGGTTGTGCAAAGAGATCTAGTGTATGTGAAAATGAGTAATCACACTGTCCTATCGCATGCATGTCTCCTGGTGAAAAATGGACCAACATAGCAAAAGCTGTTCTCAAGTATCTTTGTGGCCTGATGCATCAAACTACACAGTAGAAGTTACTGTCCTTTAACAAGGAGAAAAACACTTAAATGAGTGTTGTAAAATTAAAATTCAAAATATCTTTTAAAATATTTTATTTATTTTCATTTTATGTGTATGAATGTATTGCCTGCATGTGTGTATGTGCACTGCCTGCAGAGGTGAGAAGAGGGCATTGGATTCCCTGGAACTGGAGTTACTGCCATGTGGGTGTTGGGAACTGAACCTGGGTCTTCTGCAAGAACAGTTAGAGCTCTTAACCGCTGAGCCATCTCTCCAGCCCCATACAATTAAAATATCTTAATAAACAGAAAAGTCATATCCAGTGTTTCCTGTTCACTTTTCAAGTAGCATAGCAAAGCTCAGTGTCATATTAACCCTTGTTTGCACAACTTTTTATTTTATTTATTTTTATTTTATGTGTATGAGCATATCACCTTCATGTATATGAGTGCACCTGTACAGAGGTCAGAATTAAGAGTCAGAATGCAAGAGTCAGAATGCACTGACTCCATTTTGGCTAGTTGTTTCAGGCAAGCCCAGACAAGCCCAGGCATGTTGTAAATTTCCAGTTGCTAAACCCCCTCCCCCAGGAAAGTTATAGGTTAAGCAAGCCCAGGCATGTAAAAGACTTATAAGGTAAAAACAAAAACTTCTGGCCCTACAGATAACAGTCACCACATTCCAGTGCCCTGAAGACAGCCCCAGCCAATAAGGATCTTCCCCGTACTCAGGACATAGAGCCATCCAATCATTTTAAAGGATGCTTGGCGTGCACGGGCTTCTATGAAACTTCTCTATAAAAGCTTCTGCCTGCTAGTGTTCAGGGTCAGACACCGTCTTTGGCTTGTGGAATCTGTGCCCAGCTAGGCCAGAAACAAGATTTTGGTTGAGTCTAACATAGAATCCAGGCTGGCTAAATCTTTTTGGAAAAGGGACAGGGGCAGCCTTTTCGGCTGACTCCACGCACTGCTAGATTTTCATTTCCCCCTCTAGGGAGCCGCCATCTCATACTGTTCTCACCCTTTGTTCAGAGCTCCATCTTGTCTATTGACTTTCCATCCTACTCCTTCTCTTTCTCATTCCTCTCCTTATATTCCTTTTTCTTGAAGCTTAACCCACGATGGGCCAGAAAGTCTCATCATCATCAGCTCCCCTTGATCTAGTTCTTAGTCATTTTCAGGATTACAAACAGGTGGCCTCGACCATGTCCAGACTCCGTGTCAAGCCGACCCATCTCCGGACTCTCTGCACCATCGAATGGCCCTCCTTTGGCATCAAATGGCCATCAGAAGGGTCTTTTAACTTGTCTCTTATTTACAGGATCCAAGGAGTTGTCTTTGGGGAACCAGGGCACCCTGACCAGATCCCCTACACCCTAGGTTGGCCATATCTGGCTGCTGTCCCCCCACTGGCTGCACCCCTTACTGCCACCCCCACCACCAGGGCTGAAAGGGTCAGCCACATTGCTTCCTCCGAGGAAAGCACAGGCCAGAAATCCACCAGGCCCAGAAGTCTTTCCCTTGGCTCCAGAGGAGGAATTAATCCCACCCCCTTACATGGCCCCATTGGGGGCCCAAGATAGACCTAGGGAGCATAGGTCTCAGGCTTCTTCCTCTTCCGGCTCCTCCAGGTCTCCATCCCAGGCCCCCATGACCAAGCCCAACCCCTTACACACCCGCTCACAGGGGGAGAGGAAGGTGGTCCAAGCTCTTCCTCTAAGAGAGATTGGGCCCCCAAGAAAGGACGGCATAGCCCCAGTAGTCTATTTCCCTTTTTCTACTAGTGATCAGTATAATTGGAAATTGCAGACTCCCTCCTTTACAGAGCAACCTCAAGCACTAGTTTCCCTCCTAGAAACAGTTCTTTTTACCCATCAACCCACTTGGGATGATTGCCAACAGCTACTAAATATCCCGTTTACCACCTAGGAATGGAATCGCATCCTCCGGGAATGCAGGTGCACAGTCCCTGGGAACGTTGGGTGACAGACTGGAAAGTAAGAATTGACTGCAGCTGCCTTTCCCTTCACGTGCCCCACAGATGGATGGGACTATAACACTCCAGGAGGTAGGGAGTGCCTAAAGGTCTATCACCAGATTCTTATGGGGGGTTTCTGGGTGGCTGCTAAGCGCCCTACAAATTTGTCTAAAGTTAGTCAGGTAATGTAGGGAAGAGATGAGTCCCCCAGGGTATACCTGGAGCTCCTCCTTGAGGCTTTAAGGACCTATACTCCCATTAACCCTGAAGCTCCAGAAAACCAGATGGCTGTTACTATGACTTTTGTGAATCAAGCGGCCCCAGACATAAAACGAAAGCTTCAAAAGTTAGAAGGCTTTGAGGGAAAGAACCTGTCTGAACTGAGAGCTGTAGCAATAGAGATACCCCTGAAGAAAGACAGGCTAAAGGATTGGCCAAAATTCTGCTAATGAAGAAAATGGACAACCTCAGATGGAGCAATAAGCCACCCATGAAAGAAAACTCTTGCGCTGCTCCACAAACGCCATGGGAGGCCTGTCCTCGATTGAAAAGAGATCAATGTGCCTATTACAAGCAACTAGGGCACTGGGCTAGGGATTGCCCCCAAAGATTAGGAGCACAGTCTTCCTCCGCCAAGCCCAAGATTCTCGAACTAACAGGCTTGGAGAACTGAAGGGGCCCGGACTCAGTGAACCTCCACCGTGAGCCTTGGGTAACCCTGAAAGTGGAAGGACGAGCCATCAACTTCCTGGTCGATACAGAAGCCCAATACTCAGTTTTAAAGGAGCCTATGGGAAAATTGACCAATGAACAAACTTGGGTGCAGGGGGGCTATGGGAATCGTCTAACACCCCTGGACAACTAAAAGAAAAATAGATTTAGGCAAGAAGACAGTTTTACATTCCTTCATGGTGGTCCCAGGATGCCCATACCCCCTATTGGGTAGGGACCTGCTGAATAAAATAAAGGCTCAGATCCATTTTACTAGGAAAGCCCCCCCCCATGTGACTGTACCAGACATGGCCTATGTCCTCTGTTTACAATTAGAAGAGGAACGGAGGGTGCTTGTCTCACCACCCTGACAAGGACCGACCACTATCCTCAAAGACCTCCAGGCATCTATCCTTGGAGTCTGGGCTGAAACTAATCCCCCAGGAAGGGCCACTCAGCAGCCTCCAGTGATAGTTACCCAGAAGGCCAGCACCCAATCTGTGAGAGTAAAAAAGTACCCAATAACTCCAGAAGCCAGAATAGGAATAACCAAGCACATAAACCATCTTAGGGATTCTGGCATTCTGGTTCCATTCCGATCTCCATGGAACACTCTGCTCCTGCCTGTCAAAAAGCTGGGGAATAATGACTTTCGCCTGGTCCAGGATTTAAGGGAAGTCAACAAAAGGGTAGGGGACATTCATCCTGCTGTCCCCAACCCATATACTCTGCTGAGCTCACTCTCCCCAGAGAGAAAAGTCTATACCATTCTAGATCTTAAGGATGCTTGCTTTAGCTTGGCCTTGGCAAAGAAAAGCCAACCCGTCTTTGCCTTTGAATGGTGGGACCTGGAACAGGGGTTCAACAGATGGCTCACTTGGACACGGCTGCCACAGGGGTTCAAAAACTCCCCCATGATCTTTGACAAGGCCCTACATCAGGACTTGCAAGAATATTGGACCTCACATCTAGAGGTAAGCCTTCTACAATATGTAGATGACCTGCTGATTGCCACAGAGACTTACTCCTGACCCTGGACCAGTTGGGATACAAAGTCTCCGCTAAGAAGGCTCAGCTCTGTGGGCCTTAGTTACAGGTACTTGGGATACATATTGAGAGATGGACAGAGATGGCTGTCACTGGCTAAAAAGCAAACCATCATGGGGATCCCAACCCCCAAAACCCACAGACAGTTACAGGAATTCCTGGGGTCAGCAGGCTTCTGCTGACTCTGGATACCTGGGTTCTCTAAGTTGGCGAAACCCTTGTATGAAGCCACTTGAGGGAATGAGTCCTCTTTCCACTGGATTGAAACTCAAGAGGAGGCCTTTCAAAATATTAAAAAGGCCTTATTACAGACTCCAGCCTTGGCCCTGCCAGATATCCACAAGCCCTATCAACTCTTTGTTGATGAGAGGGCTGGAATAGCAAAAGGAGTCCTGACCCAGCTACTTGGACCTTGGAGGAGGCCCGTGGCCTACCTATCCAAAAAACTTGACCCTGTAGCCTCAGGATGGCTGGGCTGCTTCAGAATCATCGTGGCTACAGCTTTGTTGGTTAAGGATGCCAATAAGCTGACCTTGGGACAGCCCCTGATGGTCATCACCCCTCACTCAGTTGAGGGTGTCCTTAAAAATCCCCCAGATCAATGGATGACAAATGCTCAGCTAAGACATTATCAGGCCTTGCTCCTTAACTATCCCCCCCCCCCGTATCCAGGTCCTCTCTAGCAGCACTCTCAATCCTGCCACCCTGCTGCCAGAACCAGATCTTGAGGTCTTGCATGATTGCCTGGAGGTACTCTGCAGCCTGCATGGGACTCAGGAAGACCTGAAGACCTGACAGATGTCCCATGGCCCCACCCAGACTTAATTCTGTTCATGGATGGTAGCAGCTTCATCAGAGAAGGAACCAGGTATGCGGGGGGTGGCGGTAGTCAGTCCATCACAAACAGTTTGGGCCTCTTCTCTGCAGGTCGGGACCTCCACCCAAAAGGCTAAAATAATTGCCGTGACTCAGGCCCTGAAGCTGGGTAACGACCAGACTGTTATCATTTTCACAGATAGCCATTATGCTTTCACTACGGCTCATATCCACAGGGCCATATACTTAAGGAAAGGGGCCTCCTGACAGCAGAGGGAAAGACCATGAAAAACAAGAAATCTTAGATCTCCTGGAGGCCATCTGGCTACCAAAGAGACTGGCTATCACCCACTGTCTGGGACACAAAAAAGGAGATTCTCTAGAGGCACAGGGAAATAGGAGAGCAGACCTCATGGCTAGAGAAGGAGCCCTAATGGTCCCTAACCTGCTGGTCATCCTACTTGAACCCCTCCTACCAGAAGAACCCTCCTACTCAGCTCAGGATGACCAGAATTTAGCTTCTCTACAAAACACCAAAACCAAAAATGGAGATACACCCTTGATGGGAAGCTCATTTTACCACATAAGTTGGCAAAAGACCTAATATATAAACTCCACAGAGGGACTCACCTAGGAAAAAGAAAGTTACAAAAACTCCTGGCTCCATACCATATCTTTGACCTATCCAAAATGATTGAAAGCTGCCTTTCCAAATGTCTTCCATATCAGGTTACTAATCCAAAAGGGAAAATCATGCCCCCAGCCAGAAGGGAGAGGGGCATGATGCCTGGAGTCCATTGGGAGGTGGACTTCACTGAGATAAAATCTGGCAGGTATGGCTATAAATATCTCTTAGTCTTTGTAGATATATTTTTAGGATGGGTTGAAGCCTTCCCCACCAAGAGGGAAACCACCTCAGTGGTAATCCAAAAGATCATTGATGAACTGATAAAAAGGTATGGACTCTCCTCTGTGCTTGGATCAGATAATGGACCAGCCTTCATCTCTAAGGTAACTCAAGGGTTATTTAAAACACTGGGGACCGATTGGAAGCTACATTGTGTGTATCACCCCCAGAGTTCAGGACACGTAGAAAGGATAAATTGGACTCTTAAGGAGACTTTAACCAAATTAACCCTAGAAACAGGTGACAACTGGACAGGCCTCCTGCCTTTTGCCCTATATAGAGTCAGAAATACCCCCTATACTCAAGGCCTAACACCTTGAAATCATGTAAGTCCGAACACCTCCTTTACTTCCTAAACTGCTCTCAGATGTGTTGATTGATTTGTCTAAATCTGTTTCTTAAGTCCATCCAGGCACTGTAGACAACCCAGGATAATATCTTCCCTTTGCTGAGACACGTGTATGAGTTGCCCCTGATCCAACCTCATGAGTTTAAACCAGGAGACCTCATCTGGGTCAAACAACACCACAAGGAGACTCTTGGCCCCCAGTGGAAAGGACCCCATACCGTGATCCTGACTATACTGACAGTGGTGAAGGTAGATGGCATCAAGACCTGAGTTCATAATAGTCATCTAAAACCAGTGCCAGACAGATGCCCCAACAACACAGACAAGAGATGGAGAATGATTCATGCTCCAGACAATCCTCTCAAGTTGAGGCTCACAGCAGGCCCCTGAGTCTTCTCTTCCTTCTTTCTCTCTCTGCCTTCCCCACATCTCCTAGGATGCTCCAGCTCTCCCCACAATGTTCAGGACCTGACATGGATCCTCAGCAGTACTGCTACCAAGAAGACAGTGGCTTCTAAGTCTAGCCTAGCACTGATTGAGACCTGGTATCCGGATCTTCACTTTGATCTATGTGATTTACTTGGACAGGACTGGGATATGGCCACATATGGATGTGATTGCCCCATGTCCTACAGTGCGCTCCAAAAACAGCGGTTCTATGTATGCCCAGGAAACAATGCTAAGGCCAAATGTGTGTGTGTGGGGGGTGGGTTGCTGACTATTTCTGTGCCTCTTGGGACTGTGTTTCCATGGGTAGTATTAATTGGAATCCACCAGTTAAAGATGACATAATCCAAGTAAATAGGGCCCCAGGGTCTGATTACCCTAGACTCATAAGCGCCCCGGGGTCTATCCCAAGTCCCAGGAATTGGATTTGTTAATACCAGACATTTAATGAGGGGACCATGCTTAAATTCCAGATGCAATCCTATAGTTGTAAAATTACTCCTATAGGGAGAGAGGTTGTTTGACAGACATTATGGTTAAATGGGATGACATGGGGGATAAGGTTACATGTCAACCAACAGGATCCTGGAACCTTGTTTTCTATCCAATTACACATTGGGCCAGACACAGGGACCCGAAATGGCCCCTTGCCCCCAAAAGAATCTTTAGGCATCCTCTCATTGGCCCCCAGGGTACATCTACTACCCAGACTCCCACTTCCAGAGCCCCTATTGCCCCCCCAAATTGGGCAAGTGGGACCCCTGACTGTCCTAGATACTGTTTTTACAGTCTTAAATCTCACTGACTCTAAACTAACCCAGAGTTGCTGGTTCTGCCTAGACCCTCGACCTCCTTATTATGATGGTACAGCTGTTCTGGGCACTTACTCCTTCACCCCTTGATGTGAGTCATTGTAGGACAGGCCCTCCTACAGGAAGAAAGGGCCTCGTGCTCACCCTAGTCTATGAGCAAGGCTTATGTGTTACTTTGGAAGGGGGAAAGATTTCCCACCTCCCACCAACATCTCTGTAGCTCCAATTCTAGCCTCATGCTAAATAGTTCCCTCCCATACATTGTTCCCCCCACTAACTCCTGGTGGGCTTGTACTTCAGGGATTACCACCTGTCTTCACTCCTCGGTGCTGGATCGAATGGGGGACTTCTGTGTGCTAGTACAACTGGTCCCCCACCTTTTTTATAGGTCAAATTTAGAATTAGAAGATCAGGTCACTGGATAGGCCTGGCCACACAGAGAAATAGCCACAAGAGTTATAGTTCTCTCCACCCTTTTAGGAGTAGGAGTCTCTGCCACAGTAGATACCGGAGCCTCAGCTCTGATTTTACAAGACCGTAATTATCAGGCCCTCTGAATGGCAATAGATACAGACCACTGCAGTTTAGAAAGCTCAATTAAACATTTAGAGGAGTCTGTATCCTCTTTGGCTGAGGTTGCCTTACAAAACAGGAGGGGCCTGGATCTCCTCCTACTAGGAAAATGGGGCTTATGTGCTGCTTTTGGTGAACAACGTTGCTTTTATGTTAACCACTTGGGTGTAATCAGGCAGTCTCTAGCCGAGGTTCACAAATGCCTAAAAGAACGGGAAGATGCTAGGCTCTGACAACAAAACTGGTATGAATCCTTATTCAAAGGGTCCCCATGGCTAACTACACTTATTACAGCACTGGCAGGGCCTCCGATAATACTCTTGATTGCCCTGACATGTGGGCCATGTCTGATAAACCCCCTCCTCAGGTTTATACGGACCCGATTATAGACCATCCAATTGATGGTCCTCCACACTCAGTACAGTCCTGTGGCCCAGGAAGGTCCTTTACCCCAGAAAACTGCTTGCTAATGGCATAACATCTAGCTTCTGTACAATCACTTGCTTGCTATGGCTTAACGATTAAATATGCCATCTAACCACTTCTTTCTGCTTCTGTAATTTGCTTGGCTTAAAGATTTAATCCTTGCCATAACTTTAGGGGGGAATGAAGAGTCAGGATGCACTGACTCCATTTTGGCTAGCTGTTTCAGGCAAGCCCAGACAAGCCCAGGCAGTTGTAAATTTCCAGTTACTACCCCTCTCCCCGTGCCACCGGAAAGCTATAGGCTAAGCAAGCCCAGGCATGTAAAAGCCTTATAAGGTAAAAACCAAAACTTCTGCCCCTATAGATAACAGTCAGCACATTCCAGTGCCCTGAAGACAGCCCCAGCCAATAAGGATCTTCCCTGTACTCAGGACATAGGGCCATCCAATCATTTTAAAGGATGCTTGGTGTGTGTGTGGGCTTCTATGAAACTTCCCTATAAAAGCTTCTGCCTGCTAGTGTTCAGGAGCCAGATGCCATCTTTGGCTTGTGGAGTCCGTGCCCAGCTAGCCGCCAGTTTGGTTGCCTTATACTTTAAATTTTTGAACAAAATTTTTATGCAGTTTTTTTTGTGTATGTGTCTGTGGGAAGTATTCCTGACTCTCAAACCCTAACAATAAGAGGGTGTTGGATGCCCTGGAACTGGAGTTACTGACGGTTGTTACCTGCTATGTGGGTGGTGGGAACTGGGTCCTCTTCAAAAGCAGATAGTGCTCCTAACCACTGAACCATCTCTCCAGCCCCTAGATTAATTAATTTAAAGAAGGAAATTTCAATAGCATATCACTAAGGCTGTGGCATGGATATTACTGACTGTTTTGAGCCTGGTCTATAGTGAAAATTGGAACCAAAATGTAGCAGAGTGATTCAGAAAAATGTGTCATTTGGCTGGTCACAAAAGGAGCATAGTCAAAGAAGATGAGCTTATTAAAGAGATTAGTGACATTAAAAAGAAATCAGCTACTTTACATCAGAACAATAGGAACAATGCCTTCAGGACATCTCAGAAATTGGCCAGACTCCACTTATAGTAGGCATATGGATATAAAAGAGTAACTTCATTTGAAAAACTTTGAGAACAAAGACCTTAAGGAACACCCTGCTCCCACAGGGTGACCTCAGAGGTTGTTTTCTCAGGATTGATTTCCCCATGCTCAGTCATCCAGGCTACTAGTACAAAGGGGCTTGTCTACTTCCTGAGTCAGCAGCAGACTTTGGTGTTTGATACTTGTTTTACAAACATGCTACATGCAAGAGTTAAAAGATCATGGAGGCTTCTACCTTTATTTCAAAAGAAGGCCTTCCTTGGAAGCCAGGCAGTATGTGGCAGGGTTAGGATCCCTACTGGCAGTTCCTCAGGGGAACATATGAAGCTGCTACTCAGCAAAGTTTTAATCAAATTCTAAATAATTGCTTTTTTATTGATTTTTTTCAAAGATTTATTTTTATTTTTATTAATGTGTATTATGTGTGTATGTTTGTGTAAGTGTATATCATGTGTGTGGGAGTGTGCATAGAGGCCAGAAGAGGGCATCAGATACCCTGGAACTAGAGTTACAGGTGGTTGTGAGCCACCCAATTTGGGAGCTAGGAATCAAACTCAGGTCCTTTGGAAGATCGGGAAGTACTCTTAACTGCTGACCCATCTCTCCAGCCCCTTTTATTTTTATCTTTAAATTATTTTTAGTGTGTGTGTATGTTTATATAATGATAGGCTTATGGAGGTCAGAGGACAACCTATGGGAGTTAGTTCTTTCCTTCTACTATGTGAGTTCTAGGAATCAAACTCAGATCCTCAGGTAATTGCTTTTACCTGCTGAGCCATTTCATCAGCATTCGAAGAAGTATTTTAACTGAAAAAAGTATATGCATATATTTGTTCATGCTGGGTGTGGTGGTACATGTCTATAATCCAGGCCTTTGGGAAACTAAGGCAAGTGAATTCTGAGTTCAAGACCATTATAGACTGCTGTATCAAGACCCTGTGTTAAAAAAGTATTTTTTTTTTCATAAATAGAAGTGGTAGCTCTTTTATTCTTTTTAGTTTGATTATACTATATGGTTTGAAAATATTTATGACGTTATAATAAAATACATTTGTGTCTTCATGCTAATACCATTTATGAGATTTCCTGTTCTGGTCCTGTCTGTTTGGTGTTCTGTATGCTTCTTGTATTTGTATGGGCATGTCTTTAATTTGGGAAATTTTCTTCCAGGATTCTCTTGAAGATGTGGTCCATGCCTTAATCTTGGGATTCTTCTCCTTCCTGTATGCCTGTGA
>NW_008352267.1:12320769-12347900 GCF_000622305.1 Nannospalax galili
GCTCTGCGATAGACTTACCCCAAGAGAGGCCTGAGGGTAGGAGAGCAGGCTAGGAGAGTTAGCCGGTGGTTCAGGTCCAGGGAAGCAGAGAAAGGTGAGGGCGGGGCCAGGTCCAGAAGCAGTGCTCTTGGAGCCCAAGGAAGGCACTAATTTGGTCTGGGTGAAAAGGATCAGGAAGCAGTATTGGTTCCCCAGGTGTCTGGGGACCCAAGACTAGGAATGGCGCAGGGTCCAAACTAGGAGTAGAGAACAGCAGGGGAGATGGAAGGGTGAATGTGGCTTGGGGAGTCAAGGCGCGGAGGGCTGTGCTATAGACTTACCCCAAAAGGCCTGAGGATAGTAGTGCCAAGATTTCCTTTTCAACATTCACTAACTGTATAAGTCTACAGAAACTATAACTGATATATTAAAATTATTAAATTATGTATAGACAGAAATAGATTTATTTCATTTAGGAATACATACTTTTTGGTGGCAACAGTAGGATAAAAAAACGTATTTCTTTTTTATTTATTATTTTTATTTTATGTGTCTAAGTATATTGCCTGCATGCATGTAAATGTACCAGTGTCATGCAGTGCCCATGGAGAACAGAAGAGGGCATTGGATTCCCTGGAACTGGAGTTACAGATGGTTGTTAGCTCCCATGTGAGCTGGGAGTCAAACCCAGGTCCTCTTCAAGGGCAGACAGTGCTCTGAACTGCTGAGTCATCTCTCCAGCCCCGGGGGGGGGGGCGGGAAACATATTTCTAATAAATGTACTTTCTATGAAATCATAAATGTTTATATATTAACATGTATCTATTTATTTCTGTCTGTGCATGTCTGTTAGAACACAAGCATAACAAAGTTTTCCTTTCGTGCACCTTCACATAGTACAGGTGATCTTATATATTCTACTGTGTGATGCAGAAGGAACTGAGAGAGGCATGATAAGTGATTCTGTCACTTAGTCATAGATATGACTGGACTTGAACATTTCAGAGAATGGAAAGGAAGTAGTTTTGGAAGTATAACGACTCAAATGCCAGTCTTGGCTACTCCATGAGGAGTATGAAAATGCTAATTCTTCATAGCAGCATGTGTTGTAAGATAGGGAGTATTATAAAGTATATTATACATCAACTGATAATTTGGTTATGAAGTCTCCATTACTTATTTTACATTATTATGAAAATTGAAAGAACTTTCAAATTGAAGGTTACTACTATTCACACAGTTATTCAGTCATTCATTGAAAATCTATTAGGAGTCAATCTTGTTTCAAGAACTAGAGATGCAAAGATGAATCTGATGTGGTCCCTAAAACTCCTAAATTAGTTGAGAATGCAAGTGGAATAAATGGAATGATGATGTGATGGTATTGGTTAGCTTAGAAGTGGCATAGAAAGAAGAGAGCTTAGCAACAAAGTAGTCCATCCTTGTTCACTGGGCCATCTATAAGTGCCCAACAGAGTGAATGCCTAGTATTTTCTGTGAAGAATAAAACAATCTTCTTCATTCTTGGCCTGATGCCTTGCAGAGCTATTCAAAGAGAAACATATCATGCCCTAGAAAAGGGAGGTGACTGGGAAAACACAGTACTAGGAACAGAATTCTCCCAATTGGCTCATTTTTATGAGCATCTCAGAAACTGGGGTAAAATTAGTTCCTTAGTTTTTCCTCTATTTCTGGACAGGTCCAAAAGCAGATTTAATCTGTACACAACAGTTGCAAATATTTATGAATGAAATCATTTTGTGGTAAAGTGTAAACAACCCATTCTTCTTGCTCCTTTAGGTGGATGAGAACTGAGTTCCAATACGAGGAAGGCTTCCCAGAGGAATAACACCTGATGTGGATGTGGGAACCCAAGCATGGTGTTTTAGTTCATTTGTACTGCTATAACAAAGTACTTCAGATTGGGTATTTTATAAAGAATGGACATTTGTTTATCACAATTTTGGAGGCACGAAGTCCAAAATCAAAGCCTCAGGAAATTCTGTGTATGTGGAAGACTGTCTTTTGCCTCTAGCACAGTGCCCTGTTGCTATATTCTCACATGGTAGAAAGCAGAACAAAAGAGAACACTGGTAAAAGCTCTTATGTGTAGGTCTTCATCCCACTTAACAAGAGGGGAGCCCTCTGACATACTTGCTTCCTAATAGCCCATCTTTTAAATTAATTGCACTGAAGATTAAGTTCCAATATGACTTTGGAGGAACACATTCAAAAGTTAGTGATTCAGATAGAGTTTACATGTATTATGGACTGCTGGGTATTGGTGCTTAAGAGGTGTTAATGTCATGATAGTGAAGACCTGTACTCTACAGAAGGAAGGGACTTCATGTAAAGAGTAGAGTACAAACCAGGCAATGAAGTTCTCCATGTAGATAAAAAATCTGATAGGATTTTGGAGCTAAAGCAACTGTGGGGACTTTTCACACTGAGGCATGTCTTAGAATGGGTGTTATGTTTTAATCAGCATGAAGAGGGGGGTTATGGTGCTGATAAGAGATTGGTCACATACAGACAGAGTTTGAGGGAGAAGGTCTTTTTATTTTTTTTGAGACAGGGTCTCTCTATAGACCCAGCTTCATGGGACTGGAGAGATGGCTCAGCAGTTAAGATGACCAACTGCTCTTGCAGAAGACCCAGGTTTGATTCCCAGAATCCACATGGTGGCTACGAATTGTCCTTAACTCCAGTTCTAGGGGAATCCGAAACCCTCTTCTGACCTCCTTGTCATTGCATGACATGGGTGCACTCACATACATGCAAGCAAAACACTTGTACACATTAAAAAAAAAAAAAAAAAGTTTATGACATTTCAAACCCAGCTTGTGAGGCTGTGAAACCAAGAGCGTTTAGCAAAGTGACCAAAAATAAAAATCTCTACCATGATCTATAGTCATTTTAATGGGATTCTGTTTTCCTGATCTAAGAGTCAACCACTCATAATCACAATCATGCCACAATTCATGATTGGTGACGTGAGAAAGTAAATTAATGTCCTACTGGCCAAGATAGATATAAAAACAAATAATAATAGTAATGGATTATAAGTTGTTGAATAAAAGTTTATGAGATGCTACAGATATAAATCAGTAAGGGAATAAAAAGTAAAAATTTGAGAAACAAGATATGTAAGATATTTCATACTTTAGATAACTTCCTCTACAAAAATGTTTTAATCACAAAACTAAATCCATAGCAGAGAGGCATATGAGGTACTGCCTTACTCAAAAGATCAAAGAGAATACTGTTGTTAGCCAACAGACATGGTAACCAGAGGAACACAGCATCATGTTTGTCATATACTTATTGAAGGCAAACACCTTAATTCTAATGAAGAAGAAAGGATCAAAAACCTGAAATTGAGGAATACTGAACAACATGACTCTTCCATAGACTTTGACATTATTATTTTAAATGTCTATTTATTTGGGGTATTTTTAATTAGGATCTTACTATGTAGCCCAGGCTAACCTGAAACTTCTGTGTAAATAAGACTGGACTCAAACTTTCTATCCTCCTGTTTCAGACTCCAAAATGCCAAGATTACAGACATGAACCCTGATATCAAGCTTTGTAATATTGTAAGCTATCAAAATTGGGGAGGGGGGCTGGAGAGATGGCTCAGCGATTAAGAGCACTTCCTGCTCTTGCATAAGACCACGGTTTGGTCCCAGCGCCCACATATCTCCAGTTCCAAGAGATCTGACACCCTCTTCTGGCCTCCGAAAGCATTGCACGCACAAGGTGCACTTATGTACATGCAGGAAAAAAATATATATAAAAGAAAAATAAATAAAATCTTTTAAAAATACATAAAAATTTAGGCCTTAACATATATTATAGAATGCTTGAAATATTATCCCAATGTATCGTATCAAATTCACAAAAATTCAATAAAAATATGTCAAAATTTTGAAAATTAAGCAAAAGTTGAAAAACTATTCCTTAACCAATATTAAAGAAAGTTGGCATGCCAGGGCACGATGGTACATGCCTTTAATGCCAGCATTCAGGCAAGGAGCCAGATGGGGCTACAGGGTAATCCTGTCTCAAAAAGACCAAAAAAAAAAAGAAAGAAAGAAAAAAAGAAAAGAAAGTTGTCACTTAAAACAATACTGTCTCATTGGGCAAAATTTAAATAAGGTCTGAGGATTGGACTGAGTATACATTAAAGCTAAATTTTCTATCTTTAATGCTTGCATTGTGTTTGTATAGAAGAATGCTTTTACTTGTATGAAATGCACATGTGTTTAGCAATTACGGGGTGTCGAATCAGTACTGTTCTAGTTCCCATGCTAAGTTTAATCCCCAAAGCAACAGCATTAAAGGCTGGGAGAAGGGATCAGTGTGGATGCTGCAATAATGCAGGCTCACTGCTGAGAAGAGCGAGTCTGTAGTAGAATGAAGTGTCTTTTGTTTGCTCTGTAACCTCTTTCACCATATGATGTAACATAAGACCCGCATAAAGTGCCAGTTCCTTGATCTTGGACTTCCCAAGCTCTAGAACTGTAAGAAATAAACCTCTGTTCTTTATAATTATTCAGTCTACAATATTCTGTTACAGCAGCAAAAAAGGAGCTAAATCATTCTCATAAGGTTGAAGAAAGCAACAGCAACAAATGTACAGACGTGGGAAAATTCTTCTGCACTGGCAACTCCTACATATTTTGAAATCCTTTAGACGTTAGATCATATTTTATTTACTTACTTATTTTGTAGTTCTGAGGACTGAACCAAAGGCTTCACACATGCTAAGCAAGCACTTTACCACTGATCTCCATCCCCTGCCCTGAATGATATTTTATATTCTTAAAAGTGAAAAGACTGAGGACTGCTGTTGAGTTGCCTTAGCTCCTGATGGGTGAGCTTGTGTGAATACTGAAACCTCACTGAGCTGTCTACCCTGCATTCCCTGTTAAAGGTCTATGATAATAATAACCACTAAAAAGGATATCTTAAAATAAACTTCATGGCCCAGAGAGATGGCTTGGTGGGAAGGCACCTGCCAGGCCTGAAAACCTAAATTTGATCTCAAGAAATCATGTAAAAGTGGAAGGACAGACCCAACCAATGCAACAAAATTGTCCTTTGAGTTCTACACCATGGCATGAGTGCACCTAAAAGCACGTAACACACACACATGCAACACAGACACACATGCACAAGTGTACATGTGCACACACACAGTATAATAATAAATGAAACAAATTTTTTTTTTTTTTTTTTTTACCAGGACATAGCAGTCTACTCCTTCAATCCCAGCACTCTGGTCACAGGCAGGCAGGACTGTGAGTTCAAGGCCAATATGGTCTACATAGTGACTTCCAGGTCAGCCAGAGCTGCACATGGTCATGCTGTCTTCAAAATAAATAAATAATAAAATTTTTAAAAAGTTAAAAAGAACTTTACATAGTGTCCTATTTTTCTTTCTGTTGTTGTGATAAACACCACAACCAAAAGCAATTTAAAGGAAGAAAGCGTTTATTTCAGCTTACGGCTCAGGGTGCATCATGATCTATCATTGAGGGACTTTGAGCAGGAGCTCGAGCAGGAACAGAAACAGAGACCAGGGAGGAATGCTGCTTTCTGGCTCACTCCCAGGCTCCTGCTTAGCTAGGCTTTTTATGTAGCCCAAGCCCACCTCTCTAGTGATAGTCCACCCACAGGGGGTTGGGCCCTCCAACATCAATCATCAATCAAGAAAAATCTCTCCCATATAAGACCACAGGCCAATCAGATTGAGGCAATCTTCAACTCTTCCTAGATGACTCTAGGTTTGTGTCAAGTTAACAACGAAAACTAACCAGCATACATTGTCTCTGACAGAATTTTTTATTTAATTAGAAGTTATTTTCCTTACTCATTTCTCTTTTTTTCTTTTTCTTTTTTTTATTCTGAAAGCTGAAGTATTTTAAGTTCTTCATTCTTTTAATATTATTGTCTGCTGACTTTAATTCTGAATCCAAGATATGTTCTTGTTGAAATACACCAGAAGAAAAACAAAATAAAAATATATTGTGGTTTTAATGCACTCTTATGCCTCTATAACAATATTTGATGTCACCAAGTTTCAATTATAGAAGCATTCAGGTATAAATACATTTTCACTGCCAGAATATTCAAACACTGTTGATGTAATGGTGACAGAAACGGTGGCACCAAATCAACAGCACAAGATGATGAAATTTCATATTCATGAAGCTGTAGTTGCTACTGAGGAAATTCAGCATGATGCAAAGAAGAAAAGATGATGTAGTTATTTTTAAGTGTTATGACAGGGTTCCACAAATTTAGCATCTTAAAACCACATTCATTTATTATCTCACAGTTTTATGGAGCAGAAGTCTGGGTGGGCTCAGCTGAGCTCAGGATGTCAGGAGATTAAAATCAAGGTTATTTGCTGGGCTGCACTTTTACATGGAGAGAGACTGCCCTTTCTCACACTTATATATAGGTTGTTGGCAGATTCCTTGCAGTTATGACTGGGCTCTCTGTTTCCTTGGCTGTTGTCTGGAGGTAACTTTTATCCCAAGACTAGACCACATACCATTCATCTCACAAAGCTCTTTCCATCTTCAACACAAAAATGAAGGGTCAAGTCCTTTGCACACTTTGATTCTCTTTTAACGTCTCTCTTGCCACATTTGGAGAAAATTCTTTGCTTTTTAAAGAATTTGTGTAATTAGTTAAAGCAATCTAAGTATATCTACACAAATTATGAGTGAAAAAAGTAAAGACGAAAACAATCTTCTTTACTATTATTTCTCTTGTGTATAAATGCAAGGTAATTTGAAATTATGCTCTTTGTCCACAAGTGTAGATTTTTCTGTTGGCAACACAATATTGTATCACTTAGAGTACTATTTTATGTCTTTCATACCTATTGGTTTCTGTTCTTAATTGCCAGATTGCCGAATTATTGTGTCTCCTCAACACGGATCTTAAAGTCACCAAGACGGATAATTGGAAGGGTATTTATGATAATTCTGAATATAACAGCATCACAGTTGGCTGTACCAATTTTGACTTTGTTAATAAGTACAAAGTAGTCAGATTTAGAGAAAGTTTTGAACTATTTCAAAGAATTGTATATTAGAAAGTAGAAAGAGATAACTAAATTGGACAACTTCAAATCCATGGAGCAGCAAAAACAAGGCCCTTACTATGAACAATAGCGACGATGTTTGTGTACTTTCATGCATACTCCCTGAGGAGGGCCTGAATCGGGACCTCTCTCCCCTGGTTCTATAGCGCTGAGGCTTGCCTTAGGTGGGGTTGGAAATGCCCTAGAATGGCTCTTTGTTGATTTTCCCTCATGCTAGAGCCTAGTTTTGCTGTGAAGCAAAGTGCTATTGAATTTGCTCACTCAGGCAGAACACTCAACAGGAAGGAAGGAAGCGGCATTCTTTCTGGTCCTATTGTCTGACCACCCGCCTTAAGCAATCAAACAGCTCTGTGGGTTTTCTTTTTCTCCCCCCCCCCTCTTCTTCTGGTGGGCATTGCAGAAGGGGGCAGGGGTGGATGCAAACTGGCCCTTTGGTTTTTACTCATTTTGGTACAGTCTGAGGGCATCTTTTCACAGCTCAGATTCAGGTACTTCTTTTTCAACAAAAAAGGATAAAAGTGGGTGAGACTACACATTTGAAAGTGCACCCAGTGCTTAGCTGTGCATTGGGCTTTCTCTATGGATATATTGTGGAAATCGGAAGTAGTAAACATTCTGTATCACTAATAAAATTCAAGACTGGTCAGCATTTGTAAGTGTCTGTATCTTTTCCATTTCCATGTCATTTCCCTCGCTGAACTTCTTTTGTTTTCCTTTTTTTTGAATGAATAGTATAATACCTGTATCACAGGGTTGTGATGCTAATCCAATGTGGAAAGATGCACTTAGAAAAATATTGTATCATCTGAATAAATCAGTGGGGGGAAATGGCATCAACTAAAATGAGAAACCTAAGGAAGTGTGATTAAGCTAAGATTATTGCATGAAACCAATAAATTTTATCACTGATAGGTTTCTTTTTTCTTTCCTTTTCTATATTGGTATCTTGCTGTGTAACCCAGGTTATCCTAGTGCTTCCTATGTAGTCAATATTGGGACTGTACTCACCATCCTCTTGCTTCATCCTCTGGGATGCTGCATGAGCCACGACATTTTACTTCACAATCCTCAGTTTCAAAATACATTTATCAAAGACTGAAAACTCACATGGAAACTTAATGGAGACAGAAATTGTAAAAAAAAAAAAAAAGATGTGAAAAGTAATTATAGTTTTGTGGAGGAAATGGTATCTCTAGGAAAATAATTATAAATGTAAACATTTTAGGACAAGAGTTCTAACCCTAATGGTCACAGTTGCATTTTACAAAAAATTAGAAGCCATGAGAAGTTTAAGATTACTTTGGGTTATTTGAGTACTCACTGATAATCTCTGAAAAAGCTTTTTCATAATCGTTACTGAGTAATAACTTTATTATTATTAAGTATGGGCGATGACATCAGCCTTCAGGAGAGAGAAAGAGGCAGTCATCTAGATTGTATAGTAGCTATAAACAAGCACAGCAGGGGTTTCAACTGCCTTTAGTGGAATTTTCCCTTCTAGGGACCTGATATATACATATGTGTATATACATATATGTGTATATATCGGATTTCAGACACAGGATGACCCTGATTTCTTGCCTTTGGCACTGGCCACAGTCTGAGACTGCCTTGGTTGTATGTCTGCAATCTTTAGCCCTAGAGAAATTTATATATATATATATATCCCGCCAAAAGTATCATGCAGCCCAGGCTGGCCTCAAACTTGTCATGTAGCTGAGGATCACCTTGAATTTATCCTCCTGCCTGCACCTCCCAAGTCTCCCAAGTGCTGGAATTATAGGCATATGACCATGCCTAGCTGAACTCAGTTTTCTAAACATTTCAAAGATTTGGCAAGAATAAAAGTTTTCTAAATGTACAGTGACCAAACTGAATTCAAAATTGAATGGATTGTGAATCTGAGGTGGTTCTGACAAGCTCTTGTCTGTATCTCTATGAGTAACTTCATCGCAGCCTTGGTTCTGAGTACTCAACATGTGCACTTTGCACCGGGCATGCCTCAAGCCACCCAGCACCGATGATCACTGGTTGAAACACCTTTATGGGTTTTTTTGTTTTTAGATGATATCCAAGATGTTCTGCTCTTATAGAAACGTAATGGTTTCATTATAGAAAACAGACTTTAAACCACTATCATTCCTTAACATGTCAAATTTGTACATTTTTTTCATTGTATTGTGTTAGAATGTTTGACTTTCAAAATTGTTACTTGAGTTGCTGATTTAATTTTGTAAAAAGCCATTAAATGAATTTTGGCTTGGAGTTAGGACAGGATTTTCAACAATTTTGACATGGCCCAAAACATACATCTGCCAATTTTTAGTATATATTTATGTGAAGCAGTGTTTTCACCACTGATAATTATAAAATCAAAATGTCAGTCAATTTTGACAAACACTGAAAATGCACTATGTCCTGTAGAATCAAATATTTCCAGAATTTAATTTTTTGTGTAAAAATAAACAAGTATCTCCATTTCATTAGTTTGCAAATTTGCTTTCCTTTTCTAGTAAATGGTAAAATTACATCTATATCAAAGAATTGTTTTAAAATAATTTCCTTTATGACTTGCAATCAGTAAGTGTTTGATTAGTATACCTGTCTTTATGCCTAAATACCTGGACTCAAAGATGTATTAGTATTCTTTACTTGTTCTACTAAGCTCAGTAAATCTTAGGTATGGAGGCTCCATTGTAGACATGCCATTTAGGGTTGGACATTTCACAGGCATTTAATCTCTGTGTGTGACCAGTTGTGGAACATTGTAAATGTCTCTGTTGCAAAAGAAGCTCCTTTATGTGGGTGACTGGCATACTTGTCTGTAAATATAAGGATCCATATTTAACACATACTAAGAAATTACATTTGTCTAGGGATGTGACAGCCTTGGGGTTTTCTCTAAGATACACGATCTCTCTAACAAAGTGTATTTGGCTATGTATAAAGTACCATACATGAGTTCCCTCCCATTGAGTGGGCTTTAAGTCCAATTAGGTAGCTGTTGATTACCCCCAAGATAAAAGTGTCACTACTGCTCCAGTATAGTTTGCTGTGCTGGTCATTGTTGTGGCTATTAGGCTTTAAAGCTGGGGTTTGACTATTAATTGATGTTCTCCTTTACCAGCTTGCATAGTTTTCTCCAAAAATTTGAGAGCTACCTTTCAGGGAGGTGGTTTCCAGGTCAATTCCAGCTCCATTGCTCCAAGTCTTATGTCTGAAGTATGTCCTGTCTTCACCAATAGGGTCTTACCTTCAAGCTCTTAAATGCAATCAAGGGCTGTGTCAATAGCCTGTGTAATTTTGGGAATCTCTGAGACTACCCTGGACAACAAGTCAAAGGGAGGTATCTCCTGTCAGGAATTGTTTTTTGTGATGTAGCCTTCAGCTATACACATGGATTCATTTGAGATAATGGATGTGTAATTTAAAAATTTCCCTTATTATTTTGAACTAATATATTTCCCCCTTTTTATGCTAGCTAGGCATTATTTATCTCTATTCCTTCTCTCCCTATATACCCCTCCCTCCTCCCTTCCCAAAGTACCCCCATATTTTCTGCATTTCACCTTTGATAATATCTGTCTCCTATGCCCCCTCCCCTTTGAGCTCCTTCTTCCCCTTTAGCCCCATAGTCCCTTGTATAACCTTCCTTTTCTCCCTCCCATTTAGATACCCTCATTTTACCCATTTCCCCCTTGCTAACACCTGTCTCCTACTGGTCACTCTCAGGCCCTTTCTTTCCCTTTCTCTCCCTGGTTTCTTTCCATTTTCCTAGATCCTGCAATTTCATCAGGATGTATACTCACATATAAGGATTTGGTGCTAGGATCCACTAATAAGGGAGAATATATGCCATTTGTTTTTCCGAGTCGGTGCTAATTCACTTAGTATAACTGTTTCTAGCTCCATCAATTTGCTTGCAAATTTTATGGTTTCTAACTTTCTTTACCACTGAGTAGAATTCAATTGTGTAAATGTAGCAAATTTTCTCAGTTGAGGGGCACTTAGGTTGCTTCCATTTCTTAGCTATTATGAAAAGAGCAGCATCAAACATGGATGTATAAGTATCTCTGTTGTAGGATGAGTTTTTTGGGTATGAAGTGGTATAATCAGGTCATATGGTAGATTTATGTGTAGTGTTTTAAAGAGTTCTCCACACTGATTTCCATAGTTTGTAATCCCCACATCCTCTCCAGCATTTGGTATCATTTGTTCCCTTGGTCTTAGCCAGTCTGACTGGGGCAAGATGAAATATTAAGGTGGTTTTAATTTGTAGTTTCCTAATTACTAAGGATGTTGAACACTTTTAAAGGTGTTTCTTAGCCATTTTTATTTCTTCTTTTGAGAACTCTCTGTTCAGATACATAATCCATCTCTTTCTCTCTTTCTCTTTTTTTTTTTGGTCTTTTTGAGACAAGGTCTCCCTGTAGCTTCAGCTGGCCTGGAACTTGCTATGTAGACCAGGCTGGCTTCAAACTCACAGAGATCCATTTGCCTCTGCCTCTCAAGTGCTGGGATTAAAGGCATGCGAGACCACACCAGGCTTGCATAGCCCATATTTTAATTGGGTTACTTGCTTTCTTGATGCCTTGTATTTTGAGTTCTCTATATATTCTGGATGTTAAACCTTTATCAGATGTGTCACTGGTAAAGATATTCTCCCACTTTGTGATTTTCTCTTTACTTTCTTGATTCTTTTGCTGTTCAGAACTTTTTAGTTTAATGAGGTCTCACTTGATGATTGTTGACCTTAATTCCTGAGGGACTGATGTCCAATTTAAAAGTCCTTTCCTACACTTATATTTTGTAGATTACTGCCTATGTTTTCTTCTATAAGCTTCAAAGTTTCCAGTTTGACATTGAATTCTTTGATCCATTTGGAGTTGACTCTTGTGCAGGGTGAAAGATAAGGATCTAGTTTCACTCTTCCACAGGTGGAGATCCAGTTTTGCCAGTGCCATTTGTTAAAGACACTGTCTTTGTTCCACTGTGTGTTCTTGGCACCTTTATCAAATATCATGTAGCTGAAATTGTATGTACTCATGTTTGGTCTTAAATTATGTTTCATTGAAATATGTGTCTGTTTCTATGCCAGCACTATGTTATTTTTATGACTATAGTTCTGTAATAAAGTTTGAGATATGGTATGGTAATTCCCTCCACCATTACTCTTTGTGCTCAAGACTACTTTGGCTGTCCAGGGTCTTTTGTGATTCCATATGAATTTTAGGATTTTTTTTCTAATTCTATAAAGAATGTTATGGGAATTTTGATTGGGATTGCTTTGAATTTATATATTGCTTTTGGTACAGAAGAAAGGATCCTGCTGCTCCAGGCATTTCAGATGAAGACAGTGCTACTGTTTTTTCATATATATATATGTATATATAATGTGTATGAGTATTTTGCCTGCATATAAGTGCACTTGTACATGCAATGCCTGTGGAGGCCGGAAGAGGATGTCAGAGGCCCTAGAACTGGAGTTATGAATGGTTGTTGTTTGCCATGTGGGTGCTGGGAACTGAGCCTCTGCAAGAGATTCTTAACTGCTAACCCATCTTTCCCACTTTGTATTTCTGTTTTTTTGAGATAGATAGGGTCTCAAGCAGGCCATGCTGTTCTGGAATTCCTTACATAGTGGTGAATGCTTTGAACTCCTGATCCTCCTACTACCACGTCCCAAGGGCTGGGATTCCAGGTCTCACTACCACTACACTCATTGTAACAGATGGGTTTGTTGTTGTTATTGTTTGTGGGGCTCAAACTCAAGGCTGTGTACCTGTGGGCAAGCATTCTTCCACTGAGCCACATCCCCTACCTTTGGTTGCTGCCTTTAGATGTTGAGCAACAATGTTGGATACTTCATGTTCCCACCATTCTTCTCAATAGCAAGTCACTCTTTTTCCCAGGTAAAAGTCAAGGGCACCTCTTTTTCAAAAACAAAAACAAAACTGAGTGCTGAAAGGCATCTTCACCTTGCTCCTTAAGAATATCTATAATATAAAGCTGGCATCCTAGAAGGCTGGGGAGTTCCTTCCTGGCATTGTGAGACCAGTAAGTCCTTTAAGGATAGGCTAGATTCAGATATCTTTGTGTTGTGATGTATAGTGGGGTTGAGGAATCTCAAGCCCTTGAAAAACTACTCTGGTTACTCAGTGTCAAAGCTTTATTGTTATGGAATTATTTGGTTAGGTTAAACCATTCTTTGGGTCAAGGCCACTATTTTTTTCATTTTTAAGTTCTCCCTGGATGGAAAGGGATGAAAACACACTGAAAAGAGAAAATTTCCTAACAGAGAACAGCAGCACCCAAAGAAGAGACACTGTTCTTTCTTTACAGATTTTTGTCGATAGCTGCTCATCTAAAGTTTTATTCCTTGAAATTTTAGGTGACAAAAATAGAAAGAAATAGTCTAGGAATCTAGAGAATCCAGATCTAGGTCCTGCATTTCTACCATCTAGTGACCTGAGACCAGCAGTTCATATTTTCAATGGAAGTTCCTTCTCCAGATGAGACCTGTTTGAACAAATGCTTTTCTCATGTTGCTGGTAGAGTAAAATCCCTTCATTCTCTGGTTATATATTGAAGAACCTCCTTACATTATGTGTTCAAAGCCATGACTCATTTATTCAGTTCATTCATGACAAGGAAGAAAAAGAAATGACCCATGCTGTTGATGCAGTAGTCTTTATTGGAAAGGGAACTTCCCTAGGAATTTTCCCCAAGAAGAACAACAACCTCTTCTCTTGTGATACTAGGTGTTATATGCCGGATTCCGAATAAAAATCACCAACACCACTTAACTGAAAGTAGCAAGGTAAGTTTTATTTCAGCCGACCGGGCTGTCTATGTCGGGAATAGAAGCAGCCTTGAACACCAGTTGGCAAGAATGTTTATAGGAATACAGAAAGCAGAACAAGTGGGCCAATCAGGTTTATATAACACAGCAAAATTTGAACATAGTAAACTTTGAATTTACCAATCAACTATCAGTTATTGTGCAGACATGGGCGTGGGTAAGCAAATGCCAGATTACAGAAGTGAGATAAGTGGTTAGTCAACTGCCGGCCTAGATTACAATACCCTGTGGCATGTGATCAAGCCATTTCTCGGAATTCAAAGTTGCTTTTCCCTTCTAGGTATCTTTCATATGTAGGGTAAAAGGCACTTCTGAAATGGTTGCTTTGGGAAAAATGGAGTAACTTAGGCTAGGTTAGTTTAGCTGAGATAGTTCACTAGATTTTGCTTGATAAGGAGACTGGCCAGATCCCAAGGCAATTCACTTTATTTTCTAGGAAAATTACACTGTGTATGAGATCCTCAGACTAGAAGTATGGCAAAATGAAATCCAAAGGTATCTTCAACTAATCAAATATTTCCTTCAGATTTTCAGAGATCTAGGAGGCCTTTCCTATAATCTCTTACAATAAATTTTTTTTTATTCAAATACTGCAACTGATCTTATCCTGAAATTTATCAAGCTAAGTTCATAAGATAAAATTAAGACAAGCAAACAACACTAACTATGCTGGTATGATGGTTAATCTTTCCAGTTTAATGAGATTTGAAATCAACTAGGAGACAAACTTCTGGGCATGCCTGTGAAGCATTAATTGAAGGGAGGAAGACCCTCCTTTAGAGTAGGTGGTGCCTTCCAATGGGGAGCCCAGATACAAAGAGGTCCAATAAGCAATGTTACCTGTCCACCTTGGCTTCTTTCTGAGCAAGTGGCTGCTGCTGCTGGCTCCTCCTCTGACATCAGACTCCAAATTCTTAGACCTTCCAATGTGCACTGAAGACCACTGACTCTCCAGGAATCCTCCAGGCCTTTGGCACCAGACTGGAACTGTGGAGGCATCCAGTTTCTTGGACTGAGCAGCTACTGGGTTCTCAGTCTCTGCAATGTGCAGATGGTGTTTCATAACTTTTCCTGTTGCTGTGATAAAATAACCTGACAAAAACATCTTAAGGGGGGAAGGGTTTATTTTGGCAGCAGGAGTATAACAAGAGATGGAATCAGCTGCTCATATCACATTCATGGTCTTGAAGCAGAGAAGAAAGAATGCATGTGGCTGCTCAGCTCCCTTCCTCTATATAGACAATCCCAGATTCCAGCTACAGAACAGTGCTACCCGCAAAGAGTGGGTCTTCCTCAGGCAATGAACACAATCATGGTAGTTCCCCAAAGGCATGCTCAGAGGCCTATCTCTCAAGTGACTCTAGAGTCTATCAAGCTGACAAGTGGATGGCTATTGTTGGACTACCCAACCCCTAGTATGTGAGCCAATGCAATAAATACCCTTTCAACCAGACCTGTTCCTCTAGAGTATCCTCCCTAACACACACACACACACACACACAACATATATGTATATATATTTATATATGCTAGATGTGTTCCAAGTGTTTTACATTCAAGCACACTGAATCTTCCCAACTCATCTACAAAGTAGCCATTAATGATTATTTTCATTTAACAAATGTAAGGCTGAGTTGCTTGCTCAAGAACACCTGAAAGTACTAAGTAATTTATAAAGCAAATGAAGGTAGCCTAGTGTGTATCTAGCCCTTGCTCTTAAAATACAACAATGGTTTTTATTTTTCCTTCTTTTTCTTATTTTGATTAGTGTACCTCAATTGTACAAAATGAAGGATTCATTACAAAATTTCACGTAGGTATATAATGCTGTGATCATATCCCCCTCACACTCACTTGACCTGCCTCCATGTCCACTGCCTCCCTTACCTTAGTTTTATTTCTACTTTCATGTCTTTTTTCAGTCTAGATTTTCTTATGAGAGAAAACATGCAATATTTGTCTTTTTGTGTCTAGTTTATACTCAACATGATGATCTCCAGTTCCATCTATTTTTCTGCAATTAACATATCCAATCCAGTGGTCATTTTTATTTTATGGTGGAGTAATACTCCTTTGTGTGTGTATCCATTTATTATATATGCCACATTTTCTTCATTCATTGATAGGCACATAAGCTGATTCTATTACTTTGATATTATAAATAGTGCCATACTGAACACGGATGTGCAGATATCTCTGTTATATATTCACTTTGATCTAGGCAGGCATATACTCAGAAGTGGTATAGTCAGATCATATATTAGCTGCCATATTAGTCTGTAAAGGAGACTCGATGCTGATTTCCACCATGATTGGAATAATTTACATTCCCAAACATGATGTATAAGGGGTCTTTGTCCCACCATATCCTTGTCAGCATTTGTTTTTGCTTGCTGTGTAATATGCTGATGTTCTGTCTTAAACTTTGTTTAGTGTGTATATCATGTGTGCATTTGCCCATGTGCATGTGGGTGTACATGCCACACCCATGTGTGGTAGTTAGAGGCTTAGCTGTTGTGGCACACCTTGCTTGAGCAAGGGCCTCTTTGTCATTTGATGTTGTATACACCAGGCCAGTTGATCCTTCAGTTTCTGGGGACTCTCCTATCTCTGCCTCTCTTCTTTCTGTCTCCCATTTCACAGTAGGAGGACTTGGATTATAGATGCACACTCTTGTGTCTGGCTTTACCTGAGTTCTAGAGATTCAAACTCAAGTCTTCCACGCACTTTACGCACTAAGCTATCTCTCCAGTCCCTTTAAACTTTATATTGTAGTGATAGCCTGTGTACTTTCTATGGTGGTTGCTTCTGCTGTCAACTTCACTGGATTTAGAATGACCTTGGGCACAAACCTGTGGATGTGTCTGTGAGGGCATTCCCAGAGAGGATGAACTGAGAGGGGAAGATCCATCCCAAATGTGAGTGGCACCAACTCCCCTGCTTCCATCTGGACTAAAGGACAAGACAAAGTGGCTGAACGGCATTCATCTCTCTCTGCTTCTTGACTGTGATGCAATATGACCAACTGCCTTATACTTCTGATACCATGTCTTCCCTGCCTGCTTTCAAGCCACTGTGGAATTTGACTTAACTAGAAAGTAACAGTAAGAAGGGAATCGGAAAAATTAAACAACATATTTCTAAATAATATGAGGACCATACATGATGTCTGAGACAAGTTAAAAGATGTTCTAAACTATAAAACACAACTTATCAAAGTTTGTAGATTGCAGGGAAATCAGTGTTCAGACAAAGATTTATAAGCATTTGATGTATTAGAAAATGTAAAAGAGGGGCTAGAGAGATGGCTCAGTGGTTAAGAGCACTGGCTGCTCTTGCAGAGGACCTGGTTTCAATTCCCAGTACCCACATAGCAGCTAGCAACTATCCGTAACTCCAGTTCCAGGAGATCCAATGCCCTCTTCTGACCTCCACAGGCATTGCACAACATGGGTGTACTTACCTGCTTATAGGGAATACACTCATACACATTAAAAAAAAAAAAAAAAAGTAATGACTAAAATAATAAAAAAAGATAATTTAAAAGATAAAAAGAGCCAAAAATCAATCACTTAAGTTGCTTCTGCAGGAAACTAGATAAAGATGATATCAAGTCCAAAAGAAATCAAATACCAAATTGTTCAAACCAGGAAATCAATAGAGAAAAACTCAAAACTGAGTTTTGGATCAATAAAATCAATGCCTCTAGTTATACTAAGAAAAATGTGAGATGTCAAAAATTACTAATATTAGAAATGAAAACATGGATATTTCTAGGGGCACTGTATTAATAACATGATAAAGGAATATAATGAACAATTCTATGCTCACAATTTACTTAAATGAAAATATCTTTGAAAGAAAAAAATCTACTGAAACTTACATGAAAAGACAATGTGAATAAGACTATTAAAATAGTGAGCCGATAATTAATAAACTTCAAAGCCAGAAAACACCAGATTTGCATGGGTTCCCTCATAACTTCTACCAAACATTGAAGGAATTCTCCAGAACTTTCTTCAGAAGATAGGAACAGAGGGACTACTCCCCGATTTAATTTATGAAGCCCAAATTACCATAATAGCAAGCCCACCAAAGACTTTACATGAAAAAAAATTACGAATCAGTTTCTTTTATTGATGACAATGTAAGATTCCTCAATAAAATATTAACAACTAAGCTGGGCATGGTAACACACACCTTTAATCCCAGCACTTTGGAGGGAGAGGTAGGCCTCTATGAGACTGAAGCCAGCTTAGTCTACATAGCAAGTTCCAGGCCAACTGGGGCTACAGGGAGACCCTGTCTCAACAGAAAAAAAAAAAAAATAGCAACTAGAGTTCATCAAACTGTAAAAAGCAGCATATATTATGACAAAATGGGATTTATCGCAGGAAGGCAAGTCTCATTCAGTATTTGAAAATGAGCCAGGTGTGGTGGCACATGCCTATAATCCCAGCACTCAGGAGGCAGAGGCAGATGGATCTCTGTGACTTCGAGGCCCACCCTGGTCTCCAAAGTGAGTTCCAGGCCAGCTGGGGCTACAGGGAGACCCTATCTCAAAAAGACAAAAAAGAAAAGAAAAGAAAAGAAGAAAAGAGAAAAGAAGAAAAGAAAATGAATGGCAGAAAGAAATGTATCAATGACTAATGGATAATATAAAGCAGTCTTATACAGGTGTAATTGGAATGCCAGAAATGAAAGATAGGAGAGAAAAAAAAAAAACTAACAAACAAAAAACCACCTTAAAATGGCTTATTTATCAGGGGTATCATGACTTTAGTACAAAGAGGTCAGCTTCGAGGGAAATACTGGTTTCAACAAGTAGACTCCTTTTAAAAAAACATTAATTATTTTATATGTATGAGTGTTTTGCCTGCATGCATGCAATGCCCATGGAGGACATCAGATCCCCTGGAACTGGAGTTACAGAGAGTTATTAGCTGCCATGTGAGTGCCAGGTACTAAACCTAGGTCCTTTGCAAGAGCAGCCTCCACTTTTAAACCCTGGCCCATCTCTCCAGTCCCTACAGTGGACTCTTGATATGCCTAAGACCAGCTTGGAACCAGGTTGCTAGGGAAACATGACCTTTCAGCACTAGCAATACGAGGCTACTTTTAGTCCTGGTCTCTATGGGAATTAGGTATAAGCAAAGACTTGTAAAGGAGAAGGATGTAGAAATCCCTCAAAGCAAAGCATTCAGATTTTAGGGCAGCATTGGACATTTCTTGATTCAGTTGGTATATTATGCTCTCACAATACTTCTCATCATATTAATTATTACTATTACTTTAAAGATGAAAGAAAGCGAAGACCAAGGTATTTTTTTCAAAATGTTTTGTAAGACAGAGAGTTGAACAGTTTGCTGCACTTTAACAATCTTTGTAAGAAGCCCAGAAGGAGAAACAAAGGCTTTCCTGCGGCAGGAGGGTAGTGAGAATTTCCAGAGCAAATTAGACTATCACCTGGGAGAGATCTCTTTACGGTACAGTTTTCTTTTGTTTACTGAAGTAAACCTCAGTACACAGAAAAGACCTCTTCAGTATTCATATTCAAAATTTTTAAAAAGATGATGGAAAAGACCACAAGGATCAAATACTTGAGGCCTTTTGTCTTTAGAAAACACAGATGTGTCAATTCGCTCCACTTTATTATTAGATATGCATGAGCTCTGTTCTTCTGATAAAGGATTTCAGGGTTTGGGATCTGAAGGAGTATAAAATCAAGCATGCACAGAGCATTGCAAATGACAGCTTCTTAGGAAAATAAATCAAGACTGCAATGGAGTGACTACATGTTGAAGATTTGTAGGCTTGAATAGAGCACATTATATTTTGCTTAGATTGTTAAATATTGTGAATGGAGACTGACTTTTTTATAATTTTCTTTTCTTTCTTTTCTTTTACTTTTCTTTTTGATAGTACTGGAGATTGTACATATGGGGAAAGCTCTTTTCCAACTGAGTTATATCCCCAACCCAAAAGATCGATTTTCATAATGTGCTAGCTTTTGTGCGTATTTAAAAGAAGATAAAGACATGGTGCTGCTTTGTTTTGTTTTGTTTTCTATTTGCAGTGCTGGGGATTGAATCCAGGGCCTCGTACATGCTCTACCACTGGGCTACATCAGTGTCCACAGCCTAACATGATAGCATGTTGAAAGAAAGAACACAGCTCTTGGCAGAGAGTAACACTGAAATTCATAGAAAAGTTTTGTTATTTTCATTATTTCTGTGAATCTATTCTTATCCTTAATATTAATCAATCTTATTTTCTCCAAGATATAAATGAACCTTACAAGTAATAAGGTACAGTAATACATACATAAACGTAGTCATCTCAGTCAATACAAATATATGATTTATAGCCTATCACGCTCCTAATTTCCTTAAAAGACAGAGAAAAGTAAATGCATAGTTATATGAAAATACATTCTAGGCAAGTTTGGGTACTGTAACTCACAATTTAATCAGTATGGAATTAATCTGGATAAAAGGGATAATCATAAGAATATGAGGGGATTATGTAAGTGGAATGTGTAAGAAAATATTAGTATCCCTAGCAGGTCATATAAGAGAAGATATACTTGACTAAATAAAAAGTAAAAATTTTTGCAAGATGAAAAAGAAAAACCACACACACATACACACACCCAAAACAAACAAACAAAAAAACCAAACCAAAACACAAAAAAAGCTAATAACAAATTGGAAATTTATATACGTGATTCACTATGTCTTTAGAACAAAGATGAAGGTAATAAAAAGTTGACCTTTTGGGGCTGGAGAGATAGCTTGGCAGTTAAGAGCACTGACTGCTCTTGCATAGGACCTGGGTTTGATTCCCAGCACCTACATGGCAGCTTCGAACCACCCTTAACACCAGTTCCAGGGGGATCCGAAGCCCTCTTCTCACCTCCGTGGCATTGCATGACACAGGTGCACTCACATACATGCAGGCAATACACTCATACACATAAAAATAAAAACAATAAATAAAATCTAAAAAAAAAAGTTGTCCTCCTAAAGCTGGATGCGGCACACACCTTTAATCCCAGCACCCAGGAGGCAGAGGCAAGCAGATCTCTGTGAGTTTGAGGCCAACCTGGTCTAAAGAGTGAGTTCCAGGCCAGCTGGGACTACAGGGAGACCCTGTCTCAAAAATATCATAAAAAAAAAAGTTGACCTCTTGAAGTAGTCAAAAGGAGTGGACAAACATCATGATAGATGGTACGAGTATCACACACATAAAATTGAATCTCATGATTTTCAAGTGCAAATCAAAACAGATGTTACTTTTCACTTAGATCAGGTTGGCAATGACAATAATAATCATACCAGAGTCACTAAGGATGTGGGAAGCACATCTCATTGTGTGGTCTCTACGGTTAAGATTAGAATAGAACAAACAAAGCACAAAATAGTGCAGCATTTCTGGAAGACAGCTCACAAAGATGTCCTTAAATGATCAAAATCTTTAAGACTGCAATTTTACTTTTAGGAATTGTTCTTAAATAGATAATTGTACAGGTCTGGCAAGATGGCTGAGTAGGTAAAGGTGCTTTCTGCCAAACCTGACAGCCTGAATTTAATCCCTAGAACCCACATGGTGGAAGGAGAGAACTAACTATAATCGTAGCACCCAGGAAAATAAAGTAGGAGGATCCCTAGTTCAAGGCCAGCCTCAACTACATAGTAAGACTTTGTCACAAAGTAAAGAAACACCAAAAACCCCAAACAAAAAAAAGAACACTAAACCAAGCCAAAACCACCACCAACAAAAGACCAACATTAATCTTCACTAATACAGTATTTATACTAAGGAAGGACTGGTCACCTTTTGAGCGTTATTTATATGATAATTTTGAAAATATGGACTATGGATCTTAAATGACATTAAAAAAAATAACACACAGCTGATCAGAAAATGGAGGAATGATTTCAGAATAGTAGGCATAGAAAGGCCCCTTTTATCCCCCTATAATTTTATTGAATTTTTATGCACTTCATACATCTTGATCGTAGTTAGATCCCTCCCTTATCTGTACTTCCTCAAAGCACCCCCACCAGTTTTCACACATTCTGTCATATATGTCAAATACAATAAGGTCAAGTTTGTGTTCCCAGATATCCCTCAGTTTGAGTTCATCTACTGGATTCTGGTCAACCAGACAATCTAGTGTCATTTCCTTAAAGAAGACCAACTCTCCCTCACCCAGCAGGCCAATAGTGCCTCAGCTAAGGTTGGAGCTTCTTACCCATTCTCCCCCACTTCTCTGCTGAGTTTTTGTCTGGTTTGAGTTTGGATGGGTCTTGTGCATCCTGTCACCATTGCTGTAAGTTCATATGAGTAAGTTCCCAGAAACCTGGAAAGCTTGTTTCCTTGTTGTAATCTTGTTACAATCTTTCTGTTCCCTCTTCTGCAATGGTCTCTGAACCCTGGGTTGGTGAAGTTTAATATAGGAGCCTTATCCAGGAACACATACTCTGCAGTCTCTTATTTTCTACATTTTGGTCTGTTGTGGCTGTCTGTGTTAATCATCTTCTGTTCCATGGGGAAGCTTGGCTGGTGAGACTTGAGAGATGCATTAGTATTCTCTCTGCCCTCTGTTCTACTAGGCTCTGTGAGCCTTAGGTACAGAGGCTGCATTATAGATGTGTCACTTAGGGCTGGGCATCTCACAAGTACTTATTCTCAGTGTGACCAGTGTAGAACTCGGTAGTAGTCTCCATCTGTTGCAAAAAGAAGCTTCTTTGATGAGTGGTGAGATCTAAACTAGTCAGGCTAGTCTGGAGGTCTCATGTAGGAAGAGTAGGAGGGCACCTAGGCCCAAGGCTAAGGTGGGGGAAGCAAGGGGAGTCTCACTCCCTAAGCAGAGTAGCAGAGTGGCCTTTTTTATTTAGAACTATGTGTAAGTTTCTGTAGGCTTTCACAGTAAGCTGTATGAAAGCTGCGATGGTCATCTCTGTGATATATATTTTAGAATTTTCTTACTCATTTTACAGTGTGCTAATACTACTTCTTTTTTTCTTTCTTTTTTTTTTTTTTTAAGTCTTTTTGAGACAAGATTTCCTTGTGTCCCTAGCTGGCCTGGAACTTGCTGTGTAGACCAGGCTGGCCTCAACCTCACAGAGATCTGCCTGCCCCTGCCTCCTGAGTGCTGGGATTAAAGGTGTGCACCATCACTCCTGGCTGCTTCTTTTATGATAACAAATAAAACTATGAGTCAATTAAAAAAATTAGAAGGTGAAATGATGGATGATTATTACTGGGGAAAGAAAGGCAATATTCACGAAAAGAGCAATGAAGCTCATGAGAAGACGTGTGCAGACTTTCTGCGGAGTCTTTGCAAGCTGATATTTAGTGGCCACTATCAGAGCAAAACTTTGCTTCAGGAGGATTTCAAAGAAATTATAAACCTCTGCTACGAATTAGAGTTGTATGAAACTACTAATTTTCACCTCATGGACTCTGCACAGACTGAGACAAGAGCCACTGGGGACTCAGTAGTTTAGCCTGGAGTCTGTCAAAATGTTTAACTAGGTTTGATTTAGATTATTTGCAATCTTGAATCTTACTTCCTATGTTCCTGCATGGAAAAATCATGGAACCAGTAACCAGGTACACTGTACACATTTGGAGTTGGTATAAACAAATCATGACAAGCATTGTGGGCTACACCGAGGAGTAAGAAAATTGTATGGGAAGCACACCACAGTGCTTCCTTTTTCCTCAGAACATCACTTCAGAGAGCCAAATTTCATCTGGGGAAAATTTAATAGCAATTTGGTAGGTACCTTTGAGGACATATGATGAGATGATGAGTTGATGAGATGATGTGATAAATACAATACGACATGTAGTTACTGGATAGACACAAGTAGTTCAGATTCTATGTGCCAAAAATAAACTATCAAGTGAGTTTCTGTTCAAACAAGTGCAAACTAATCTGTGAAAATAGATAATCGAGTGACCACCTAGGAGAGTTGTAGGAATAGAATTATGACTACTATCTGTTAAATTCAATTTGTTTCTATTTCACTGACATTTACAGATGACATAAATTATTGGAAAACATTTATTTCTCAGTTCACACACATGCACACAGTGTCTGTAATAGTTTAGATATGCTTGTAAACCTTGACTAAAGAGAAAGTATTTGTCGCTAATTTGAAGTTATTTGGACCTATGTCTAGTCTTTAAGTACAAATTGGGATGGGGCAAGTGGGTGGCAATTGGAGTATAAGTGTGTGTGTGTGAGAGAGAGAGAGAGAAAGAGAGAGAGAGAGAGAGAGAGATGTATGTGTGTGTTCATGTGTGTGGAGATATATAAATTAAGGGCTGTATCAGTATTTTGGCATATTTTCTCTTTAGGAGACATCTTACTTCAAATCTTACAGGTTTTACAATCTCAAAGACAGGAAGTCACTTTAGTGGTGACCAAAAAAAATCCTTTTCATTGATATTTTTGATATATAGTTCTAGAACTTTCCCTTGAATCAGACCACCAACTGAGAGTTCATTACTTTTTGATATGTCAGTTTTATTTTTGCATAACCTTAAATTTTTCTCCCTTGTTTAGAACTGAAATATGCAGTCATGACACTGGAAGATGGAGTGATAAAAGGACAAGATTATGGTATGTTGAGGCAAATCTGTTACCTCAGTGTAGCCATTTTATTCAAGTACTAGCTGCTTATACTTGGGTAAGGCTCATAAACTTTGTGTTTTCTCTTCTTTGAATTAGGGATGAATGAGAGTTACAAGACATACTTTGGTCTGCTATGGCTAGTTTTTAATTGTCAGCTTGACACAACTTAGCATTGCATGGGAAGAGAGAAACTCAGCTGAAGACTTGCCTTGATCAGATTGGCCTGTGACGATCTCTGTGAGAAATTGTCTTGATTGATGACTGCTGTGGGAGGGTCCAGCCCCCAGCCCACTGTAGGCAGTGCTTTCCTTGGGCATGTGGTCCTGGATTGTACAAGAAAGCTAGTTGGGCATAAGCCAGTGAGCAAGTCAGTGAGAAGTCAGTAAGTAGCCTTTCTCCATGGTTTCTGCCTTGACTTCCTGTCCTGACTTCCCTCAATGATGGACTGTAAGCTAAATAACCCTTTCCTGCTCAAATTACTTTTGGTCAGGGACTTTATCAGAGCAACAGAAATCAAATCGGAATATGGTTGGACTAATTAATTGGGAAAAAACAAGTTGAACTCCTAACCAATTCCTTCTTCTAAACAAATGCTGTTTATTTTATTTTATTATTATTTTTTGGTCTTTTTGAGACAGGGTCTCCCTGTAGCCCCAGCTGTCCTGGAACTCACTATGTAGACCAGGCTGGCCTTGAACTCACAGAGATCCACCTGCCTCTGCCTCCTGAGTGCTGGGATTAAAGGCGTGAGCCACCACACCCGGCTCCAATATTTTATTTTATCTTTAAAATTTATTTTATTTCTTAATATTATGTGTGATTGTGGGTGGGGCAGTTGGTGCACCCACACAATGGAACTCACGTGGAGATCAGAGGACAATTTTTGGGAGTCAGTTCTCTGGTTCTCACATGATTCAATATTTTACACATAAAAGGTGAAGTCCACTTATTTTAGATTGGAGAAAATGGCTCTAAGTAAGATCTTCCACATCTAGAAGCAAAGGTCAGGCAAATGACTACGGATGAATTTTATATGGATAAAATGAAAAAATATTTGCATCTTGTCAGTGAAAATGATAATTATCTTTGACTGTCTAACATTAAGAAATAGAACAAGTCGAACTACAAAACAGAGAGAAAAAGTGTTTCACAGGTAACTGAAAATGTGTGGGCTAATATTCAGTTTTGTTTATAATTAAAGTATTAGAAAAATTTCAATAAAAATTTCAGCTACTAAAATGATAAAATTTAAAGAATTTTAAGAAAATATGTGGATGAAACAATCTAATAAAAAGTCATTGGGAGAATAAATTAAGACTTCTTTGATTAGTAATTTGGTTGAAACTATTAAATTGGAAATGTGACTTTGCAATTTTCTGTCTATCCTAAATATACACTTCCACAGTTGCATAAGGGTACATAGGTAAGGAAGACATATAATAGCAATGAGCTAAGAATGACATAAATAAAAAGTGTTGGTCTATTTACATGAGAGAATCCTCCATGGAATTGGAAAGTAGGGGCCAAGTGTGCCAGATGCTTATAATTTCAGCATTTTGGAAGCTGAGGCAGGAAGACTGGGAATTAATTCAAGGCTAGCTTGATCCCAAGCTATATTGAAACCCTGTCTCAAAAATAAAAAGTAAACAAATAAGTAGTCTATAGTAAATTTTATATATATATGAATGCATGCCATAAAGTATTGGTAAGTAAAAATGAATGATATGAAATAATTTATATAATATAATCCCCTATGTATGTCTTTTTATTTATTTATTATTTTTATTTTATGTGTATGAGTGTATTGCCTGCATGTGTGTAAGTGCACCCACATCATGCAAAGCCCATGGAGGTCAAAAGATGGCATTGGATCCCCTGGAACTGGCGTTATGTTATGGATGGTTGTTAGCTGCCATGTGGGTACTGGGAACTGAACCTGGGTCCTCTGCAAGATCAGCCAATGCTCTTAACTGCTGAGCCATCTCTCCAGCCCCATTTCCTATGTATGTCTTGAAATACACACACACACACACACACACACACACACACACACACATTTGTATCAAAAGATACTTTCTATAAGAAATTTCTCCTGACTCCCCTCCTCTCCTCTCCTGTCTTCCTCTCTTGTGACCCAGAGGATGCTCCTCTGACCCTGTGATGACAAGCCATGGACCCACCTCCTTCCCAGCTCTGTAAAGAAACCACTCCCCTTCCCTCTTCCAGCCAATGGGTTAACCATAGCCACTTTCAGGGGAGGGGCCAAGGGTATAAAAGCTGGGAAAACCATGAGGCTGGTGTTTCGCCATTTTGTAAGGCTTTCTGGAACCACTGGATTTATGTCTGGGTGTGGACTTCTGAATACAGACGTGAATGGGGGGTGCTGCTTGTCTGTAAGTAAACCCTCACCCCAAGCTCAGTTAGCAAGTCCAATAAACTCCTTAAAATTCTTCAAACCGGGGTTTGGAGTATTTTTTTCCTCAGGTTGTCTCAAGGACCATGGGAGGAGGGGATTG
>NW_008352267.1:12348057-12350578 GCF_000622305.1 Nannospalax galili
CCTACACCTACCCCCCATACTAGAGATTGAACCTAGGGTTTCACAAATGCTAAATACATACTCTACCATCAAGTTTTACCCTAGCCCTGTACTGATGGTTTTTCCCTAGAAGACTGTGTTCAAATGAAAGATGGAGACTGGCTTTATTAGATACTACCTTATACTGTTTGAATTTGTTTCATTACATGTCATTAAAAGAGCTACCTGGCATGATTTTTAAAGTCTAATGAACTATACAGCTTTTCTTGTTGCAACAGAGTTAAACTGTCTCCTTTTCCATGTGCCAGCTAATTGAAATATTTTAAGAGATATTTTGTTAAAGGCACAAATGTCAAGTTTTACCATGTATTCTCTTCCACTAATGACCTCTAAATGCATGAAATGTCAACATCTCAGTAAAAGAAAGGGTCAAGGTCTGAATTAATTTCTCCTAATTCCATGGAGGACAGAATTTTCCAATAAAACGATCAGCTTTTGGAAAGCTAATAGGACTAGCTTAATCAGAACTATGGAATGTAGAAAGGGTTATGGAAATACAGAAACATAGGTACAAAGGATAACAATAACCATAAAGTTTGGTATATTTACATCTAGTTACTACCAAAGGCAAACTTGGGCATCATGTAACTTTACTGATGTATAAAATAGAAAATAAAATTATTTTAAAAGTACATATGTGCATTCAAAAAGTGTGTTAAAATAAATCTCAAATATACATAAAATTGATAACATAATCGTTTCTATACCCTACTTACCATGTGGCTGCTCTTACTTTATGTTTCCATATCCATTTCCATTCCCCTCATATTATTATTAAGATTTATTTTTTATTTTCATTTATGTCTATGTGTATTTGTGTGAATATATGCCACTTGTGTGCAGGTGCTTCTGGAGGTCAGAAGAGGGTGTTGGACCCTCTGGAGCTGGAGTTGCAGCTGTTTATGAGCCATCTGACATGGGTGCTGGGAATCAAATCTAGTCCTCTTAACCTATTAATCACTGAGTCATCTATCCAGCCCATATATTATTTTCATACAAATCTTACTGTAATAGAGTTCCATTTGTAAGAAATTCAGTATATATCTATAAACGAGTAAGGATTAAAAAACTGTTATACACTTGAAAACATTTAGGGAAATGTAATTGGTATTTGTGAAATTTTGTAGGTGCTTTCCAGAAATGAGTTAGAGATAAAAAGAGAAAAAAGTGAGGTTTACTCTCTGAGTGAAAAACCAAAATCAGTGTGTGGTGGTTTGAATGAGAATGTCCCCCAGAGTTTCCAAGTATTTGAATACTTGGCCCCAGTTGTGGCACTGTTTGTGGAGGATTAGAAGGTGTGGCCTTGCTGGAGGAAGCACATCGTGTGTGTGTGTGTGTGTGTGTGTGTGTGTGTGTGTGTGTACAGAGAGTTCATAGCTTTGCCCCATTTCAAGTTTGTTTTTCTCTGCTTCTTGTGCCTGCTTGAAGATGTGAGTGCTCAGGTTTCTATTCCAGCTGCTTCTGCCACCATGCCTTCTTGCCATGACGCACTCTTATCCCTCTGTAACCATAAGCCAACGAAATTCTTCTTTCTGTAAGTTGCCATGGTCATGGTGTTTTATCACAGCAACAGAAAAGTAACTAATACACAGTGCAAACAAAATATTGATAATGAATCTGCCTATCTGTAGAGATAAGATATAATGAGAAACCTACGTAGGGAGTAGACTAGAAACTTTAGAAAGTCCATATTCAGTTAATGTGTTTTTAGTTACTGACAGCTACAAATTTTGAGGGCCAGGAGTCAGCGGGCTCTACACCAGTTAGTTCTTTATTTAGACCTCTTAAGAACTGTCGCTATTTGGTAAGCTAGGAATAGCTGAAGGATTTTAAGCATATGAGAGATGCTTTGTTGTTTTCATTTTAAAAGGATTACTGTGGTTGCTCCTATACTGAGAATGGACTGTCAGGGCTGGGGATGTTACTCAGGTGGCAGGCTACTTGTCTGGCATTCTTGGAGTACTGGGTTCACCCTCCAGCACCATATAAACCAGGCATGGTTACACATGTCATTAATCCCAGCAGTCAGGAAGTGGAAACAGGAGAAAACAGGAGAAGCAGAAGTTCAGGATTACCCTTAAGTACATATAGCAGGTGTGAGACTAGCCTGAAATACATGAGAATCCATCTCAAATAGAAACAAAAAGAACCCCAACTATTCCATTAACTACTTCACAAGGAATTATATAGACAGTAGAAAAGCCGTCTTTCTTACATGTTAATACAGACATGCCTCTGAAAAATTTTGTTGAAGGTAATAACGCTAAGATTGCTCAGCATCAGACAGCTGAATGAAAGTCAGGTCTACCTTGCACAAAGCATCTCTAAATATAAAATTCAGTGAATTTCACCCTTTACACAGTACCATTCTAAAGCCTGACAAGGAAAAGTTGTTCTCAATGCATTTGTTTTAAACTGAATTTTCTCCATAGTTTTTTTAAAGTCTCCACTTAACTCGAGGAGCTCTTTTTATTTTAAAAAA
>NW_008352267.1:12350614-12363842 GCF_000622305.1 Nannospalax galili
TTGTGCAATGCCTGTCGCAGAGGTCAGAAGAGGCTGTTGGATACCCTGGAACTGGAGTTATGGACAGTTGTTAGCTGCCATGTGGGTACTGGGATTCAAACCTGGGTCTTCTGCAAGAACAACCAGTGTTCTTAACCACTGAGCCATCTCTCCAGCCTGAAGAGCTCTTTGTAAAGCAAAGTTATGGTTTGGCAAATTGCCAGTCATTCAGAGAACAAAACACCATTCCCAGAATTTGGGATAGCTGGAATTTAGTAGGACTAGGGAGAATGGTGCCAGCAAAGACTTACCAAATCTCTACACACCTACAGTTGGTAGGTTCCCTCACTCCATTTTAACCTCCTTCTGCTCCTGCTCATGGGAGTCTTTTCTTCTAGGTACTGTTAACCTGTTGTATATGTGGTATAATGGGGCCACAAGACGCTTGTAACCTAGGAAAGCTTACTGTTTTTCTAAGTCACGTGAGGTGTGAAAGAGGATTTAGATGTATCATGAATAGTGATTTGTAAAAACAAATTATGAAATAATAGTGTTAATACTTGAAAAATCAAACAGAAATATAACTGAATGTAGGAAAAACAGTTCATATTTGAGGACAGTAATACGCTGCTACATGGCAGGGGGCAATATTTCCAGGAAATAAACATTGTATGAGGAATTTCTTCCCCAAACCTAAAGTTTATAGCAATGTATCTATTCCACAGAAACTAATAAAAATAAGTCAGTTCTCAGCAAATGTAGCATAGTAGTTGAGCTTCAACTGAAGAGAAGTAGTCCTTTTTAGTAATTATTACTAAAAGAAGATTTCATTGCCTAGACTGCAGAAGACAAGAGAGGGGCTGGCGAGATGGCTCAGTGATTAAGAGGTCCTTGCAGAGGACCTGGGTTCAGTTCCCAACACCAACATGGCTGCTAACAACCATCCTTAACTCCAGTTCCAGGGGATTCACTGCCCTCTCTGGCTTCTGTGAACATTGCATGAAATGGGTCCACTTATATACATGAAAGCAAAACACTCATACATATAAAATAAATATTTCATTAGCATTGTTTTCTTCAAGAAACAACATAATTGCATTGAAAGACTTTGTAAAGTTGGAAAATTTTGAAAGGCAGTGAATGGCAAACTCACATATAAGAACAGTGACAAATTTCACAGTATTACTGAAGCTTGCTAGTACAGTTTTGTCAATAAATAATATTTAAAAATTATAGTAGGAGGCCCCGCCCACAGCACCAGGCCAAACCTCTGCCTTATGGTAGGGTAAGGCTCAGACCTTAGCAGACAGCCTGAGAGTGGCCGTTCTGGCCTCCATCTGGCTTAGACACTAAGAACACAGCAGGCCACCTTAAGGGCGCCTCCACATGGTATAGATGGAATCCCACTGAAACTGGCCAACAGCCCATGGAAAACAGATGGTGTAGAGACTCGAAAGTTCAGGGCCTTGTCACAACAGGAGGAAGATCATCTCACACCTACCACCCCCTCCAAAGCTCAGGGACTTTTGTGGAAGAGGTTGGTGGAAAGAACGTAAGAGCCAGAGGAATGGGTGAAGTGTTAACTGGAAATGTCCTCTGACCACTATGCCAGCAAGCTATAGTCACACCTCCTTCCCACTTCATCAAGGAGTCAAGGGGGAAGTCAGTTACCCCTCCCACCCAATCAGTCGACCTTAGCTGCATGTGGGGGGAGGAGCAAAGGATGTATAAGCCAAGAGCACCAAGAGGCACCTCTCTCACCAGCTGTAAATGTGGGGCACCTTCTCTTCTGTAAATAAACCCCTACCCTATGCTCTGTTAAAAAATCATAATAATAAAATATTTAAAAATTTTAGTACATGCATAGAATTTTGAACTTATAGCCTAAGATATAATTACATAATTTTAGTTTGAGAATTATATCAGTTTAGTCATTGCAGTGATTTCTATTTCTTTTTCTTTCTTTTTGGCCTCCCAGACTCTGATTTTTATCTCTAGAAGAAGTTCAGTTAGGGCATATGTGAAGGCACACTGCATCTGTAGAAGACTAATAGAAAAATAATGGAAAATCTCTTGGTGCCTGGTAATGGGAGAGATTCAACACGAAGGTCTGAATGCCCAGGTCCATGTGTGGAATGAGGACCACAGCTGGGCCTCAGGGAAGGTGGGAAGTCCATTCTATACACATAAAATATATATTTAAAAGAAATTAAAATGCCAAGAGTTCTTTTGGTCTATGAAGCTCTTAAACAACAGGAGGACTGAAAAATCAGATCAAATATAGATTAAATATCATTTAATAGATAAAGTCAATTTCATATTACTAAGAATGGGTAAACTAAGTGGTTTAAATTCTTTCAAAAGAATGTCCTTTGAAAGATGTATATACAGCTGCTTTTGGTCTATAAAAGTTCCCTTCTTCAGTGAATGACACTTTATTATTCTGGAAATGCTTTTGTTTTTTCTAATCATCTTCTTATTTCTCTTACAATTGAAGATGCAAATCAACATGTTCCTTTATTGTGAGCTAATACATGAAGATTGTTGTAAAGAGCAGATGTTACAAGCTTTAAATTTGAATCGTATTATAAGAAGCATCCTTTAATTCAGTTTTTTTCTTCTTCATCTTCCCTTTACACTTTCTCTAGTTTCTTTATTATTCACAGATCTGCTTTTCATAGATTTTCATTCTTTTGGACTATTATACTGTTCCAATGTTAAACTACTTATTCCATTTAAAGGATTTTTTTGATATTAAGAAAGACATTATTCTTGACATTTCTGAGTCTAAATTTCCTGCCTTGTTCTTTCATGTAGCTTTTATTTTCTCATTGTCTACATTTTTCCTCAATGCTATTTTATGGTTTGTTTTCCCCCAAACAGTGCCAGTATTATAATACCTGCTATTTATATGATGATTTACAGCTTTACAAAGCACTTCAGTTTCTTTGCTTTATTTATTATATTTTGCTTCTTTTGAATATATTCGTCAAAACCTCTTTCATGTGGAAAATTTGTTGTAAATGAAGCATATATTGTTGTAGACTATTAGGAGAAATTATCTACTTTTAACTACTTTCACAATCATATTAATACTGAAGTTTGAATCCCTTCTGAAGTATATTAATTCTGGAATTGCAAGCTACAGAGGATGAACTGTTGCTATACTTTTTCTTCCCCAAATTGCATTAAATAATGACATGTTTTTTATTTGTTTTTTCCTTCAGAGTAGTTGTTAAAGGTATTCCTACCTGCCATGCTAAGATGTTATCTACTTCAAAATATATTTCTGGCCATGCATATATGATATTCACATATCGGATTTATTTTGAACTGGGTGCTGACATTATGAATATAGCATTGATTTTTTTTTTTTTTAATGCCAGCAGGATCATTAACTTCTTAGTGGTAAGGAAAAAGGTCTCCTTAGTGAAGAAAAGTGTATATTTCTTCAAAAAAAAATTGTTCTTATAATGCAGTTTACTATAGTTCACCTTTCACCGAGTCATTCATAATTATAACCATGCCTTGTGATATTTTAGGACACTCATTATTCTTCACTTGCATTAATTTATTTATGATTTATTGTGTGGGTGGGGGGCCAAATGCATCCCATGGCTTCTATGTGGAGATCAGAGGACAACTTGAAGGAGTTGGTTCTCTCCTTCCACCATATGGGTCCTGGGCATTGAACTCAGGTCATTAGGTTTGGTGGCAAATGCCTACTGAGCTACTTTGCCAGTCCTAGAGAGCTCTTACTTTACTGAAATTTGAGAACAGTATCTTCATAGCTGCATTGATCATGCAGAAATGTCTCTTTAGACACTGGAGATATTCTCAATATGTTTACCTTTGGATAGTACTTTAAAAATCATATTTCTGAAAAAAATTTTTTTTCCCCATTAGCAACAATTTTCTGAGGTAGATTTGTTGAAAATTATCCCCAAATTTAGCAACTTGATTATTATCTCAGTTTCTGGGGGTCAGGAATCTGGAAGCAGATTATCTTGTTTGTTCTGGTTTAGTGTCTCTGTAGAGGTTGCAGTCAAGACACCATAAGCTAGAGTTATAGTCTTCTCAAGATTTGACTGAGGTAAAGAATGTGCTTCCAAGGTCAGTGACACAGCTAGTTACAGACAGGCCTGACTTGCTATATGGGCCTCCTGTTGACCCAATATCACTGCCACCTATGACTCCAGATATGTGTGTGTGTGTGTGTGTGTTGGGGAGTAAGGGAAGAAGCTGGAGGACAAGGAGGAGAAAATAGAGGAAGAGAAGGAGGAGGGAGGGAGGAGGAGGAAGAGAAACAAAAGTCTACTTGGAGCAACAGTCTTTGTATGACATAATACAGAAGAGACAAGCCATTACTTCTGTGGTATGTCATTGATCTGTGAATAGACCACCATGGTACTGTGTGGGAGGAAACCAAATAAGGACAGAAATATCAAAAGGTAAAGATCACTGAGGGCCACCTAAGAAGCTAGCTATCACAACAGACAATCAGGTATTACAAAGATAAGTAAACTGAAAACCTGGGAAACAACTGACTGGTGTCAACCATGCATGTAACTCAGTGGTTTTGAGTGAAGCAGTAAATTTCCTATTTTCCCAGAATCTCATACCCTCCAAAAAGTGTTTCGTATAATCAATCACTGATTCTTGCATTACAATAAAAATATGCAAATTAAAATAAAGCTGTTTGTTACTGGATTCCATAAGTTGTTTTTCAATTCATGATTCTAGGCTTTTTGTTTGTTTATTTGTTTTTATTTTTCATTTTTGTTTTGAAATGGTGTTATACTTTGTAGCCCTGGATGGCCTGGAGCTTGCTCTGTAGACCAGGCTGGCCCTGAACTCACAGACATCTACTTGCCACTGCCTCCAGAGTGCTGGGACTAAGGGCATCACTACATCTGGCCCAACTCTAGCTTCTTTTTTCTTTTCTTCTTTAAAAAAAAAGTTATCTTTATGTACATGGAATGTTTGCCTGCATATATGTAAGTACATGCCTGATGTTCACAGAGGCCAGGAAAGAATGCCAGATCTTCCAGAACTGGAACTACAGACAATTGTTAGCTGCCATGTGGGTGCTGAGAATCAAGCCCAGGTCCTCTGCAAGAGCAGCCAGTGCTCTTAACCACTAAACCACTAAACCATCTCTCCAACCCCACGAACTTGAATTTTCAAAGCAAAGAAAATGCAGCCCACAGTTCATGAACCATTCATTCCATCAATCACACATCTAGAGTTTGCCATGATTCCTGCTTGGGTTTTTTTGAGGCAGGGTCTCATTCTGTAGCCTAAGGTGGCCTGGACTCAGGTTTCTCCTCCCTCAGCCTCCCAAGCGTCCCCAGCATGATTTTTTACACACTCTTCCCCTAGTGCTATCATATACCAGGCAAAGCAGGAATTATGAGAGTTGTGACTGTACAAGCCTTTTGTCTTCTAAGTATAGAGATTTGAGAAAGTTACAGGAGAGAGCAATGTGCATAGTATCTCACAATGAGCTCAAACGTGCTTAGACTTTTAGATTACAAATCATAAATGGAAAATTTTGTGGTAATTATCAGGAGAATATTTTATAAATTGTTTAGTGAAGCAATTTTTTTTTTTTTTTTGGTCTTTTTGAGACAGGGTCTCCCTGTAGCCCCAGCTGTCCTGGAACTCACTATGTGGACCAGGCTGGCCTTGAAGTTACAGAGATCCACCTGCCTCTGCCTCCCGAGTGCTGGGATTAAAGGCATGTGCCACCACGCCCAGTGTGAAGCTATCTTTCTTAAGGTCCTATAACAGAACTTACAGTAATCAAATTGATCATTTGTTCATTTTGTTGTTCTTGTTTTGTTTTGAGACAGGATTTCACTATGTAGCCATTGGCTGGCTGGCTTGGAACTTGCTATAAAGAGCAGACTGGCCTCAAACTTGTGGCAGTCCTCTTACCTCTGCCTTCCAAATGCTGCAATTACACTTGTGTGCCACTGAGCCTGGCTCATCCTTTCTATCATAAGACCCAACCATGACACTAATGTTCTAATAATGTTTGAATGTTCGAATAATGAACATTCAAAACTCTGCAGCATAGCATCCGATGTCCTTGGGAGCTGGAGTTTGACTTCTGTTAACAGTTCCTGTTCCTCAGCTCCTATGATGCATACTTGATGACTCCTCACATTGCACGAATTTCCATGTAACTGCACTTGCTTTTATGGAACATGCAGTCAATCATCAGGTAGCTGCAAAGCACATACACAAGGCTAGATAATAGGAGATAAGGTGAAGAAGGCAAATGAAGACCTTCCCCTAGACTGCTTCTGCATCTTTCTGTGGAAGATAGTCTTGAAGAACTAGTTGTTGAAAGTTGTGTTAGATTGTAATTATTAAAAACTGTACAAAGGCTGGGCACAGTGGTATACAACTTTAATCCCAGCACTTGGGAGTCAGAGGTAGGTGAATCTCTGAGATCAAGCCGAGCTTGGTCTACATGGCAAGTTCTAGGCCAGCTGGAGCTATAGGGAGACCCTATCTCAAAAATCAGACCAAACAAACACACAAACACAAAATTGTACAAAGGAGGAGGACCAAGTATTACAATACTGTACAGAAGGGGCATCCAATTTTATGTGTGTGGGGAACGAGAACTTAACAAAATATTCCCTGAGGGAGTTTTAACTTTCTGAGATTTATATAAATCTTGGTCCAAGTAGATGCAAAGATATGCTTAAAATTGTTTCCTGATATGGAATTAATTTACATGGGAATTTTTTTTTCTTTTTGGTCTTTTTGAGACAGGGTCTCCCTGTAGCCCCAGCTGTCCTAGAACTCACTATGTAGACCAGTCTGGTCTTGAACTCACAAGTGCTGGGATTAAAGGCGTGCACTACCACGCCCGGCTACATGGGAATTTTTATAGTTAAGTGCAAAGCTAAAAAAATATTATATTGTTACCCTTTGCACATGATTGTAGTATAAGTTTTGGCAATCTGTTTCTCCCAAATATGTAAATATAAGCACGAATTTAAGTATACAAATAAATATAATCTTATATATATTTTTATTATGTGTGTCTTAGTTCCTTTTACTGTTGCTGTGATTAAAATATCTTAATAAAAGAAATTTAAGAGAGGAAAGATTTATTCTGGCTCACAGTCTATCACAATGGGAAGTTAAGGCAGGGGGAGCTTAAAGCATCTGGTCACATTGCATCCACAGTCAAGAAACACAGCAGTGAATTTCTAGTTCTCTGCTCACTTTTTCCATTTTATACTGTTCTGATTTCCCTGAGGGGAAAATAGTCACACCCACAACTAATGGGTCTTCCTTGTGGCTGGAGAAATGGCTCTGTGGTTAAGAGCACTTACTGTTCTCTTCTAGAGGACCCAGATTCAACTCCTGGCTTTCAAGTGACAGCTAACAATGACCCTCTAAATCCAGCTCCAGGGGGCCTGACACCCTCTTCTGGCCTCTACAGGCATTGCATGTATGTGGTGCACTTACATACATGTAGGCAAAATGCTCATATGCATTAAAAAATAAATCAATCAAAATGAAAAGATGGGTCTTCTCCTTTTAATTTACCTAATCAAGATAATTCTTGGCAGGCATGTCCAGTCATCCATTTCCCAAGTGACTCTAGATCTTGTCAAACTAACAATAAACACTGACCATCACAATATGTAATGTACTTATTTATACACTTAATTTTTGTTATGTAATATATCAGGGTGTCAAGAGAATGAGCCTTAGGATCATGGAAGTTTCAGTGGACTCTTCACCCCCACTTACTGTTTTGGTGAAGAACTTGTGTTTCATTTTCACTGAAACTTGGTCTACTCATCTATAAAATGCGGCCGTGGCCCACACTTTGAGGATTATTGAGACAAGGCATTTCCCAACATCTGGGGCATGATTAGATTCCAGTACATGGTAGCCTACATCACCATTATCCTCATCATTGTTGCTATTATTTGCTGGGATGAAAACAAAATCAGAGAAGTTTGAGCCCAAGCAATTGTCCTGTAATTCAATGGTATAGATGTTATTAGGATTTCAGTGTCTTAATAGAAAACCCTAGAAGTACCTTTGTAATTATCATTATCCAAGACTACTTGATTACTATGTGTCCTTTGGAGAGGGTTACAATATATTCTAATTCAATAATTAGAGGTATTGAAGAACCACAGGTTGTGCATAAAAGAGCAGGAAATGACTAAACAGACTTGATTTTGGCAACTTGTGTTTATGGTTGATGCTACTATGTGTAATTAAAAACTACTTAGTGAAACCTGGAGTGGAGAATGAATGTGAGAAGAGGGGGTATACTCAGAAGACATTCACTGCCAGCCCTGCTAAAGACCTTGGCTTTTACCTTGTTGGTAGAAGTAGAAGCTTGCATGTTTCAGTGGCTGCTTGGGGGAGCAGGTAGAAGATAACTTCAATGAAGCAGCCAAGCCATTTAAAGTGCCTTAATATGTCAGGGGAAAATTATTGAGAAACAGAACTGGGTGGAGGCTACAAAGCAATAAAAGAATGAAACTGAGAAAGGGTGATGACCACTGTGGGATGAAATGAATCTTCAGGATATAAAATTGGCAGACATGTTGATGAATTTCATGGAGGAATGGTAAAAGTACTGTCCAAGGAAACACATAACCCAGAAGACATGACAGCATTGAGAGAAAGGTAAGGACACAGTCAGAAAAAGAATTCAAGGGTAAAATACAAGCAGACTTATCAGGTAAGTGGATGGGAGGAAGGAAGGATACCGAGGGATCATCCTCAAAGGTGATATTTTTTGAGCAACAGAATATATAAGAAATGTATTTGGAAGGTGTCTTAGTTTGTTCTTCATTGCTGTGACAAAACACTCTGACCAGTACCAACTTGGGGAGGAAAGGGTTTATTTGTCTTACATCTCCCAGGTCGCAGTTCATCAGGGAGCCCAAGGTAGGAACTCAGGGCAGGAACCTGGAGGCAGGAGCTGGGGCACAGGCCATGGAGGAATGCTGCTTACTGGCTTGCTCCCCTGGCCCCTGCTCAGCCTGCTTTCTTATGCAACACAGGCCCACATGCCCAGGGGTGGCACCACCCACAGTGGGCTGGGCCCTCCCACATCACTCATCAAGAAGATGCCCTTCAGACATGGCCACAGGCCAGTCCAATAGAGGCAATTTCCTGATTGAGGCTCCCTCAACCCAAGTGTGTCAAGTTGACACAAAAGCTATCCAGCACAGAAGGGAAATTTATATTTCTAATTTGTTGACTTTTAATGCTTATGGGCCATCCAGGTAGAAAATCTTTTATAACCTGTGCCTGTCTTGAAGATGTAGGTCTGAGCGATATAAATAGTATGTGACAGCTGGCTTCAGGAGTGGATCTAGTGAGAAAAAAGACAGTGTCACTCACCCCACCCCTGCCCTGGAGCTCAGTATGTAGCCCAAGCCAGTCTTGAAGTCATGGTGATCGTCCTTCTGCCTCAGCCTTCTGAAAGCTGGGATTTTAGGCATGAACCACTATACTTGGCTCTTGATCATCAAATCTGTTAGTTCATTAAGAACCATCTTTTGACCAGATGTGGAGATACAAGCCTTTAATCCCCACACTCAGGAGGCAAAGGCAGGAGAACCTCTGTGAGATCAAGGCCAGCCTGATCTACAAGTAAATTCCAGGCCACCTGGGGCGATAGGGAGACCCTATCTCAAATAACAAAAACATATTCCCCATAGATCTTCCGCATATGCATCCTTATTTGAATATTTCCTCTGTGACAGTCTCTGGACTCCCAGTTTTCTTCTCTGGAACCGTGAAAGTTTCTGACTCTAACAAAAATATTACCCGAGTTTAATTGGTTTGGAGATTAGAGACTTATACTGTGCTTTCACAGCTGATAGAGCAAATACCTGACTTTGTAACATAAAATAAAATGGAACTTGTCTCAAATTATACCTTCCTATATGTCCAAGTTAAACTTACTGCCGTCTCCTACACATGGTGCATTTTTTTTTCCTCTCTATCTCTCTGCTCAAACTCATGGCACATAGGAGACTGTCCCTCTTCATCTTGTTTGCATGGTGAGCCACTAAGCCTTAAGTACCACTCAAATGCCATTCTATGCTCTGGAATTTTTCCTGACTCCTGAATTCTCACCCCATTACCAGTTCAACAGTGTGTGTATATGTGTGCATTGTGTATTTGTGTGTGTACACATCTGCTTATGTGTTTGCATTTGTTCACAAACCTGAGTTGAAGATGGCAAATATGAATTCAGTAAAATTCTTTAGATGAATGTAGATGAAAAAAGTCACTAAATTAGGCATTTAACAACTATGTGGAGAGCAGTTTAGACCAGTGTTCAGTTACTAGATGTCCATGAAGAAATGCTAATTCTTTCCCAAGGACCAAGAGCAGGAGAGAAAGCCCTTACAATGAGCAAAGGAGAGAGAAGAGGCAACTAGATACGACTATGTAAAACATATCTGTATTACTGAGTTAAATTGAAACAAGTAAAATTATGCAAGACTGTGAAATTATATTTTAGTTGTTATCTACAGTTATGTCATTTTGTATAGTAAAGATGGGTTATTACTTATATGAATTTTAAATGTAATTGAGATTAAAGTTATAGCATGGTTTATAGTGTTATTAACTATTTCCAGAAATCAATTTCCCTTAGAAAAGCACCAGAAGCTTTGTATTTTAAAATACAGTGCATACGGGCTAGAGAGATGGCTTGGTGGTTAAAAGCACTGGCTGCTCTTACAGAGGACCCAGGTTCAGTTCCCAGTACTCACATGATGGCTAACAACCATCCGCAACTCCAGCTCCAGGGATTCTATGTCCTCTTCTGACCTCTATGGGCATTGCACCTACCTACGTGCAAACAATACAATCATATACATAAAATAAAAATAATAAATAAAAATATATTATAAATATGTTGCATAGAAAAACATTTTCCTTAGCAATATCCTTGCATTAAATATACTATAGCATAAGTTTACATAGGTGTATGCACATACATACACAGATAATTTTACAGAAAATGAACACATATTAAAAAAAATAAAAACAGTCTCTACAGAGCAACTTTTGTGTCTTTGGCTATACACCATATGTATTCACTATAGAAATATTGGACATTTTGTATGTGCTGAAAGATAGCGAGGGGTGGAGTTGAACTCAGTGGCAGAATCTTGCCGAGGTTGTGGTGAATAGCAATGCTTTTTAACAGCCCTTGGAATTTCCTTTACCTACAAATGTTTGTGTATTTTTAGTGATGAGGCTTAATGTATGTTCATCTTTGGATTTGGTATAACAGAGTAAGTATGTCATACTTACTTCATGAAAGCTAACTCTAGTGGCTGTGAAATAGCTAATCACATTGACACTTCAAGGTGTATTTAATGACTCCCTTACTTTGTACGTTTGCTCTGTTTCTGTTTTCTCACTGACAGTACTCTTTTAGACTCATATCCCAGGCCTCTGCCTCAAACACTCCAAAGAATCCAGTCTACAGAAGTCACCAGTAACCCTGTACTAGTGAAAATCAGAGGACTCTTGGCAACTTCAGGCAAATGATGACCTTAGAATTAGATGCATTTGGGTACAAAATCTATCTTTCCCATTTAGAATCTATGGGATCATGGGCAAGTTTTCCAGTTCTCCATGACTCTTCTCATCTGTGAAATGGAACTTGTGTTTATAGATGTGACATACACAGGATTGCTGAAGAATCAGGTGAGCTACATATCTGAAGAGCTTAGAAGAATACCAGCCACATAGTCAGCCAAGCCCATAGTAAGTGCTGAGTAAGGTCTTATTATTGTGGTGATGGTGGCATTGGGATAGAACCAGGAGTCTGCACATGACATACAGTTTTCCACTGGGCTATGACCTACTTTTAAGACTACTTCTTGTATTGTGGTGTGTGTGTGTGTGTGTTGTTGTTGTTGTGGTGGTGGTGGTGGTAGTGGTGTGTGTGTGTACATGCATAAACAGAAGTCAATGATGGGTATTTTCTTTGACCACTCTACACATTATTGTTATTGTTATTATTGAGACAGAGATTTCCCACTGAACATGGAGCTTATTTATCCACCCAGGCTGGCTGGCCAGTATGCTTCAGAGCTAAGCCTGTCTCTGTCCTCTACTATCCCCAATGTGGGGGTTACAGGTGAACCAACATGCCTGTTTGTGTGTGTGTGTGTGTCTGTGTGTTTGTGTGTATGTGTAGGTAGGTTCTGGGAACCTGAAGTAAGGTCCTCATGTTTTTGTACAACACACTTCATCAGCTGAGTCATCTCTCCAGCCCACATTTTAAAAATCTTTTGACAAGATAATTCTTGTTGAATTCTCTCTAATCTTCCTATCTAGAATATTCTTTTCTAAGTCCTCTCCTACATGTTTCATATCACCTTACAGATTCTTTCTGTAGATAATCTATAGTTTTTTTTTAATTTTTAATAATTAAAAGATTAGAAGAAGCATTTCATTACAGCTCTAACATATTCAAAACATTTTTAAAAGTTAAAAAACAAAAGAACATAACTATATTTCATAGAATATAGTTAAAGTTTTGAAGATTGTTTTGTTTAAAATATCTTGCAGAAAGACTCATTGTTTTTGCTACTAACACAGAGATGTTGGAGCATGCTTCTCTAATCTGTATGTATCTGATTATTACTAATTAGTTACACTTGGATCCTTGGCACCTGTTTATGTCTATAAAGTCATAGGGTAGATTTCAATGGTAATGTTTATCACCTCTACTAATTACCATGACATAAATTTCCATGCTCCCTCCTCAAATATAATACATTTAAAAAATTTGTTGATTTGTGTGTGTGTGTGTGGGATGTTCACACAGAACATCCCAAACCATCTTATTCAACTATACAGCCACTTCCCAGATGGCACCATCCCATAGCCTCCCTCCCCCCACTAGAGCCCTTATATTCTGATATCCATGCTACTGTCCACTGTGTTGTTGGCACCCCCAGCCGTTCCCCACTACTTGTCCATCTGGTGAATCTTAGCTTATCTAGAGGTCTTTGTTTTAGGAAGGTCAGCGGTTCATAAACTAGCAGCAATCAGTTGTCAATATTCCTTTAGATAAGATTGGGGTCTGCAGTTCATTTTTCCAGTTCTATGCTGGGTTACTATCTGGGAGACCCTTTGGCCACCTTGGCCAACAACTCAAAAGAAGGTATCTCCTATCTGGCATTGTTGCTTGTTATGTAGCCTTTAGCTATGC